>NC_134807.1:49377708-49402708 GCF_046742065.1 Oratosquilla oratoria
GGTAGTGGGTCAGGGATTGGAGATGATTAAAGAAAATGGAGAGAAGTGGGAGGTGAGCCAGTTGTTGTTTGCTGACGACACTGCGCTTGTAGTAGGATCAGAGGAGGGATTGAGGAAGTTAGTGACAGAGTTTGAGAAGGTATGTGGAAGAAGGAAGCTGAAGATAAATGTGGGTAAAAGTAAGGTGATGAGATGTACAAGGGGAGAGAGTGACAGCAGGCTGGAGGTGAGCATTAAGGGTGAAAGACTGGAGGAAGTGGATAGTTTTAGATATTTGGGTGCGAATGTAGCAGGAAAGGGAGGAGTGGGGGTGGAGGCAGAATGTAGATTGAGAGAAGCGAGTAAATGCCTTGGTCGATTAAAAAGTGTAATGAGAAATAGTTGCCTGGAAATGGATGCTAAGAGGAGGTTATATGAAGGAGTGATTGTACCAACAGCATTGTACGGGGCAGAAACATGAAACATGAGAGAGGAAGAGAGAAAGAGTTTGCATGTGTTTGAGATGAAATGTCTGAGAAGTATGATAGGGTTTACTAGGCTGGATAGAGTAAGAAATGAGGAGGTGAGGAGGAGAACAGGCGTGGAAAGGGAACTGGGAGATAGGGTTGATGAAAGGGTATTAGGATGGTTTGGACACATGGAAAGAATGAGTGAAGAAAGATTAGTAAAAGAAGTATGGAAGGCAGTGGTGGAAGGAGTGAATATGAGGGGGCGTCCTAGGATGAGATAGATGGATGGGGTGAAAGGGGCATTACAAAAGAGAGAAATGTCTGTGGAGGAAGGACGGAAGAGGACAGAAGATAGGGGTCAATGGAGGGGGGTTGTGTATAGACGATGCTATGATGCATGAGGAGGAGTGGGTGGGGGGATGGGGGGGTGAGGAAGTATGTATGAAAAAAAAAAATGACGCAGCCCGAAGGGATTTCTCCCCGTCTTCTCCTTTTCTGCATGAGGGGACGGAGAGGGGGGTGGCCGAATCAATGAAGCGGCCTTGCTGTGGATGTGCTGTGTCTTGCGACACTACTTTTGACCCAGGGCAGTGGACAGGATGCAGGGATGACCCGTCATCCAGGAGGTGCCAAGATAAGAGGGAGGGAGGAGGGTGGAGGGGAGTGGAATATATAGGAAATGGAATGGGTGGGAGTGGTTTCTATGCCTTTTTTCTTTGTGGCATATATATGAAGACATCCTGAGAGGTTGTAAAAGGAGTATAGGGAAACATAATTAGAATAGGAGTTTATTCTTTTACTACTTACACACACACACACACACACACACACACACACACACACACACACACACACACACACTCACACACACACACACACACACACACACACACATATATATATATATATATATATATATATATACGCACACTCACACACACACACACACACATACACTACAGATGCGAAAAGCTTCTTCATCAGGGATTTTCGCATCTGTAGTGAAGAATTTTTAGAAGACAAACTAGATCACACCACAAAAAATTCAGGAAATTTAAATATCCCAAAGGTCTTCTACTTAAATTGAAAAAGAAAGCTAAATAAATAAATAAGAAGAGTAAAGATAAAAATAATTGCAACAAAGAAACACGATATATCACAGTCAATTCCAACATTAATTCAACTCTAGACAACGTCCTCTTAAAAGCAAGTATAAAGATAGCGAGAATATCAGGTAGCAAAGTGGGAGATTTGGTTACGCGTAATTATAATAACCATACGAATGAAAATAGTATTGTATACAAAATACCTTGTAAAAATTGCCCATCTTCATATTTTGGGGAAACAGGTCGTGGATTAGAAAAAAGGTTATACGAACACAAAAATTATGTAAGAACCCACAGGCTTTCTAATTCTATAGTAAGACACCTAGATATACATGACCACCTTCCGAACTGGGACAATACAATTATAATAAATAAAGAGCCAACGAAGAAATTAAGAAAAACAATAGAAGCAGCCTATATTAATGATAATAATAACATCAACCATAGAGATGGTTTTATATGCTTGGCAGGAGCTACAAGTTTATTGGTAGTTGATGAAAACAAACGGACAAATGTTCCGAGCACAACGACCTTTCTTAGGCTCCCTGTGAGGTGACATGCCTGCGTATGAAATGTCCATGCTTTGTGATCAAGACACTAAGGGTCGAAACGTTAAGGGGGCCGTCGCGCTCGAAAACGAACTTCGTCAATTATGAAGTAATTTTTAATATGTTATATATACATATACTGAAATGTTCACCACCAATTTTCATATCATTTGGTTGAAAAACAATAAAGTTATTAATAAAAAACCGTTTTTTGACCAATTACAAAAGTTCTATCTCCTCACTTATCCATTGACTGAGCATGCTGAAAAAAATACCACAAATGCTCTATAGCAATACCTAAAAAATCATTGTGGCGTTTTTGGAATTTCCTCTTAGTTTAGGAGAAAGAATTTTTTTTTTTAAACGTGTCATATTTTTTTTCAAAATACAATATATCAACTTCTATCATAAAAAAAAACACAATAAAAAGTTTGCAAATTTATTCAGCTTTCAAATGATTCAAACCCCATTAAAATCGCCCGAGTAGTTACGGAGGAGATAGAAAAAATGTAGAGAAAAGGGTAGTTTTGAGATATTGAGCTTTGAAGTTCAAAATACATTTCATTGCATTTTTTTGTATTTTTCATTTCGATTTTTTTCTCTGCGCCAATCTTCATGCATTCTATGTCATTCACATGTTATTATAAAGTGTAGCTGGTACCTGATCCCCCGTTTTACGAGGTATCAGGAGGTCAGAAGGCGAGGGTTTCAGGAAGTGACGTCTCTCATTGTCTCCAGGTTCGCTTACTAGAAAGCTTACTTGAAATCGCTTACTAGAAATCGGAGCTGATAAATAGTTAGATAGATTGATAAATAGATAGATAGACTATTTGGCAATGAATCAATGTTTTTGTCTTGTTCAAGTGCTTTTGTAATGATGGAATTGACTCTAACCAAGTGAGAAAGAAGATTATGTGTCCTTCCAAAGTTATGATCAATGACAGTCGCTCTTGTGATGAAAAAAAAAGCACTCGGAGCGTCATTTGTAGTCTCGTGATGTACGTAACGCATGCTCGATGGTTGCGGTGACGTCATTTGGAAACGAGGATACGGAGGGCGGTGAAGGGGTTAAAACGCGCTCGGCTTCGCGCGTCTATTCAAGGTCACTGCTATGAGTCGTATAAAGTATCTCAATTATTTGATTAAGTTTCTTAGCTTTCATGAAACACACGCTTCTTCTTCGAATGTTTAGGCATTCTTGAAATGATTATAGCTTCAAATAAAAGTAAATAAAAGTTCTATATATCTATCTATCTCCAAGGAACGACAATTCGATTTCTCTCCACAATGATTCGCTCAGCTTACGTACCGAGTGAACAGTAGTCTATATCAGTGAATAACAAAATACAACGCATTTGTGCCATTTTTATTGCGATGAAATAACTTTATCGAACATTTGTGCAGCGAAGGTGTACTAGAAAGTGGGGGTGGGGGGCAGAAAAATAGCCATAACTTCTTTATTTTTTGGTATTTCGCTGAAATATTTCAATAATTTCGGTTTTATCAGAATTAGGTACAGTAATGAAATGCGATGTGACTAGGTTTTTTGTTACTGTATGGTCATTTGATCCGGACGCTTGGTCGTTTGGTCCGCTGATAAAACCGAAATTATTGATAGATATTTACTGAAAGGTGGCATAAACATCGCCAAGGTATCATGTAATAAAATAGGTAAAATGTTTAAAAACCACACTAATGACAACAACGACCTCAGTGTGATCTACCGCATTCCATGTAGTGGCTGCCCCTCGGCTTATATCGGTGAGTCAGGTCGAGGAATCGAGAAGAGGATAAATGAACATAGGAATGATTTAAAAGCACACAGAACGTCCAACTCCCTGGTCCGCCACCTCGAAATATGCAACAACCTTCCCGAATGGAGTAAAGTTGAAATTTTACACAAAGGATTACAAAAGAAGATGAGAAAGACAGTTGAAGCTGCACATATAAATGTCCAAGAAAATAATAACGACAGAGAAGGATTTATATGCCTATCTAAAGCAGCCATTCTCTTAATAATAAATGCGCTAGAAAAAACCTGACACTCGAAGCTTCACAAGTTCCCCCACTACGGGTATAAATGTTGTGACCAAGATGTTCTGTAACAAGTTCTCTGAGGAAGGTTATAATAACCGAAACGTAAGAACAATAAATGTATTCTTAGCCCATCTTCGTTTACCCTTCCCCACCTATCACTCTCTCATTTGTCTTAAACAATTTATCAATATATATATATATATATATATATATATATATATATATATATATACAAGCCGCGGGCTTCGCCCTCCCCGACTTCGCCGGGGGCTTGGCTGCGCAAACAGCGGCCTACGGCCGCAGCGCTCCGCGCTCTAATCCCACGATAGGGATCCCGTGCTGGGGATCCCGTGTTGGGTTCCGCCCCGAGACAGAGGCCGAGGCCGAACCCAAGGGACATTTTTTCCTGGTCAGTTTAAGGGAACATGGCGACCACTGAGGACTTGCGACCACTGAGGACTTGTGACCACTGAGGACTTGCGACCTTTGAGGACTTGCGACCTTGGACGACTTGTCACCTTGGAGGACTTGTTACCTTGGAGGACTTGTTACCCTGGAGGACTTGTTACCTTGGAGGTCTTGTTACCTTAGAGGACTTGTTACCTTGGAGGACTAATTACCTTTGAGGACTCATAACCTTGGAGGACTTATTACCTTGGAGGACTTATTACCTTGGAGGATTTATTACCTTGGAGGATTTACAACCTCGTAGGACTTGCAACTTCAGAGGACTTGCACCCTCGTAGGACTTTTGACCTCGGAGGACTTTCAGCCTCGAAGGGCTTACAACTTCGGAGGACTTGCACCCTCGGAGGACTGGCACCCTCGGAGGACTTGCACCCTCGGAGGACTTGCACCCTCGGAGGACTTGCACCTTCGGAGGAATTGCACCCTGGGAGGACTTGCACCCTCAGAGAACTTGCACCCTCGGAGAACTTACAGCCTCGAAAGGCTTACTGCCTCGGAGAACTTACGACCTCGGAGGAATTACAGACCCTCCTCTCAACCTTCCTCAACAATGATAGTCCATGGCTCAACGATGATCGTCCACGGCTCAACGATGATCGTTCTTGACTCAACAATGTTCGTTCTTGACTCAACGATGATCGTCCATTGCTCAACGATGATCGTTCACGACTCAACGCTCATCATCCACGGCTCAATGATGATCGTCCAGGGCTCAACGATGATCGTCCATGGGTCAACGATGATCGTCCACGGCTCAACGATGATCGCACACGGCTCAACGATGATCATTCTTGACTCAACGATGATCGTCGACGGCTTAACGATGATCGTCCACGGCTCAATGGTGATCGTACACGGCTCAACGATGACCGTCCATAGCCTAACGATGATCGTCCACGGCTCAACGATGATCGTTCACGGCTCAACTATGATCGTCCACGGCTCAACGATGATCATTCTTCACTCAACAACGTCCATGGCTCAACGATGATCGTTCTTGACTCAACGATGATCGTCCAAGGCTCAACGATGATCGTCCATTGCTCAACGATGATTGTTACCGGCTCAACGATCATCATCCACGGCTCAACGATGATCGTCCACGGCCCAACGATGATCATCCACGGCCCAACAACGATCGTCCACGGCTCAACGATGATCGTCCACGGCTCAACGATGATCGTTCTTGATTCAACGATGATCGTCCACGGCTCAACGATGATCGTTCTTGATTCAACGATGATCGTCCACGGCTTAACAATGACCGTCCACGGCTCAACGATGATCGTCCACAGCTCAACGATGATCGCCCATGGCTCAACGATGATCATCTATGGCTCAACGATGATCGTCCACGGCTCAACTATGATCATTCTTGACTCAACGATGATCGTCCATGGCTCAACTTGTAATTTTTATTTAAATGTATCACCTTTGAAATGGTATAATTTCTATTATCGTCCATGGCTTAACGATGATCGTCTACGTCTCAACGATGATCGTCCATGTCTCAACGATGATCTTCCATGGCCTAAAGATGATCGTCCACGGCTCAACGATGATCGTCCACGGCTCAACTATGATCGTCCACGGCTCAACGATGATCGTCCACGGCTCAACTATGATCGTCCACGGCTCAACGATGATCATTCTTGACTCAACGATGATCGTCCACGGCTCAACGATGATCGTTCTTGACCTTCTTGACTCAACCATGATCGTCCACGGCTCAACGATGATCATCCATTGCTCAACGATGATCGTTTAGGGCTCAACGATGATCGTCCATGGCTCAACGATGAGTGTCCATGGCCTATCGATGATCGTCCACGGCTCAATGATGATCGTGCACGGCTCAACGATGATCATCCACTGCTCAACGATGATCATTCTTGACTCAACAACGTCCATGATTCAACAATGATCGTTCTTGACTCAACGATGATCGTCCATGGCTCAACAATGATCGTCCATTGTTCAACGATGATCGTCCATTACTCAACGATGATCGTCTATTGCTCAACAATCATCATCCACGGCTCAACGATGATCGTCCACGGCCCAACGATGATCGTCCATGGTTCAATGATGATCGTCCATGGCTCAACGATGATCGCCCTTGGCTCAACGATGATCGTCCATGGCTCAACGATAATCGTTCTTGACTCAACGATGATTGTCCATGGCTCAACGATGACCGTCCATTGCTCAACGATGATCGTCCACGGCTCAACGATGAACGTCCATTCCTCAACGATGATCGTCCATTGCTCAACGATCATCATCCACGGCTCAGCAGTGATCGTCCACGGCCCAACGATGATCGTCCATGGCTCAAAGATGATCGTCCATGGCTCAACGATGATCGTCCACGGCTCAACGATAATTGCCCATGGCTCAATGATGATCGTTCTTGACTCAACGATGATAGTCGATGGCTCAACGAAGATCGTCTATTGCTCAACGATGATCGTTCACGGCTCAACGCTCATCATCCACGGCTCAACGATGATCGTCTAAGGCCCAACGATGATCGTCCATGGCTCAACGATATATCGTCCACGGCTCAACGATGATCGTCCATGGCTCAATGATGATCGTTCTTGACTCAAAGATGATCGTCCACGTCTTAATAATGATCATCCACGGCTCAACGATGATCGTCCACGGCTCAACGATGATCGTCCATGGCCTAACGATGATCGTCCACGGCTCAACGATGATCTCCACGGCCCAACTATGATCGTCCACGGCTCAACGGTGATCATTCTTGACTCAAAAACGTTCTTGACTCAACGATGATCGTCCACGGCTCAACGATGATCGTCCATTGCTCAACGATGATCGTCCATGGCCCAACGATCATCATTCACGTCTCAACGATGATCGTCCAGGGCCTAACGATGATCGTCCAGTGCTCAACGATGATCGTCCAAGGCTCAACGATGATAATCCACGGTTCAACGATGATCATCCATGGGTCAACGATGATCGTCGACGGCTTAACGATGATCGTCGACGGCTCAACGATGATCGTCCAAGGCTCAATGATGATCGTCTATGGCTCAACGACGATCGTCCACGGCTCAACTATGATCGTCCACGGCTCAACGATGATCATTCTTGACTCAATGATGATCGTCCACGGCTCAACGAGGATCGTCCACGGCTCGACGATTATCATCCATGGCTCAACGATGATCGTCCACGGCTCAACGATGATCGTCCATGGCTCAACGATGATCGTCCACGGCTCAACGATGATCGTCCACGGCTCAACGATGATCGTCCACGGCTCAACGATGATCGTCCATGGTATGTAACATTTTTAAAAAGTGTCACTTTTGAAATGTTTTAATTTTGTATATATATATATACTGTATATATATATATATATATATATATGTGTGTGTGTGTGTGTGTGTGTGTATACACACACACACACACACACACACACACACACACACACACACACACACATATATATATATATATATATATATATGTATGTATTATAAATTACATATTCTATATATAATATATGTATAAACATATATATGTAACTATATATATATATATATATATATATATATATATATATATATGTGTGTGTGTGTGTGTGTGTGTGTGTGTGTGTGTGTGTGTGTGTGTGTGTGTGTGTGTGCATGTGTGTGAGTGTGGATGTGAGTGTGTGTGCGTGTGTGTGTGTGTATATATATATATATATATATATATATATATATATATATATATATATTTATATGTGTATAGTAAGAAACATTAGTAAAAGAGGAGTGGAAGACAGATGTGGTGGGAGTGAACATGAGGGGACGACCTACGATGAGATGGATGGATGGGATAATAGGGGCTTTAGGGAAGAAGGGGATGTCTGTTGAGGAAGGACGGGAGAGGGCAGAAGACATGGGTGAATGGAGAATGGTTATGTATAGATGATGTTCTGATCCATGAGGTGGAATGGGGGGGGGGAGTATGTGTGAAAAAGTAATTGACGCACCCCGAAGGTATTTCATCCCGTTTTCTCCTTTTCTACATGGGGGGAACGGAGAGGGTGGGGGCCGCTGATTTAATGATGCGGCCTTGCTGTGTATGTGCTGTTTCTTGCGACACTGCTTCTGACCCAGGGCAGTGGACAAGATGCAGGGATGACTCATCATCCAGGAGGGGCCAAGATGGGATGGAGAGAAAGGGGTGGATTGGGATGGGGATGGAATGGGTGGGAGTGGTTTTATGCCTTTTTTTTTCCCCCTCCCTCCCTTATAAGGGAAAAAAAGCCTTTGGTGTATATATGTACGTACGTATGTATGTATGTATGTATGTATGTATGTATGTATGTATGTATGTATGTATGTATGTATGTATGTATGTATGTATGTATGTATGTATGTATGTATGTATGTATGTATTGTTATGGCTCAGGCTGGAAAGATATTTGTTAACCACAATGGCATACCGAGTGCCCAAGCCACAACAAAGTCAGAAGGGGGATATAGAACGCATCAGACATTTGGTATGCCAAAAAACAGAGGACAGTATCAACCATTTAATATTTCAGTATGAAATATAATCAAACATACAACATAAATTAACAAAACAATAATAATATTAATCCTAACACACAATAAGAATAAACGGGGAATGAGATATGTAGAATGTTTGAGAATGGGTAAGACTGAAACCTGGCACGTCGAGTCGTCGGTTGTCCAAGCAATGATTACTTCAATCCAGAGGGGGCGAAGCTGGCAGCTAGCTAGAAGCGAGTCTGTTGAGTGTGGGGAATGCCTAGCTTTATATAGGGGAACTAGGCTGACGTCTTGGCCAGTGATTGGCTGAGGGCAGTCATTCAGACATAACTGCTGAACTACCGCTTGACTGCGGAGCGACCGAAGTGTTGGGGGGAGGGGAGGAGGCTGACTACTTGTTTCTTCGGAGTAGGATGACAGTGTAGTAGGAAGGGTGTCATTTAGGTGAATGGGTACTTTGACACCCGGATGTGGTACCGTGTCACCTGGCTAGGGGTAGTATCGTGGCCCCCCACCCCACACACACACCGAAGACCTCCGAAGGGGAACACGAAGGAGGTTAGCTGACTGGAGCCCGGGAGAGAGTATCTGCTATGATGTTGTCAGGCCCTTTTATGTGGTGGATATCTAGATGGTACTCTTGTAAGGTTAGAGCCCAACGAAGAATCTTCTGATTCTGCAGCTTTGCTTTCTGAATGAAAGCGAGAGGGTTATGGTCGGTGAATATCTTGATGGGTGTTGTTGATGACTGGAGATAACACCGAAACTTCTTGATTGCCAGGACGAGGGATAGGGCTTCCTTCTCTATGGTGGAGTAGCTCTCTTGATGTTTGTTGAGCTTTGCCGAGAAGAAGGCCACAGGATGGAGAATGGTGGAGGTAGGATCAGGTTGTAGCAACACTACGCCCACTCCAACTCCACTGGCATCTATTTGCAGGTGGAATGGTAAGTGGTAGTTAGGCGTCTTTAGCACAGGTTTGGAAGTCAGGAACGATTCTCGAACGGTTCTCGAAAGACGTTTGGCAGGATGGAGACCACTGGAAGGATTTGGCCGAGCTGGTCAGGTCGGTAAGGGGAGCCGCGACGGTGGAGAAGTTCTTGCAGAAGCGGCGATAATAACCGGCCATCCCAAGGAACCTCATCACCTCCTTTCTTGTCCTTGGTGTAGGGAAGGCTAGGATCGCTTCTACGTTGGCTTTATTGGGCCGCACCGAACCACCACCTACGGTGTGGCCTAGGTAAGTCACGGTCCCTCGAGCAAACACGGACTTCTGCAAGTTGATCACCAAGCCCGCCTCCTTCAGACGATGGAATAGACCATCTAGTCGGGTCAAGTGGTCTTCCCAGTTGTCAGCTACCACCACCACATCGTCGAGATATGCTCCTACTCCAGGTAGACCTTAGATGACAGCATTGATTAACCTCTGGAAGGTAGCAGGGGCATAAGTAAGTCCAAACGCCATCACTTTGTATTGGTACAGACCAAAGGTGTTTCGAGGGCAGAGATAGCTTTCGCTTCTTGGGTTAAGGCTACTTGATAATAGCCTTTGAGCAAGTCTATGGTAGACATGGAAGGGGCATCATCTATCATATCTAGTAACTGTTCAATAAAGGGCAACGGGTATGCATCCCGGACGGTGACATTGTTTATCTTACGATAGTCTGTACACATACGAAACGTGTTATCTACCTTTGGTACCAAAAGGCAGGGTGCAGCCCAAGGGGAATGGCTAGGTTCTGCCAAACCATGATCTAGGAGATACTGGACTTCTTTTTTAAGGATTTCAGTCTTTTCGGGGTTTAGGGGATATAGACGCTGTCTAATGGGAACTTGATTTGTATCTTTTAACTGGATATTATGTTGGAAAACATTGCATAAGCCTGGGTGGTCTAGGATAATTTCTGGAAACCGTCTAATGACACTGATTAATTGAGTTTTTTTTTTACTTGGGTGAAGCCCAGAGAAATACTTATCCAGGTGGTGCAATGTTTCCTTATTGGAGAAGGCACTGTTGGGCAGGGGGAAATCTGTAGTTAGGGTGCCTTCGTCCTTCGGCAATGTTACAGGATTCACAATAGATATGGGCATGGTCTTGGTATCCTCCTCTGGTGGTCTGGAAAGGTAACGTTTGATCAGATTTATGTGTACCAGCTGTTGTTTTTTCCTTCTGTCAGGAGTTTCAATTATATAATTTAAAGGTCTTTGTTGTTCTAGGATCTTATATGGACCAAAGAACTTTTTATGAAAAGGGTTGGTTGATGGAGGGAGAAAGGCTAACACCATATCTCCTACCTTGAAAGTTCTTACTTTGGAGGTTCTATCATACTCCAACTTACTCCTTTTCTGGAACTGGGAAAAATGGGCTTTGGACACAGCTCTCACCTCTTGCAATTTATTTACCAAATTCTGGATATGTGCATTAACATTAGTTTTCTCTTGATTCGATTTAAACCATTGTTCTTGGAACAAGGTTAAGGGTCCTCTTAAGGATCGCCCGTATAACAATTCAAAGGGTGAGAACCCCATGGCCTCATGGTTAGCTTCTCTGATGGAGAATCCAATCCAATCGAGATTAGAGTCCCAACTGGATCCTGTATCTAGGCAATATTTGCGCAGCATAGCTTTCAGCGATTGATGGTATCTTCCCACACAACCCTGAGATTGCGGTTGGTAAGCGGAGGATGTAACATACTCTGTCCCTAACTCCGTAAGGACCTGGTTGAAAAGAGAACTAGTAAAATTGGTTCCTTGATCAGATTGAATTTGTCTAGGGATTCCTTTAGAGGTAAACATTGACAATAAGGGTTTAATGATTGATTGAGCTGAAATTGATTTAAGAGGAAATGCCTCCGGGTAACGGGAAGCCACATCGACAACAGTTAACATGTATTCATTACCCTTTTTTGATTTAGGTAATGGTCCCACACAATCTATAATTATTTTATCAAAGGGTTCCTCACTGATAGGAATGGGCTTAAGTGGGGCTTTAGGAATTTTTTTATTTGGCTTACCCGCAGCCTGGCAGACGTGACAGGTCCTGATGAAGTTAGAGATGTCTTTTCGCATTCCTGGCCAGAAAAAATGATCAAGTATTTTGAAGTATGTTTTCCTCACTCCTAAGTGTCCTGCGAAACCATCATGAGCTAATTTCAATACACTATTTCTGACTGAGCGAGGAAGTACAATTTGGTGTTTTTCTGCCCATGTTTGTAGCTTATTATAGGCAGGGGGTCTGTATACTCTCATCAAGATTCCATCTTGAAAATAGAAGCAAGGGGTGGTGTCTATGTCTGCTTTGGTTGTGGCTATGTGTAGTAAGTAGGAGAGTGTATCATACTTTTGTTGAGCTTGGACGAGTTCGTCCTTGGTTAGGGTTTTGTTGATTAAATCCTCCTTACCAAAGGACGGAGGAGAGGTGGGTAAGGACTTGAGTAAGGATGAGGAATGTGAGGGTGGAGAAGAAGACGTTACCTTACTTTGGGATCGAGTTACAGCACAGGCTGGAAACAGATATGGACAACTCTCATCCAATTCAAGGGTGGGACTTGCAGGTAAAGGTTCACCCACTGTCCTTGGTGGGGGAACGATTAGGGTATCAGCGAGATCGTTACCCAACAGGAACTTTATCCCGTGAATAGGTAAGGATCCGTAACGTACTGCAACTTGCACTTGAGAAGTAAGGAATGCACATTCTAGATAAACTTCTGCTAGGGGCTAAGAAGTTTGACTTGTAAGATCAGAAAATAAACCTTTTTCACCTGTAAATCCCTTATTAGATACTTGGGTGCAAGTGTAGCAGGAAAAGGTGGAGTGAAGGTGGAGGTAGAATGTAGATTGAGAGAAGCGAGTAAATGCCTTGGTGGTTTAATGAGTGTAATGAGGAATAGACATTTGGGAATGGATGCGAAGAGGAGACTGTATGAAGGAGTGATTGTGCCAACAGCACTGTATGGGGCAGAAACGTGGAACATAAGAGAAGAAGAGAGAAGGAGTTTGAATGTGTTTGAGATGAGGTGTCTGAGAAGTATGGTGGGGGTTACTAGGCTGGATAGAGTGAGAAATGAGGAGGTGAACAGGGGTGAAAAAGGATTTGGGAGATAGGGTTGATGAAAGAATATTAGGATGGTTTGGACACATGGAAAGAATGAGTGAAGAAAGACTAGTAAAAGAGGTATGGAAGGCAGATGTGGAGGGAGTGAACATGAGGGGACGTCCTAGGATGAGGTGGATGGATGGGGTGAAGGGGCTTTGGGGAAGAGGGGAATGTCTGTTGAGGAAGGAAGGGAGAGGACGGAAGACAGAGGTGAGTGGAGAATGGTTGTATATGGATGATGTTGTGACTGCATGAGGAGGAATGGGCGGGGGGGTGGGGGGTGGGGTAGTATGTGTGAGTAAATTTTTGACGCAGCCCGAAGGGATTTCTCCCCGTCCTCGCCTTATATGCAAAGGGGGACGGAGAGGGGGGGTCGCCGATTAAATGAAGCGGCCTTGCTGTGGATGTACTGTGTCTTGCGACACTGCTTCTGACCCAGGGCGGTGGGCAGGGTGCAGGGATGACCCGTCATCCAGGAGGTGCTCAGATGAGAGGAAGGGTGGGAGGGGTGTGGAGGGTATTTAGGGATGAAATGGGTGGGAGTGTTTTTATGCCTTTCCCTTTTTGGCTACCTCCTTTGGAAGGGGGAAAAAGCCTTGGTATATGTATGTATGTATGTAAATGCATTTGATATATTGGGAATGACATCTGAGAGGAGAATTGACTGGGCTACCCCTGTATACCTAAGTATGGTAACGGGGTAATTAGGACCACCTTTATGTAAAGATACTCTTCCTTGGAAAATGTATGGGTCAAAAGAAATATGGGTATTATGAACATTAGAGGCTGCAATAGGTTTAGATTTGGCACTATGATTTTTAAACTTGCTTGAGGCTTTACAACCTGGATGATTACATTCTTGAATGGAGTGACCTGTCTTTTTACAATAACTACACTGTACTGGCTGGGAAATACGATTATAATTTATGTTACTTCCTACTTTACCACCTGCTCCTTCAGGGCGATAACCAGAGGAGGATCTCACAATGGGGCTTTGCCTGCGATTTTTGCTTCCCCACGTCTCTATCATCAAGGCTTGGGCATCAGCTAACTCGGCGGCCTGGATCAGGTCTTTTTCCCTTCTATCTTCTACATATCTCAAAATGTGAAAGGGGATTTTACTTTTCCATTCCTCCAGGGCTATAATATTGAGAAGTTCTTAAAAGGTAGTTACATTTACAGCTTCTAACAATTTTTTACACTAAGTTTTCCGAGGCAAATTCAACATAAGTTTGGGCATGATATTTTGTTAAAGATCTGAATTTTTGTCTATAGCCATCAGGGGCTAGAGCATACGCATGTAGAACCTGTTTTTTAACGAAATCGTAATCGTCGGGCCTGTCTAAACTATTGTACACCTGAAGAGCTTTTCCTGTTAATTTTGGAGTTAGTATTGTAAGCCAATCATCTTTGGCCCACACCTGTTTGAGAGCTATAGCTTCAAAGGTTTTGAAGTAGCCGTCTACATCCTCTGGTGAAAATGCAGGGATCAAAGAAGACAAATTACCTACATTCAGTCGTACTCCTTTCTCCTAAATGTCTAATTCTCTTTCTTTGCTTTTCTCTTGTATTGTGATTTCCTTAGTTTTGAGTTTTTTTTTAATTTCTAATCTCTCTCTTTCCAATGCTCATTTCTCTCTTTCCAATTCTCTTTTTAATTCTAATTTTGAATGTTCTAATTGAAACTGATATATTAGTCTTAATTGTTACAGTTGCATACTGTCTGCTGGTTGGGTTGTCGGGGATTGTCTGGTAGGAGATTTTCCAGGGGTAATAGACTTGGCCGTTGCTCCATTCTGGTCTTTTGGGAATGTCAAATTGGAAGTAGTCTGTGTGTCTATGGCTCCTGTCCCTATTATTCCTAATTGAACCAGCTGTTCTACCACTATTTTCTTTATTGCGCTTCTGGGCTTTAAGGACTGAATGTCTATGTTACAGTATCTTGCTATGTCCTTCCAATCTTCTTTTGTAACTTGTCCCTGTAAGGTTACATACGAGGGATTGGCCACAAAATCTTCCAATTCGAACATTTTACCGAGACTTGAGGACTAGTCGTAACTAGTTGTTGATAGATTAAGACGTGTGGGTTTAAACAAGAATAGCCCTTCGATAACGTAAACAGGCCCTATGATCCCGGTTACCGTTATACCCATCAATCTAGCCTATGATTTTGTTCGTGTGAAAAGATGCTCGTCTATATAGAAATTGATTTGATAGCGAGCGATACTTGATATAGAGACTTGAATGGATACTGGGATATTTGGATGGAGTATTCGATTGAGACAGGCATCCAACTAGAGATACTTGAACGAAATGAAATGAGACTTGGGTAAGGATGAATACTCCGATACTTGAGCGATAGTTGATACTTACGATACACGAACAAAATGAGTCTGGAGGAGTGGAAAGAAGTACTATCAAATCCTAACTACTGATAGAATCCGTTAGTGTGGGCTAAACACTTAAATGGGAATGAATTCTATATGGCTGATAGTCCCGCTTGTTAATTATAAGTAATTTTGCGGTGTGTACCAAACGGGTCGTTTATTCCCGTAAGACTTTAAACGACACTCACAAAATTAAACATTGTTGATAAATTTTCGACTCTTATAATTATGATTGCATTTAATATCTAGAATAATGATTGCATTTAATACTGAAAATAAATGTTAAGGCACTGTTCTGAAATAAGATGATTAATGAAAAGGAGGGGGGAGGAGGTAACTTACTCAGTTACGTGGAACAGTTACGGAGATCCTAGGCATTGGTCGTCATTTGTTATGGCTCAGGCTGGAAAGATATTTGTTAACCACAATGGCATACCGAGTGCCCAAGCCACAACAAAGTTAGAAGGGGGATATAGAACGCATCAGACATTTGGTATGCCAAAAAAACAGAGGACAGTATCAACCATTTAATATATCAGTATAAAATATAATCAAACATACAACATAAATTAACAAAACAATAATAATATTAATCCTAACACACAATAAGAATAAACGGGGAATGAGATATGTAGAATGTTTGAGAATGGGTAAGACTGAAACCTGGCACGTCGAGTCGTCGGTTGTCCAAGCAATGATTACTTCAATCCAGAGGGGGCGAAGCTGGCAGCTAGCTAGAAGCGAGTCTGTTGAGTGTGTTTTTTTTTTTGTTTGTTTTTTTTTATCTTTAAGGCTATCGACCTATAATGAGGTCATTAAGCCTGGTGTGAACCTGCGATCCTTTTTAATCTACCATTATAATTTCCACAATAGTCCTGATGTGCGCAAATAAAATACTACTTTGTCAATAAGTAAACGGTCATCGGTCAAAAGGTTTGTAGTGCTTAGTTGAATTTTTTTCAGTTTACAATATTGTATAAGCGCTTGGCGCTGTGTGTTGTACTTGGAGCAGTGTAGGAGTATGTGTCTTATGGATAATATGGTGTTGCAGGTGTTGCATTGGGGAGGAAATACGCCGTTTATGTATGGGTTTAAGTGGGTGAGGCGGGTCGAGTTCATCCTCAGTCTTGCTATGGCGATTTCCTCGAGTCTGTTGTTTCTGTATGATGTCGACCAATCTGTTATGTTTTCCTTTTGTTTGTGCAAGATGTGAAGGTTGTTCCACTGGAGTTGCCAGTGGGTGTGTAATTGTTTTCTTAGTATGGAATTGAAGGTACCTTTGTCCAGGGGTATGTCTGTAATAGAGTCCTTTTCTAAGGCAGATTTAGCTAAGGTGTCCGCTTTCTCATTCCCGAAGATCCCAATGTGACTGGGAACCCAAGAGAGAGTAATGGACTTGTTAGTTGCTTAAAAGTGGCAGTCTGCCGACAAGATTGACTAGATAAACACCATATGAGGACGGAGCCTTTATTTGTACGACGTTTCGCTTATTACAGCTTTTTTCAAGTACAAGTTGAGATACAAATGCTTGAGATTAAATAATGGGAAAGGAGGGAACGGGGAGAGAAAAAGGGGGGGGGGGGAAGGAAGAGGAGGAGGAGGAGGAGGGTGGGGGGATTGGACACTGGGAAAGGATGAGAATGCTGGCCCAAACGTCCGTGAGCGAAATGTCCACAAAGGGTGGTTTAAGTATTTAATATTTTGCTGGCCATGGGTATTAGGGGAATAATGTGAGGAGATATGTTAAACATGCCCCTGTTTTGTTCAATAGTGTTCGTTCCTTGAATGATTGCTGCTTCTAAACACTTCCTGCGGATTTTGTCTGGTTCCCGCATCAGCAGCTCTGCATTCTTCCAGTCCATAAGATGGTTTTCCTTGTTTCTATGTGTCACACATGCATTGGTGGTGACATCATGCCTGACGTCGTAACGGTGTTCACGTATTCGTGTATTCAGGTCGCGTGACGTTTCTCCGATGTAAACTTTATCACATCCTGAACACGGAATACGATAAACACCGGCTTTGGTGCTCGGTGTCTGGTTGTTGTGTGTTTCCGTCTTCGTGATGTCTTTTATTGTTTTTGCTTGTCTGGCACACTATTTCCAAGTTGGTGGTTCTTAAAAGACGTGTCAAGTTGGTGGCAACGTCGCCGGTTGGCAACACGAGACGTCTAGTTGTGCTGTCCTGCTGCCTACGGCTTTCCCGAATCTTAGCGGCCTGCTGTTTGCAATTATCTAAAAGAAACTCTGGAAATTTTAGTGTTAAAAAGGTCTCTTTAATAAACCTGCACTCTTCTTCTAAGTATTTTGCACTACATATCCTAAATGCCCTAAGGAAAAAACCTATTACTACTCCTCTCTTGGTCCTTATATCATGGTGGGAGTAGAAATGAATTAAATCATTTTTGTTGGTGGGCTTTCTATATATATACTTTGAATTCAAATTGGTTACCGTACTTAAAGATGTGTGTGTCCAGGAAAGGAAGAGAATCGTGGATTTCTTCCTCTAGGGAAAACTGAATGGTGGGCTCCACTTCGTTTAAGGCCGTCTGCAAGCGCTGAAGATTGAAACGCCTGGGTGTGACGAGTAAGATATCGTCCACATATCGCAGCCAGGTCACATGCTCGGGAACGATGTTGGCAAAGGGTCCTGTTTCTAGAAATTCCATGAATAAATTAGCCAGGACTGCACTTAATGGAGAGCCCATGGCCATGCCAAATTTCTGGTGGAAGAAACTGTCCTGGAATTTAAAATAATTAAATTCAACACAAAGTTTGATCAAATCGACAAAATGGTTGGGGGGCAGGGGGAAGTCGATTTTCTCCTTCTCGATTCTATCACTAAGGAGCTGTATTACCTTATCCGAGGGGACACATGTGAAGAGACTTTTCACGTCCAGGCTGGCCAACTTCTTGTTTCTGGCGGAGATATTCCAGGACAGTTTCTTCCACCAGAAATTTGGCATGGCCATGGGCTCTCCATTAAGTGCAGTCCTGGCTAATTTATTCATGGAATTTCTAGAAACAGGACCCTTTGCCAACATCGTTCCCGAGCATGTGACCTGGCTGCGATATGTGGACGATATCTTACTCGTCACACCCAGGCGTTTCAATCTTCAGCGCTTGCAGACGGCCTTAAACGAAGTGGAGCCCACCATTCAGTTTTCCCTAGAGGAAGAAATCCACGATTCTCTTCCTTTCCTGGACACACACATCTTTAAGTACGGTAACCAATTTGAATTCAAAGTGTATAGAAAGCCCACCAACAAAAATGATTTAATTCATTTCTACTCCCACCATGATATTTAATCTCAAGCATTTGTGTCTCAACTTGTACTTGAAAAAGCTGTAATAAGCGAAACGTCGTACAAATAAAGGCTCCGTCCTCATATGGTGTTTATCTAGTCAGACTTGTTAGTTGTCGACAATGTGCTAATGATTTTGCCCAGGAGGAAATTTTCCATATGATTACTTATCTTAATTGTTTGAAGTGCGCTCAGAGAGTCTGTGAATATGACAAACTTACTATGTGTGTCAGATTGAGCGTTTTCTATGGCTTTGTATATGCCGAAGAGTTCTGCAATATATATGCTCGTATGGTCCGGCAATCTGAACATCATCCGGGTTTTGTTGGTGTATAACCCTGTCCCAGTTTTGTGGCCGCACTTGGAGCCATCCGTGTACAGTGCCCTGTGGTCATTGTACTTGTTAATCATTTCTAAGGTTTTCTGTCTTGTTTCTTCTATTGAGGATGATTTCTTCCTGAGGTCCTGGTTGGTGTTGACATTCAGGGCGATGTTTTTTCCACGGCGGTGGGTACGTATGTTCTATCTTTTCTATTGACCACAGTGGCACTGAATACTGCTCGCACAAGAATCGGATCCTGGTGGATAGTGAATTTATGCTGGAGTTGGTGAAGTGTTCGTGTTGGTTTACCGCTTGCTTGCAGGGATGTTGTTGGGTACGAAGCACTTTGGCGGCGTATCGTAGTGTGAGGTGCTCGCGCCTGTAGTGGAGGGGGGGTACGTTTGCTTCAACCTCCAGCCTCTCGATTCTTGTGCAGCGTAATGCTCCAAGTGCTATTCTTAGGCCTTTGTTTTGGATGATGTTCAGGGGTTGTAACGTGGTTGGTGTTGCCGAACCATAAATCTGACACCCATAGTCTAATTTAGATCTAATTAGGGACTTATAAATCATTAGCAGGGATTTCCTATCTGCTCCCCAATTTGTGCCCGTTAGTTTACGTAGCAAATTAATTCTCTTGTTGCACGCATCAACTAGGTATTTTACATGGGCCTTCCAGTTTAGCCTGGAGTCCAGTTTCAGGCCAAGGAAAAAGGTTGAGTTTTGTACTGGAATGGGAGTACCATGTAATTGCAGATTTATTTCTGCCTGGGCTCTGCGTGAAAATACAATTACTGTTGACTTTAATTCCGAAAACTTAAATCCCCATTTGTCGGACCAGTCCTGGAGCGAGTCCAGGGCCAGTTGTACGCGAGAGCCGGAAAACTTGCCATTCGGTGAGGAATGCCAGATTCCGACATCGTCAGCGTATAATGAGTATTTAAGGTTCCGAGGTGGAGCGGGTAGAATATCGTTTATAAGCAACATGAATAATGTGGGACTTAACACACTTCCCTGTGGTACGCCATTTTCTTGGGTGCGTACTGTTGAATAAAAGTTTTGATTTTTAACGGAAAAAGGTTCGTTCATTTAAGAAATTTTGAATGAAAATAGGGAGATTCCCTCTAAGGCCAAGAGCATAGAGTTTTTCGAGGATACCACGTCGCCATGCCATATCGTAGGCTCTTTCCAAATCTAAAAAGCAAGCAACAAGGTATTCTTTCCTCTCGAAAGAGGAAAGGATATCGTGTTCTAAGTTGGCCAAATGGTCAAGACTACTTCTATTTTTCCTGAAACCACATTGGGCAGGAACTATTAAATTTTGAGACTCTAGAATGAATTTTAATCTGTTATTGGCCATACGTTCTAATACTTTGCATAAGCAGTTGGTAAGCGCTATAGGGCGATAGGAGGAGGGACTCTTTGGGTCCTTCCCCCTTTTGAGAATAGGTATGACGTGGGCATGTCTCCATGTTTTTGGGAACTCATGACTAATCCAAATTGCGTTGTATATGTCTAGTAATTTTTTCAGTGAAATTGAATTCAAATGTTGCAGCATCTCATACCTAATCCCGTCTGGGCCAGCAGAGGTTCCTCTACACGAGCTTAAGGCTTGTTCAAGCTCGTGTAGTGTGAAGGGGGTGTTATAATCGTGGTGTGTCTGTGTATGGAAGATCAGTGGTTCTGCTTCCCGTCTTTGTTTTAGTTGTAAAAAGATTGGAGAATAGTTATTTGTGCTGCTTGTTTGCGTGAACGTGTCTGCGATTGTGTTTGCGATGTCCGTGGGAGCATCTACAAACGTGTTTCCAATGTTCAGGGTCTTGATGCTGGGGGTATATTTGCCGTCGATTTTTCGAACGGCTGACCAGATTTGTGTTAGAGGAGTGTTTGCGTTTATTGTGGAGATGTAATCACGCCAAGACTTTCGTTTGGCGTGTTTGATGGTTCTACGGGCCTCTGCTTGCGTCTTTTTAAAAGTAATAAGGTTTGGTGCAATGGGGTTGTTTTTAAAAGTTCGATATGCCCTATTCCGCTTGCAAAGTGCTTTTCTGCAGTCTGATGTCCACCAGGGAACTCTATGCTTGAGAAATACCGAGGTTTTTGGTATATGCTTATGCGCTGAATTCAAAATTGAGTTTGATAAATTGAATATTTTGTCATCCATATTATCCCCTGTGATGTTGACGTTTGTGGTTGTGCGATACATTTCCCAGTTGGCTTTTTTGATGTTAAATTTGGGACAGGGAGGGGGTGGGTCGTCTCCGTAGGCTGGAGGAGCCGTAGCGTTATCACCCCCTGTTTTTAGGATTACTGGGAAATGATCGCTAAGCATGGTGTCGTCATGCGTGCTCCATTGGAGAATGTCAGACAACGCAGGAGATGATATGGATAAATCAATGCATGAAAAGGTACCCCTAGTATTGTCTACACGGGTGGGGCTGCCAGTATTTAGGAGGACCAGGTTGTTGGTATTGAGCACCTCGTCCATCTGCTCCCCTCGAGGAGACGTGTGGTTACTACCCCACGTGTGATGGTGGGAGTTAAAATCTCCCACTATCAGTTTGTGGTGGGGTAGCTGGCTGATCAACTCGTTGATTTCCACTAGTGGAAATCGAGGGTCGGGAGGTAGGTAAATGGAGCAGATGGTGACTAGTTTGTTTTGCAGTTTTGTTTTGATTGCGACTGCCTCCAAGTTGGTAGATAGTGGTAATTCCACTTGGGGAAGGCAGTCGCTGACTGCAACTGCGACCCCCCCTCCAGGCGCTAACCTGTCCTTCCTATATATGGTATAGCTTCGTAGTGTGAAGTCTACACTGGGCTTAAGATGTGTTTCCTGTAGACATATTACTGAGGGGTTGTTGAGGGCGTTAAAGATTATTAGGTCATTTAATTTACTTCTAACACCTCGGCAATTCCACTGGATTATTTTCATTTTTATTTATTTTTTATTTATTTATTTATTTATTTTTTATTTTATTTTTTTTTTATTTTTTTTTATTATTTTTTTTTTTTATCTGCTTCGGTTTCTTCCTTTCTTGGCCTTAGTGGGAGAGGTGTGTTTAGCCCCGGCTGAACGGTCTGGGCTGGTTAGAGGACTTAAAAGTCGTTTTTGAGAGACGGAGATCTCCATATGGACATCCTCTTCAGTACGTGTGGACACACGTTTGGAAGGCTCTGGGATGGCCGGGGAAGGAAGGTGCGAGTGAGTTTGCCTGTTAGTTTGGCGGTGTTCTTTGTCCTTGGAGTGCTTGGTCTCAGTTTGCGTTTCAATGGTTCTGTAGGTTTTTTTTACTGCCGAAGCATAGGAAGTTGCTCCGGAAGTACCAGTTGGGGTAACTAGTCTTTCCATCACACGCTTCCTTGCTTCGTAAAAGGATATGCCACAAGTTGCTTTCTCGGTACAAATTTGTTTCTCTATATTGAAAGTGGGACATTCTCGGGAGGTTGATGCATGGTTGTTATTGGAGGGACAGTTGACACATTGAAGCACCTTTGCAGAGCAAGCATCCATAGGATGTTCGCCTGCACATTTACCGCATACGACTGTTTGTTTGCTGCAGAATTTGGCTAGGTGACCATATTTAAAGCATTTGTTGCAGCGCAAAGGGTTGGGGACATATGGTCGTGTTGGGACATGTATATATCCAATTTTGACATGATCAGGGAGGGTTGTGGAATTGAACGTGAGGATTATCAGGGGCGTGTTCACTCGCATGTTTCTTTCCCGGTCCAGTCGCGTGATAAATTTAACATCCAAAATGCCTTCGGATTTCATCTCTTCGAGGATGTCACACTCTTCCATGGTCATCAAATCTCTGCAGTGGATTACTCCTCTGCAGGAGTTGAGTGACCTAGGGAGGGATGCAACAACATCGAAGGAATGAAACTTCCTGGCCTTGAGCAAATCGCGAGTCGCTTTCCCAGAGTTGGTGGTGATTTGGAGATCTCCGCTTCTAAGTTTCTTCACTTGGTTGATATCATCGGTAAATTGAGACAGACATTTCTTTAGCATGAATGGGTTAAGGTCAGCTAATCGGGTTTGGTCGGAATGTAAGAAAACATGTCTAGCCTTGTCCGGGTCGATATTAGGGTCGTCAGGGGAAGTCTTCCTAGTTTGCAGGGATGGAGTTGAGGACTCCATCCTGCGCGTTGGGGTGGGGGGACGAGCCCCCTGGTACACAGAAAAAATGTGCTCAGCAGAGCAAAAATACAATATAAAGGGGGTCACACAGCTTCCTTTGGCGACTGGTGACAGCCGCGTAATAGGACCACTGTGTGCCCAGTGGTACGGGGTCTACACTACTTCTAAACTACGATAGATGTTGCTAGATTTCGCCGGGCCGGACGACGAAGAAGTCTCACGAGCCAACAAGGGCTCGTGCGGATCCCGGAGAGCTACGAAATAATGAGAAAGGTGGTACAAGGAAAAAGTACTGGGAAATGCCCAGAGGTGGGTGGCAGTGTAACTGCCAAAAAAGCTTTCCAACGTAAAGCTGGACCACGATTACAGTTAACTCTAGGGAGTAGCCCTAGCAAGCTTAACTATGCTCGTGTGAGTGCGTCTGTCTGCTGCCAAGGGCTGCCGACGACTGTGTGTTGAGTGTGGGGAATGCCTAGCTTTATATAGGGGAACTAGGCTGACGTCTTGGCCAGTGATTGGCTGAGGGCAGTCATTCAGACATAACTGCTGAACTACCGCTTGGCTGCGGAGCAACCGAAGTGGGGGGGGGGAGGAGGCTGACTGCTTATTTCTTTGGAGTAGGATGGCAGTGTAGTAGTACATACATATATATATATATATGTATATATACATGTATATGTATATATGTATGTATGTATGTATATATATATATGTATATATATATTATATATAGATATATGTATATGTATGTATATATATTAGTAAATTTAGGGAGCAGGTTTTCATCGAGAAATTTTCTATTAAATATCACAGCATACTCAGCGTTCGTGATCGTTTTCTTAACACTTTCAATTCTTCTAATTATTCTCTTCTTAGAACTTGGTAGATGATAAATAATATCTCCGATCGAGTCCATAGTGGAGATGAAAACAATAACATTACGACATTTCGTCTATACCTTAGGCATCTTCTGGTAAATTTTATTTCTAAAGATACATACATGCTTATAAATACAAAAGTTACAAAAGATGGAATACTAGGAGAGATGGTGGTTCATGAGTGTTACAGGACTTTTCATCTTCGTGGCGTGACGCGGGGTGCCCCGAAAAGTTCCAAATGTCCGCACATGTTTTGCTGGATGTTAATATTTGGCATATGGTTTCTTATGAAAACTGCCTCCAGACATTTCAGTTTTCTTTTGTCGTTGGTCTTTGAAATTATGACTGTGTTTTCGTTTAGTTGGTCTCGTGATATGATAGTGTTATGTGTTTTTGTGATGTGATTTTTGATAGCACCGTTTTGCATGTGAAATGTCAGCCTTTGTGATAATGTTTGCGTTGTGTGGCCTATGTACTCTTCGTTGCAAAGCACACCGTCTTTGTTAATATTGCATGAGTACTTATACACAACGTGGTTTTGTTTTAATTTGTCTCTAGTGGCAGTCATATTATTTTTCATAACAAGAGACGAAGTTCTTGGATTACAGTAACAAACAATTAAATTCAATTTATCCTCTTGTCTTTTGGGCTTACAGTTCTTGTATAGAATGTCTTTTAGTACTTTTTCATCTGTTTTATAATTTATTCACCTTAATATCTACTTTGGT
>NC_134807.1:49420208-49422767 GCF_046742065.1 Oratosquilla oratoria
ACGCTTGTTACAGCCTATTGCGAGATGCCACCCAGTCTCTGTATGTTCAAATTCATAAGGATGAAACAATCGTTTTGGGAGAAGGTGAATAACCATTTGAATGTCATATGTTGTTGTTTGCTTTTCAGGGTGCCGTTGTTTTACAATTACATAACCAGGTCTAATTTGCTTCTGAAGAAGAGGGGCAATCATAGATAGAACGCTCGTGGTGGACTCAGATGAAACTTGCGACTGTGCCAGGTCAGGTATAGTAATATGACTTTACCTTGCCTACAACATGGTGAACACACTATCTGTTAGTTACTTTTTCCTCGATACTCACTCAAGACACTATGGGATCTTAATGAAGCTGATCGGGATCAATAATCTCAGCCCGATAGGCTAGGGATCTTAAATAAAATAAATGGTTAGACTGTCGTCAATTGGCCTTGCCAGTACAAATCTCCTTTCCAGACTTCGTAACATCACTTTTCATGTTCTCAAACAAAATACGCAGCCCTACCTCCCATCAAAAGTAGCAATATAGAAAATGATAATAGCTCAGAAATAAGATGAAATGAAATGAATATACATATAAAAACAAAGGATAAGGTACAATCTAGATAGAAATAGAGATGAAATAGGAATGAAAATCAATCATAAAATCAAATATCAAATAGATAATGGGTTTATGTGGCTGAGAATGTGGGCACATACTTTTTTTGTATTACTTTCCAAGATAGAATTACCCATCACAGTGTTATGGTGTCGAAGTATCGCGTAATCGTGAGAGTCAAGTCAAAATTATAGAGAACAAAGTCTTTTCTGATCGAAGCATATGGATATTTGGTGGAAAGTGGTATGAAACGTGGTTGCTATGACTACCACCACACGCGTCTCAGCCCTCTTTGTTACTGAAAGCACCATCCCACTATGCGCATCTGAATAGGATGGGCTGGCGGCAATTAAAAGCAATCAAGAGGATATAGGGCCAGTCGGTCCAGAAGGGAATAAAAGTTCTCTCGATTTAGTCTAAGTTGATTCTTTTCATCCTCTGGATTTCGTCACATATTTTGTTTCTGTCTCCAGAGTAAAGAAGTCCGTTCCAAACACATCAGACTCCGAGTAATATAAATCTATTCTAACTAACAGAGGATTTTGTTTTTTTCCTCCAGCTGAGTTGTAAAGCCCTCTCAGGCTAAAGGAGTTTAAATGCCAGGACGCTGATTATTCCGAATGTAATTCTGCATCAGTGATAAGAAGACTATTTCAATCACCTAAGGAAAAGAAGGGCCTGTGGCTAATAGCAAGAATGATTAGTGTACAGGTTAGGATTATTGCAAAATCTATACAATCTATCAATTATCTCTTCAATCTGAATGAAATATCCCGGCATCGTTCTGAACAAAATATGTAAATCCGTGGGGAAAGATGTAAACATGGGGGAATATCCGGTCCTCCTGGGGAAAAACTTGGACCAAATTTGGTCCACACAGCTTGGGAAAGGGAACAATCAGAACAAGTTAGATCTGAATAAGGGTGGCTGGGACTGGAAGGTGGGCCAGAGGACTCCACTCCTTGGCCAGAATGTGCATTTATTTCAGTACGGGGATCCACCCCTGAAGTGGAATGGATTAAAGCTGAGGATGCCAGTCCCTGCAGGACGAGTTCTTCTTCTCAGACAGAATTTTTAAAATCATTTGGCGTAGGTCAAAACAAGGTTCTGATAAGAGCTTCATCGTAGCAAAGGGGTTAATGAAATGAAATATTCTTCTTTTAAAGCTGCCTTCCGAATTTAGATTGTCTGGCGTAACAAGAAGTGCATCAAGATGGCCACCGAGTTAGATATACCTCTTCTTTGGTAAACAGGACGTGAGGGTGCAGTAACTGTCGGAGCTCGCCGGAGCGCCGCTTCGGGCACATCCTGCAAGTGTTTTTTTTATTTATAATTAATTGATAATTATTTTTTATTTTATGATAAATAATGAATGCAAATATAGGAATACTTAATCATCGTGTGGCATACAGTGGTCCCACTATATACATAAGAAATGAAAACTCACGTTCCACAAATCCCCCACTCCCACGAAGTGGGAAGTGAGAAACCTTTTAGTAGGGCAAGCCCTGTCAGTAGCTTCAATATATAAATATATATATATATATATATAATATATATTTTTTTTTTTTTTAAACCAGGAATTGAACTAACGACTTCCTGCTCATGAGTTCGACATGGCACTGGGTTACCGCGCGGGCCAGTATATAGACACATGAGAGGAATGACAGGCTTTTTGCCTGGTTTCTCTAGTTTCAGCTCCAACAGAAAAACAGCGCAGCACCCCGAAAATGTGACCTAGCGCTGCACAAAGCAGACTCTTGGTTTGCAAGAACCCGGAAGAGACAGGAATACTTCCCAGGGACAGAGGGTGTTTAGTCGTAATAACGTGTGGTTAACGGCATCTCTAATGGGACGGACAGTAAATACTCAGCTGCTGAATACAAATGCCTGGAACTCAGCAGCTACAATAGAAAGGGAAACCTCTGAGGGTAAAACACCCTGCTGAAGAAGTTGAGGCATCT
>NC_134807.1:49430767-49433267 GCF_046742065.1 Oratosquilla oratoria
TTGGTAAAAGGACGTGAGGGTGCAGTGCTGTCGGAGCTCGCCGGAGCGCCGCTTCGGCACTTCTGCAAGTGTTTTTTATTTATATCTAATTGATAATTATTTCTATTTTATGATAAATAATGAATGCAAATATGGAATACTTAATCATCGTGTGGCATACAGTGGTCCCACTATATACATAAGAAATGAAAACTCACTTCCCACTCCCACGAAGTGGGAAGTGAGAAACCTTTAGTAGGGCAAGCCCTGTCAGTAGCTGCAATTTTTTTTTTTTTTTTTTTTTTTAAACCAGGAATTGAACTAACGACTTCCTGCTCATGAGTTCGACATGGCACTGGGTTACCGCGCGGCCCTGTATATAGACACATGAGAGGAATGGCAGGCTTTTGCCTGGTTCTCTAGTTTCAGCTCCAACAGAATAGGCGCTGCACCCCAAAATGTGACATAGATGCACAAAGCAGACTCTTGGTTGCAAGAACCCGGAAGAGACAGGAATACCTCCCAGGGACAGAGGGTGTTAGTCGAAATAACGTGTGGTTAACGGCATCTCTAATGGGAGGGACAATAATTACTCAGCTGGTGAATACAAATGCCTGAACCAGCAGCTACAATAGAAGGGAAACCTCTGAGGGTAAAACACCCTGCTGAAGAAGTTCAGGCATCTTATCTCGCGCTCTTCCCTTCTTTCTTTCTTTCTTTCTTTCTTTCTTTCTTTCTTTCTTTCTTTCCTACTTTCTTTATCCATTTATTCATTTTTTATTTTTATCCATGTATTTTTACCCATTTATTATTTATATTTCCTTCTTTTATTCTTTATGGCATTCCTTTATTCTTTATGTCATTCTTTTGTACCTTCTTTCATTTTCATTCTTTCTTTCATTTTTTTTATTCTTTCTTTCATTCTTTCATTCTTTCTTTCATCTTTTTGATTCTTTATTCATTCTTTGATTCTTTTATTCTTTTTCATTCTTTTATTCTTTCTTTCACTCTTTTATTCCTTCTTTCATTCTTTTATTCTTTCTTTCATTCTATTATTCCTTCTTTCAATATTCTATTCTTTCTTTCATTCTTTTACTCTTTCTTTTACTCTTTCTTTCATTATTTTATTCTTTCTTTCATTCTTTTACTCTTTTTTCTTTTACTCTTTCATTCTCTTACACATTTTTCCATCCTTTTACTCTTTTTTTTTCATTCTTCTACTCTTTCTATAATTTTTTTCTGATTCTTTCATTCTTTTGCTCTTTCGTTTATTCTTTTACTCTTTCTTTCATTTTTTTACTCTTCCTTTCATTCTTTTACTCTTTCTTTCATTCTATTACTCTTTCTTTTAGTCTTTTACTCTTTCTTTCATTCTTTTACTCTTTGTTTTGTTCTTTTTCTCTTTCTTTCATTACTTTACACTTTCTTTCATCGTTTTATATTTTCTTTCGTTCATTTATTCTTTCTTTCATTCTTTTATTTCTTCTATGATAGTTTTATTCTTTCAGTTATTCTTTTACGCTTTCTTTCATTCTTTTGCTCTTTCTTTCATTCTTTTATTCTTTCTTTCATTCTTTTATTCTTTCTTTAATTCTTTTACTCCTTCTTTTATTCTATTATTCCTTCTTTCAGTCTTTTATTCTTTCTTTCATTCTTTTACTCTTTTTTTCATTCTTTTACTCTTTCTTTCATTTTTTCTTTTACTTTCATGCGTTTACTCTTTGATTCTTTTTTCATTCTTTTACTCATTCTTACATTCTTATATTCTATCATTCTTTTACCCTTTATTTCATTCTTTTACTCTCTCTTTCATTATATTACTCTTTCTTTCATTCTTTTACTCTTTTCTTCATTATTCTACTCTCTATTTAATTCTTTTACTCCTTATTTCGTTCTTTTATCTTTTTTCATTCATTTACTATTTCTATTATTCTTTTACACTTTCTACCATTCTTTTACTCTTTATTTCATTCTTTTACTCTTTTTCATTTTTTTTTTACGATTGCTATCATTCTTTTACTCCCTCTACCATTATTTTAATCTTTCATTCTATTACTTTCATTCTTTTATTCTTTCTTTCATTCTTTTACTCTTCTTTTCATTCTTTTACTCTTTCTTTCATTATTTTACTCTTTCTTTCATTCTTTTACTCTTAATTTCATTCTTTTACTCATTTTCATTCTTTTAGTCCTTCTTTTATTCCGTTACTCTTTCTTTCTTTCTTTTACTCTTCCTTTCATTTTCAACTCTATTTTTTCATTCTATTACTCTTTCTTTTATTCTTTTACTCTTTCTTTCATTATTTTACTCATTTTATTCTTTTATTCTATCATTCTTTTACTCTTTCTTTCATTGTTTTACTCTTTCTTCCATTCTTCTACTCTTTCTTTCATTCTTTTACTCTTTCTTACATTCTTTTACTTCTTCTTTCATTTTTTACTCTTTCATTCTTTTACATCTTCATTCTTCTATTTTTTTCATTCTCTTTTTTCATTCTTATACTCTTTTTTTTCATTCTTTA
>NC_134807.1:49445767-49448267 GCF_046742065.1 Oratosquilla oratoria
ATCTGTAGTAATGAATACTTAGAAGGCGAATTTGATTACATTATGAAAACCTTTGACAAACTTGGATATCCAGAGGGAATGTTGAAAAGAACAAAAAGAAAAGCAATAGATATTTACAATCGCGGGAAGAAAGAGAGAAATGATAAAAATAATACCAATTTTATATCAGTACCTGTCTCAGAAACGTCACCAATAAAAGACAAATATTTAACAAAATCAGGTATAAACATAGCTAAAATAACTAACAAGAGGATAGGTGATTTAATAAAGACTTCCGAAAAGAGAACCAATTCCGAAAACAGCGTCGTATACAAAATCCCGTGCAATAGTTGCTCAATGGCTTATTTTGGCGAATCGTCAAGAGGATTAGAAAAAAGAATTTATGAACATAAAAACGACATAAAAGCACATAGGACATCTAATTCTTTAGTAGTTCATGCGGAAAAATTCGATCATTTACCAAACTGGAGAGAAGCTGAAGTGCTACATAAAGGTTTTAATAAATTCACTAGAAGAATTGTTGAATCAGCATATATTTCAACTAATAATTCATCGAATCATCGAGGAGGGTTTATCAATTTAGCTAAACAGACTAGTATCTTAATTCTAAAACACGCCAGAAAAACGACCTTTCCCAAGTGTCCGAAAAGGTAATTAGATTTAGTACATAAACTTCAATTGCAGTTCTACATACACTGTCTGAAGAAGTTCTACGCGAACGAAACGTTAGAGTGTTTATGGTTCCGAGCCTTCCCCTGTGTTTATGTTCTCCATCATCCAAATAATATATATATATATATATATATATATATGTATATATTTATATATATATATATGTATGTAAATATATATATACATACATATATATATATATATATGTATATATATATATATTCCATCCCTCCCTCTTATCTTGGCTCCTCCTGGATGATGGATCATCCCTGCATCTCTCCCACTATCCTGGGTCAGAAGCAGTGTCGCAAGAAACAGCACATTCACAGCAAGGCAGTTTCATTTAATCGGTGACCCCTCCTCTCCGTCACCTCTTGCAGAAAAAGAGAGGACGGGGAGAAATCCCATCAGGCTGCGTCAGATTACTTTTCATACACATTCCCTCACCTCCCATTTCCCACCCACTCCCATTCATGCATCACAGTATCATCCATACACAACCATTCTCTATTCATCCCTATCCTCTGTCTTCTCCCGTCCTTCCTTAACAGACATTTCCCTCTTTTCCAATGCCCCCTTAACCTCATCCATCCATCTCATCCTTGGTCGCCCCCTCATGTTCACTCCTTTCGCCTCTGCCTTCCACATCTCTTTTACCAATCTTTACTCGCTCATTCTGTCCATGTGTCCAAACCATCCTAATACTCTTTCATTAACTCTATCTCCCATCTCTCTTTCCACCCTCGTTATCCTCACTTCCTTTTTTCTCACTCTATTCAGCTTAGTAACCCCTATCACACTTCTCGTGCACCTCATCTCAAGAACATTCAAACTCCTTCTCTCTTCCCCGTTCCATGGTTCTGCCCCATACAGTGCTGTCGGTACAATCACTCCTTCTTTCCAAAACATATTTTTATTACTTAAAAAAAAAACTGTCATACTCTTATCCCATTTCACATCTACTCAACTCTTTGCCTCCTTAGTCCTTATACTTTTCTTTTCCTTCCTTTGTAACTCTTATATGATTCCCTAGTCCCATTTTTTAACCAATCTGTGAAGGTTTGCTTCTTCTCTTCTACTACCTTCTTTTCTTCATCATCCCACCACTCACTACCCACCATTCTATTTCCTCCCGTCCTCCTTGTTCCAGGCACCATCTTTCTACACCTTGTGACTCCCCCCTTAAACTATACCCATTCCTTCTCCACTCAAGTTCTATTCTATTCTTCACTCTCTCCCACTCCTCCCTTACCATCTTGTACTTCTTCTGCATCTGTTTCTCATTTAAGCATAGACACATACATACATACATACATACATACATACATACATACATACATACATACATACATACATACATACATACATACATACATACATACATACATACATACATACATACATACATACATACATACATACATACATACATACATACATACATACATACATACATACATACATACATACATACATACACACATACACATACATACATACATACATACATACATACATACATACATACATACATACATACATACATACATACATACATACATACTTACATAAATACATACATACATACTTACATAAATATATACATACATACATACATACATACATACATGCATACATACATACATACATACATACATACATACATATATACATACAATATATATATACATACATACATACATACATACATACATACATACATACATACATACATACATACATACATACATTATATTATATTATATTATATCATATTATATTATATTATATTATATTATATTATATTATATTATATTATATTATATTA
>NC_134807.1:49455767-49480767 GCF_046742065.1 Oratosquilla oratoria
CTTGCCCCACTACGACACCGCGTTCCACACCGGCCACCCGTCGTTCGCTGACATTCTGTCTATCATCCCTTCCTAAAATGATATTCTGTCCTCCACAGACATTATATCCCACCGTGATATTTTGTCCTCCACTATCATTGCATACCATCGTGATATTTTGTCCTCCTCTATCATTATATTCTATCTTGATATTTTGTCCTCCACTATTAATACCTCCCATCGTGATATTTTGTCCGTGACATTACATCCTAGTGTAATATTTCGTCCTCTACCGACATTATATTCTAAAATTATATTTTGTCCTACACTGATATATTGCTCTACATTATTATTATACCCTACTCTGTTTTCCCCAATACACTCATTTCCCCTTCCCTTTGAGTTTCTACTCCCAAAAAGGGAACTAGTTCATTACTTACAAACTCCAACAATGAGGTTTGTAACAACATCTTTGCCTCTGCGAGTAAAGTGAATCCCATCAGAAGCATAAAGGCCATGACGTCTGGAAAAGAGATACCAAGGATCAAGAAAATGGTATCCCAGTTGCGTGCACAATCGTGTTATCCTCTCATTGATTCCTATTGCTCTACTGTTCCAACACAAACCAGCGTAGATTCTCGGAAGGATCCCACAGAATACGGGACGGCTCCAACGCTCCTTCATCCCCTGAAGAAGGACCTTGTAATTCCGAACAAGTTCCTTAGATCTCACATCACCCGCATCATTACTTCCCGATACACACACACACACACACACACACACACACACACACACACACACACACACACACACACACACACACACACACAAACACACACACACACACACACACACACACACACACACACACACACACACACACACACACACACACACACACACACACACACACACACACACACACACACACACACACACACACACACACACACACACACATATATATATATATATGATATAATATATATATATATATATATATGATATTTTATATATATATATACATATATATATATATATATATATATATATATATATACATATACATATATATATTGTAATGGGAGAATCGTAAACACCAGACTGTTTCGAGTATTTCCATGTATAAATTTGCTAACACTGCAGAAAGGGGACTACCCATGGCGAAGCCAGAATGTTGTCTGTATTTATACAGTGTTAGCAAATTTATACATGGAAATACTCGAAACAGAAGAATACATGGTTTAGGTATGTTGATGACATACTCGTAATTGTACCTAAGGATACAGACATTAACAACAAACTCAGGAGATTAAACAGTATAAATGAAAATATGCAATTTACTGCAGAAAATGAAAATAACTGAAAATTACCTTTCTTAGACACAACTATCCATAGAATAGATAAAAATGTGAAATTTTCAGTATACCGGAAACCCACCAATAGAGAAGACTATACACTTCTACTCAGGACATGATGACAGAACTAAAACAGGTATTTTAATGGGTTTCTTCCTCAGAGCATTTCGTATATGCAGTAAAGAATTTCTAGATCCTAAATTACAACATATTACTGAGACTTTCATCAAACTCAAATATCCAAAAGGTTCTTATGTAGGTTGAAAAAGAAAACCAAAGAAATAATTTAACAAAAGTTAAGATAAAAATAAAAATAAGAATGATAATAAATGTAATAATGAAACCAGATATATCACAGTACCGAACTCTAATGTTAATTCATACCTAGACACTTTTCTCCTAAAAGCGGGCATCAAAATAGCCAGGCCATCAGGTAGCAAAGTAGGACATTTGGTAACATGTAGCGACAATAATCCCACTAACGAAAACAGCGTTGTTTATAAAATCCCGTGTAAAAAGCTGTCCCTCTTCATATTTTTGGTGAATCTGGTCGCGGGCTTAATAAAAGGATAAATGAACATAAAAATGACGTAAAAGCCTATAGGACATCTAACTCCATAGTAATACATGTTGATAAACATGGTCACCTTCCAGATTGGAACAACACAACCGTATTTAAATAAAAGATCATCCAAGAAACTAGGGAAGACAATTGAGGCAGCATATATCAACACTAATAACAACATTAACCATAGAGAAGGCTTTATATGTTTTAGCAAAAGCCACAAGCTTACTAATAATAAAAGAATACGCAAATAAAATAACAAGCTCTCCGAAGCGTCCCATAAGATGACCCGTCCGTGTATAAAATATCCTGTTACGTTTGAGTTATTAGCTTTGTGATCAAGACACTGCGGGTCGAAAACGTTAAGGCGTGAAATTCTCCCATTACTCCTTGTTTACTTCTTTCACCTTCAATCTTACATATATATATATATATATATATATATATATATATATATATAGTATATATATATATATATATCTTCGGCACCAGCTCGCGTCCGAATATTGGTTTCTATCGACGATCTTTCGCTCTCTTCGTTGTGAGTGCTTATAAGTGATGTGACTTAAGAGGAATAATCTATGATGGAAGAGACGCGGGGAGTGTTGGCAGGGGAGAGTAGAAGGGGCACGGGTTTGTTCTTCTCTCTCTCTTCTTCTTCTTTTTGCCTCTTCGTTTTCTTTCCTATTCTCCTTAAAGGCCGCGGTGCAATGATGAGCAGCTCTCCTCCAAGCGTTGCGGTCTATGGCGGTTTGCTCCCACGAGGGGGGTTAATGTTGGTTACAGCCAGGGTGCGCTTGAGTTGGTCTTTGTAGCGCAGTTTTGGGGCCCCTCGTGGTCTTGTTCCTGTGGTGAGCTCACCGTAGAGCATTATTTTTGGAAGCCGGGATGGCCCTATCCTCTGGATGTGGCCTGCCCAACGGAGGCGGTGGTGGATGATAGTGGCTTCAATGCTGGTCATTGATGCTCTGTGTAAAACTTCAATACTTGTAGTGTGGCTCTCTCACGGGATTTTTAGTATTTGCCTTAATTTGTATTGCTGGAATCGCTCCAGGCTTTGGATGTCACTCCTGTATAAGGTTCATGTTTCGCATGCATAAAGGAGTGTGGAAAGAACTATTGCCCGGAAGACCATGATTTTAGTGGACAGGGTCAGTGCATGGTTGTTGAACACGCGACCTCTGAGTCACCCATAGGCGGAATGGGCTGCCCTGATCCTATTTTCCACATCCCTCTTGCATGTGGGAGTAGATGTTAAGATACTCCCCAGGTAGGAAAACTGTTCCACTTCTTCTAATCTGTGTTCATTGAGAGTGACGTCGGCGTTTCCGAATATCTGACCGGCTGGGTGTTGGATGAGTGCCTTGGTCTTTTCAGTGTTTACCTGCATCCCAAAACGTCCATATGCAGTATTGTAGATGTCGGCTGTTCTTTGGAGGTCCTGTGCAGCCTGACCTGGGGTAGCATTGTCGTCAGCATACTGCAGTTCTCGTACGGAGGTTAAGATGGCCTTTATTCTGGCGACTAGTCGGGCGAGATTGAAAACCCCTCTATCCACGCGGAACCGTAGGTCAATTGCGGGTGCGTCTGGTGGAATTTCATTTAGCATAGCTGCAGTGTACAGAAAGAAACACGTTGGAGCCAGCACACATCCCCGTTTGAGGCCACCATTGATAGGGAATGGGCCAGAGAGAGAGTTTTGGTGGCAAACTCTACCGACCATTCCGTCATGGAGGGCGCGTATTAGAGAAACAAAGTCTGGTGGGCATCCGAACCTGGCAAGGACTGCCCACATAGCAGGACGAGGAACTTTGTCGAAGGCCTTTTTTAGGTCCCAGAAGATAAACATTAATGGCTGTTGTTGTTCAAGGCTCTTCTCTTGAAGTTGTCGGGCACAGAAAATCATATCTATAGTCCCGCGGGAAGGTCGAAATCCGCATTGGGACTCGGGTAACACATCTTCCGCTAGGATAAGGAGACGGTCGAGTAGAATGCGGGCAAAGATCTTGCTTGCGATGCTTAGTAGCGAGATACCGCGGTAGTTGTTACAATTCTCTCGGTCTCCTTTTTATGAAGATTGTGATGATGTTTGCATCGCTGATGTCACTGAGGGGGGTTTTTGTCTCCCATATTTTCAGAATTAAGAGCATAAGTCTGTTTTTCAGCCCAGGGCCACCGTGAGTAAGGAGCTCCAATGGAATGTTGTTGGGTCCTGGGGCTTTGCCGGGCTTCATACGTTCTAAAGCCCTGCTGAAGTCTTGGGTGGAGGGTGGTAATGACATCCAGTGACATACAGGATGCTGTGGGGTCATACGCAGGAGATCGTTGGGAGTGTTGGCTTGGTCATTGAGGAGATTCTCAAAATGAGTCCTCCATCGTAAAAGGATGCCCTTGCTGTCAGTTATAGTTGTGGCTCCATCCACGTCTTTTAACTCGCTCACTGATGATATTTTGGGGCCAAAGATCTCTTTGGTAGCTGCATAGAAGCTGAATAGGTTTCGTTGGTCAGAGTACTTTTGAATTTCTGCAGCTTTTCTTTACCACCAAGTGTTTTGAGCATCACGAATTCCTCGTTGACAGCCTACTACAGATTTTTTTTTTTTTTTTTTTTTTTCTCTTTTTTTTCAGCTGTAGGTTGGTTCTTAATAGTTAGTCGTGTCTGTTATTTGGTTTCAATGAGAAGAAAGATGGTTTCGTCATTCTCATTGAACCAATCCTGGTACTTCTTCCTGGTAAAACCTATTGTTTCCTCTACTACCCGGGTCATGGCGTCTTTAAGAGGGTAGTCCAGTGGTCTTCTAGTAAGCCTGATCCACAGGGTCCACGAGATGTCTTTCGCAGGCTTCTTTGTAGCTTTGTGCCAGCTGCGGATAGCGGAGTTTGCCACATTCAAAGCGGCGGTGCAGCATACTTTCAGGTGCTTGCATAGGTGGTCGTTGGGTCTTGATGTTGAGTCGGGAGATCAGGAGTCTGCAGTCCTTCCAACAGTCATCCGCCCCAGGCATAGATCGGGTGATGTGGGTGTCTCTTTCGTATCTGGGTCTGGTCAAGACATAGTCTAGTATGTGCCAGTGTTAGGACCGATGATGTTTCCATGTGGTTTTCTGTCGTTTTGGTAACCTGAATAAGGTGTTAGTGACAATGAGCTCATGCTCGGCACAGAGACCTAGTAGGAGTTGACCATTGGCGTTACAGTTACCAATTCTGTGGTGGTCAATGATACCCTCCCACAGGTGATGGTCCTTGCCTAGCATAACGAGTTTGTCGTTAGCGGGCACTGCCTGGATGGTGTGATCGAGTTGGGTGAAGAAGGTAGCCTTGTCTTCATCACTTGAAGTGAGCGTAGGGGCATACACCGATATCAGGGTGAGGTGTTTATCCTGGGTAAGATTTATATGAAGAGTCATCAGTCTCTCATTAATAGCGATTGGTGCGAGATTGTACTATTGTACGAGCTGTGATCGGATGGCAAAGCCAACACTATGGATGCGTGGCTCCTCGGGGGCTTTCCCTTTCCAGAAGACGGTATAACCCGTCCCAGCTTCCCTGATGTTACCCTCTTCTAGTAGTCTGGTTTCACTAAGAGCTGCCACGTCGATGTTGAAACAGGCAAGCTCCTTGCAGACAAGAGCTTTACGTTGTTCAGGGCGGTTAGTTTTCTTCACATCTTTGAGGGTGCGGATGTTCCATGCACCAAGGGTTAGGATTTTTGAGTTTTTTTGTTTATTTTTGTCATTATTGTGACCGCATTAATGGGATGTCCACCAACCGCGGTAAGTCAACCAGACGAGTTTGCCGTGTCCGATGTTTACCCCACCTTTTCTAGGGGCCTCCCCTTGTGGGGTGGGCTGCGGTAATCCTGAAGAGGCCAGTCCAGTCACGGGTCCAGCTGCCGAACTCTGCTGTCACGGTAACATCACCAGAGAGCGACCATCTTAGATCCGCCGCCTGTGTGCAGTCGTGGGCTAGGAGCTTCCAGCTTTCCAGGCCTGCCCCCGCCACCCACGGTACCATCGCCACAGGACTTGAGAGGGTGATGATGAGAGGTGAGGATGGAGAGAGGTGCAGAAAAGACAACAGAATGCCAGTCGCTGGGTATATTGTTTAAGGTGGTCGTGGTTGCGCGACGGCCACGCACACTCACTTGGCCCACACCGTTTCCACCGCGGCTCAAGACAGTTGAGACAGGCAGTCTCAGCGATGTAGGTTGCATCGAGCTGCCGGGTACCTGATATGCTAAGGCCCGCCTTATCGCCTGCCCGCCAGGCACTGCCCTCTTCCGCCATCGCTAGCTAGCTCCGCCGTTGGGGTCTTGTTTGGTTTTATTTGGAGTTTTCCTTCTCCTAGCCTTTGCCTGAAGAGGCATACTCTACAAGGGAGCAGAGGGTTTGGATTGAAAGTTTCCTTCTCATGGCCTTTGCCTAAATAGGTACACCCTACAAGGTAGCAGGAGGTGTCTGATTGTCAGTCCACTCGGTCACTTGCATGCATTCTGTAATAACAAGGGGGACCACGGGGAGGTAGCATGCAAGCAGTTAAAGAGGCAGAGGCTATGAGAGGGTTAACACTAGCTTAGCCTCTAGAGCATGCACTCCAATAACCCCTCATATATATATATATATATATATATATATATATATATATATATATATATATATATATATATATAAACACACACACACACATATATATATATATATATACATATATATATACATGTATAAATATTATATATATACATGTATATATATATACAGTATATATAATATATATATGTATATGTATATATATATATATATATATATATATATATGCACATATTTGTGTGTGTGCGTGTATGTGTGTGTGTGTGTGTGTGTGCGTAAGTGGATATATATATATATATATATATATATATGTGTGTGTGTATATATGTATATATATATGTATATATATATATATATATATATATATATATATGTATATATATGTATCTACATCTTTTTCAACCACATATCACTTTTAATTCCATACCATCGCAACCGAGACTGAGAGTCGCTCGAAGGAGGAATCCGTTGGAAATTGAAGCGTGAACGAGCCGAGGATTCGACCCCTGCTTTCCTTAACAAAGATACATTGACGTAACCCAATACGCTATCAAGCGTCAATGTAACTTTGTTACAGGTTAGCTGGGTTCGAATCCTTGGCTCATCCACGTTTCAATTTCCAACGGATACCTCCTTCGAGTGATTCTCAGTCTCGTTTACGATGGTATGGAATTAAAAGTGATATGTGGTTGAAAAAGATATTAATTGATCACTGGGAACCATTCAGTGTGTATGTATATATATATATATATATATATATATATATATATATATATGTGTGTATATATATATAATATATATATATACATATATATATATAAATATATATATATATATTTATTTATTTATTTATTTATTTATCAGCTGAAAGAAACCTACACAGTGAAGCTATAGCGATAATCCCATACCACACCCCTGGTCATATGACAACTTCCCGAAGGGTGGGTGTGGTTTGGATATTTTCGCAAGAATCATCAGAAATTCAAAATTCCCGGCTCTGTGCAGGCATGCGCATTGAAAGGGCCCACCTCCCCCTCCCTACCCCTCACTTCTTGGCAGGGCCGCCATCCGTACGTATGCTCACTTGCTAGCGCGGAAACAGACTAACCGGTCACCCCGCTGCCACCCTTTTGCTATTACCGGTGAGTCTGTTTCCTGCTTGTTAAACAACGGATAGTTTCAGCGCTTTCTACATGGTTACTAAGTTTATTCCATTCTTCGACCACCCTATTAGTAAACCAATTATTGCCTTCTTAAATCTAAATTTGTCCAGATTATACCCATTACTGCGAGTCCTGCCCAGCTTCTCCGAGCCGTCCGTAGGGAACAACCCGGGCCTCTCGGAGGACAGGGGGACGTGTCTTATGGTACGGAGGGTGCCGCCCCTGAGGGACATCAGGCCTCTCGGCAGCCCCATACCTCCGACCATCAATGGTCCTCTAACGCCTCACGGCTTGCATCGTCAGGCCTTAGGCGTAGACTTTGACCTTATCCGCTCGCAATCCGTCCCCATGCGTCTCCGATCCGTCCGTAGGTGAACAACCCGGGCCTCTCGGAGGACAGGGGACGTGTCTTATGGTACGGAGGGTGGCGCCCCTGAGGGTCATCAGGCCTCTCGGCAGCCCCATACCTCCGGCCATCAATGGTCCTCTAACGCCTCACAGCTTGCTTCGTCAGAACCTAGGCGTGAACTTTGACCTCTTCCGCTCGCGGTCCGTCCTCCGGCGTCTCTGGACCATCCGTGGGTGGGCGGCCCGGGCCTCTCGAGGGACGGGGGGACGTGTCTGATGGTGCGGAGGGTGGTGCCCCTGGGGGTCGGCAGGCCTCTCGGCGGCCCCGTGCCTCCGGCCATCGGTGGTTCTCTGGCGCCTTTCGGCTTGCTTTGTCGGGCCCTGGGCGTGGAGTTTGGCTTCGCCCGCTCACAGTCCGTCCTCCTGCGTCTCCGGGCCATCAATGGGTGGGCGGCCCGGGCCTCTCGGGGGACGGGGGGGGACGTGTCTGGTGGTGCGGAGGGTGGCGCCCCTGAGAGCCGGCGGGCCTCTCGGCGGCCCCATGCCTCCGACCATTGGTGGTCCTCTGGCGCCTCGCGGCTTACTTCGTCGGGCCCTGGGCGTGGCCTTTGACCTCGTCTGCTCGCGGTCCGTCCTCCCGCGTCTCCGGGCCATCAGTGGGTGAACGGCCTGGGCCTCTCGGGGGACGCGGGGGGGGGGGGCGTGTCTGGTGGTGCGGAAGTGGCGCCCCTGGTGGTCGGCGGGCCTCTCGGCGGCCCCGTGCCCCCGACCATCGTGGTCCTCTGGCACCTTGCGGTTTGTCTTTTCGGGCGGGTCCGTGAGCTCACCTTCCTCCCGGAGCCGCTCACGTGGACCCAACAGGAAGTCCCGCTCGAGAAAGAGTTCTATCTCACTAAGAGGCCTAGGACGCTCAGCTCGTCCACACCCTCCACATCCCGGTCACGGCATTACCCTCCTTCCGTCCCTGATAGGCCCCGTCCTCGACTCTGCCCTATCGCGCCACCCGGCCTTTCAGGCCGCGCAGACCAGAGCATCCCCCCCTCCAGAGCAGCCTTCTAACGAGCCTCCGGCTCTGGCCCCCTCTCCCACACTCCCTCCTGGTCCTTCCCTCCGCCCCTCCGCACCGGCGGCGGGTATAGGACTGGAAGGCCCCTCTCATGAGGGAACCCCCCCCCCCCCAGTCAGACGACCGTAGGGTTGGGGGACGGGGTGGAGGACCACCTCCGTTCATCTTTACCTTATCCTCCTACCACGACGGACTCTTACGACTTCCGCCCCTTCTCATGGTATGACCTTGCCTGCATCCCCCTTGTGTAGCGGCGAGGGATTTTATTCAGCAAAGATGGGGTCTCGCCTGGTGGAAACACTCTTCAGTACGGGGCCCTCTCATCACCTGAATGACATCATTTGACGTCTCGATCTGGACTCCGCCTTACTAGGCTGTCCAAGCACCCAGGAAATGGCACCTCGCTATATCACAATGTAATCCTTTGACGTCATAATGTGATCCTGTGACGTCAGTGATCCTTTGAAGTAATTTCCTGATGTTCCAGGTAAGGAGGGAGACATATCATTTTACCAGACTCCCTTTCGGACTCTCGCTTACCGCGAGGATCTTCACGAATCTAGTGAGAGTGGTAGGCGCACGCTGGGCGGATGCGAGCGTCTCCACACTCATATACCTAGACGGCTGGTTGATACATTCGCCCACCAGGGAGGATGCATCGGCCGACATCTCGGTGGCTCTGAGAGTGTTGGCGGACGTGGAGTTCGGGGTAGACTGGGACGGGTCTGCTCTCGCTCCCACATAGAGACTTTATTGGTTCGGGATTGAGTGGGAAACAGGCAGCGCTCTTCGGGCGCTCCACTGCGTCAAGAGGGCGTGCTTCTCTCACACGCTCTTCCGCCTTCGGTGTGTGTGTGTGGGGGGGTGCTGTTGGGTTGCCTCAACTTCGAGATCCCGGCCCTTCCACTGGGCCGTTTGGGACGCCGACGGCTGGCACGGGAGGTCAACAGGAGCATACCGCTCCTCCCGCGCGACCTGCCCGGGCCGGTACCCTCAGCACTCCACAGCTTGTTGCGTCCCTGGCTTCGGTCGGGGGCCCTGCGCCGGTCAGTCCCATAGTCCCCGCCCATACCTCGAATGGCAGGGGCGGCGGACGCCTCGGACATGGGGTGGGGCTTCCAGTCGAGCTGGAGACATCAAGCTTGCCGGGGATGGTCGGAAGATAGAAGGTCACTACACATCAACCTTCGGGAGCTGATAGTGGTGAAAGAATAACTCGAGCGACACCCCGAAATCTCCTGCATGAGCGTCCGCTTCGACATAGACAATGTGACGGCAGTACAGTGCGTGCAGAGGCAAGGTACGGCCCGACCAGGTCCACTCCTAGCCCTGTCGGAAGACATCTTCGCCGAGGCATCACGCAGGGCCATATCACTCTCGGCGAAGTATGTTCCGGGCCGTGAGAACGACTGGGCGGACGCTCTATTCAGGTTTCAGGAGACCTCTGTGGAGTGGCAACTACGCCCACAAGTGTTCGAGTCGCTCTCCCTCCGCTACGGCACTCCAGAGGTGGACCTGTTTGCCTCCCCAAACACGACCCAGCACCCCCTCTACCTCACCTACAACCAAAGGACACGCACAGGAGGCCCAGACGCCTTCACGGAGGACTGGAACCACTTGAAGTACGTATACTTTTTCCTCCTCCAGCGACACCGGTCCTCCTGAAGGTGATGCAGACCCTCAGGTCCTTCAAGGGTCAGGTCCTCCTGATAGCTCCCTACTGGCCAACCCAGCCGTGGTTCGAGGATCTAATGAGATGGTGCCCTTCTCCCCTTCTGGAGTCAGCCTGCCTAGCCAACAGCCTTACCGCACCTCTCCAAGCGTCACCTCAACTTCACACTTGGAGTTTCTACGAGGAGCTCTCAGCCAACTCTTCTCTACAGAGGCAGCAGACAAGATGCTCAGAGCTCAACTTCCGTCCTCAGTGAGGCAATATGAATCCTGCTGACGGAGATTCCAGAACTACCTTCAGAGACATGCGATAGTGACCATCTCCGCCAGCACGGTTCTGGACTTCCTGACTTAGGTAGATGACTCCACCAACGATCTCGGCTCACTATACAGCCCTCACTGATCCACTCCGCTTTGGTATGAACATCCGAGTGCCACAGAGGACGCGAACCCTCCTACTAAAGGGGATCAGCGCCTTGAGAGAGCCGAGACATCAACTGGTCCTGGCCTGGTCCTTGCATCGTGTTCTGCAGTACCTGGCGTTCGAAAGGGCCATTATGGAGGAAGAATACTTCCTTCAACGTGCCGTATTTCTGCTCGCCTTGACTATGGACTACAGGGCTTGACAGCTGGCGGCAATCACCCGCCACCCGTCCTTCTCCAAACTGGAGGAGGACAGCTCGGCCTTAACCCTCTCTCCATCACCAATATTCCTAGCCAAGAATAAGCAAGCGGACGACATGATTGGCCCTCTCAGATTACAATCCTTTCTGGAAGGAGGACACCCACAGCCGCTGCGCCCGATCCGTGCGTTCAAAGACTACGTGGAACGCACGGAAGAGATTTCTGAGGATCATCTCTTCTACAACTCGAAATCTAGGAACCCCCTAACCTCGAGGTCCCGGGCGCACTTGCTTTGCCGCATTTTAGAGAAAGCCGACCCGGGCGATGCCCCACACGCCCACATCAGGGCTTCGCGGCATCGCTAGCGTTTCTCCGCACCCACTCTGTGGAGCGGGTGCAGGACCTAGGGGCTGGACATCGACGACTTCCTTAAGGACACGGTATCTCTACTACTCGGTCACCCCTGTCCCGTGTGTCGCCATGGAAACGGCTCCACCTCTCTCATAACATAACAGCAGGCCCCTCCAAACTTCCCCTAGTCGAAGGAGACCACAAACTTGGATATGCCTTTGGGAATGTTAAAACGCACAAGCCTGGAAACCCCCTCCGCCCTATCATCAGCCAAACACCTACAGTTACCTACAAACTTGCCAAACGCCTTAACTCCCTAATAACCCCATACATCCCAACCTCCTACAGCCTAAAATCTTCGCAGGAATTTCTCACCATCCTTGAATCCTCCCAACCAGTAAGGGTCATAGCCTCATTAGATGTCGAGAATCTGCTAACAAATGTGCCAGTAAAAGAGACTATTGACCTCATCTGCCAGAGTATCTACCATAAGCCCAACTCCAACAGCCCTCGCCGTCCCTGAAGCAATCCTCCGAGAACTCCTTGAAATCTGCACGATGGACGCCCCCTTCTACTGTCCAGATGGGAAAATGCGCGTACAGGTACACGGCGTGGCAATGGGATCCCCCCTTGGACCCCTCTTCGCCAACTTCTATATGGGATCCATCGAAGAGAAAATCTTCAACGACCATCCTGACATGCAGCCCTGCATCTACCTCCAGTATGTTGACGACATTTTTATTAGCGCAAAAGATTCCCAATCAGTAACTCAACTCTCGCACACATTCAAGAAACATTCAACCCTCAATTACACCTATGAACACCAACGCAACGATGGCATCCTCCCATTCTTAGATATACTAGTAGGCACAGCCTCAGATCGATTCACGACTGAAGTCTACGTCAAAGACACTAACCTCGGTTTCTGTCTTAACGGCAGTAGCGAATGCCCAGAACGCTACAAACAAAGCGTCATCCGATCACTAGTGAACCGAGCCTTCTCCCACAGCAGTACATGGAAAACCACGAATAACGAACTCCAACGTATAACAACACTACTCGTCAACAACGGCTATCCACAACACTCCATCGAATCCATGATCAAAAACAAGATGAACTCCTTTACCGCCCAACCAACACCCACAAACACCAATATAACAACACTGGACCTGTACTACAAAGGACATATGAACACCGGCTACAAAGAAGACGAAAGAACACTTCGAAATATTATCACACGTAACATTCGACCCAACAACCCAGACACTAAGATACGCCTAATCGTATACTACAAAACCTCCAAAACACACACCCTGGTTATGAAGAACAACAGCCAGCCCCCCAACCCTCCTCTACAAGAAGTCAACGTCGTGTATAAGTTTGATTGCCCTGTCGGTGATTGTCAGCACCGCACCTCCTCATACATTGGCATGACTTCTATGACCCTCTCCAAAAGACTCACATACCACCTCCAGAATGGCGCCATCAAAACACACATGACAAAAGAACACAAAACCACCATCACCAGACAAACACTAAACGAAAACACTAAAATAATCTACAAAGCCCACGACCCCCTTCGCCTTAAGATGGCCGAAGCAGTGAACATATACATCGAGAAACCTTCCATTAACATACAACTCATGCCCACAACCACACTCCCAAGCAGTAGACGCACATAACACAAACAATAACACCCCTTTCCACAATCCACAAGGAAGTTGCTACTTCCACGTACGCAGCACTACGGATCACGGCTACATGAAATGACCTCTCCCAGTGTTCGGCCAATGTACGGCCTCTATTTAAACCCATGTAATCACCAACTATTGTTACTCCCTCCCTGAGGATGACCGAGTAAGGTCGAAATACGTATAGGAGAATTAAAAAAGAGAAAACCGCACCTAATGTCTTTTAGACACCTTCTCAGCTATTTGGAACCAACACAGAAACTTGTTGCACGAGAGAAATTAAAGCTCCAATATAAACTCAACAACGCCATTGTCGCTATAGATTTCTTGAAATCATGTATACAACATGGCCTCCTAAAAAAAAAAAAAAAAAAATGTATATATATATATATATATGTATATATATACATATATATATATATATATATATGTATATATATATGCAGGAAAAACACTGGGAGCGTGTGTTCTTGAAAATGCAAGGTTGATCACGAAGAAAAACTATTAAAGCAGAGCGCTTTCGTGTATTCACATCTTCAGTGATGTGAATACACATTATTTGCACCGATACCGTACCGATATATATATATATATATATATATACATATATATATATATATATATATATATATATATATATATCGGTACGCGCACACACAAACACACACACACACACACGCACACACACGCACACACGCACACACACACACACACACACACACACACACACACACACACACACACACACACACACACACATATATATATATATATATATATATATATATATATAAATATATATATATACATATATATATATGCAAAATAACCATAGGAGAAGGGAAACTTTTATACAGTAAATATTTTCGTATATTACATCTTCAGACTAAATGACGGAGATACAGAGTTGTGTTTGAATTTTAAATGTATATGGTGGCAACTATAGGAGGGGGGGAAGGGAGAGACAATGCAATGTGAGAAGGGGGGATGACCTTACCTCTGTTGACCTGACCAACACATAAGGCTCAATCTGGCGGAAAGATCTCGGTGACCATTTGGGTTACCAATTTATGTTTTTACCAAACGTGCCTCATTTTAAGCAGGATTCTATTATATTTCTTTCTTGTGCACTTTTTTCCTTTGGCTAAAATTGTTGCCTTACACCAATCAATATGATGGTTGTATAATGCTTTATATTGAAATAACGCATTACTTGTATTTTCCTGGGCAGATCTCACTATATTCATGTTGGGAAACCCTTGTTTCCAAGTTTTTCCGAGTTTGTCTAATATAAAATTTGTCAATCTTGACAAAGAACTTTATAGACCACACCGTTGTTGTTGAGGTCTGTTCTTAATTAAAGTTTTCTTAATGGTGTGGTCATATTTAAAAGCTATTTTGATATCCAATTTTTTGAGTAGGTTGACAATACTAAGAAAATGTTCATGAAAAGGAAGAACAAGTGTATTAAGTTGTTATGGTTTCCTTGTCCTTGATTGCAAGTTTTGTAAAAGCGTTTCTTGGCGGTATTGTGACATTGATTAAAAATATGAGTGGGGTATTTTAACTTTTCCCCAATATTCCGGATAGTTCTAATTTCGTCATCAACTTGTAAGCTCTCAAGTAGATGGAAATAAAAACTGATCTTTTTACGTTGATATGGTGATTGGAATAAAATGAACATAGGAAAGAATATCGGTAGGTTTTCTATAGACTTTTGTTTTCAGAGTACCATTATCTCTAATTATTTCAACATCTAATAAGGGCAAACTGTTGTTATTTTCTATTTCAAGAGTAAAGTTAATGGAGGGTACCTGTGAATTTAGATTAATAAGGAAATCATTGATAGGTTATTAGGCCAGAAACACAAAACATCGTCTACGTATCTGAACCAAATAACTTTTTTCATCTTTAATAGTAGGTAATAGATATTTTTCAAAATAATCCATGTAGATGTTAGCTAAAACCGGTGAAAGAGGATTTCCCATAGCCATCTCGAAGGTCTGTGTGTAATATTTCCCCTCAAAGACGGAGCTAGAGGTAGTTGTTTATGGATTTGGTATGTTAAGGATTGGATCAAGAGGGGTAACATTTGAAAATAAAGATACTGTTCTCCATAGTTTACCAAAAAATTAACATGAACTAAATTTGAGTCTTTACGCCTGTCTGGCCTAAGTACAACGTAATTTCATTTATTTAGTCTATGTGGCATAGTATATGGAATTGCAGGTTTGAACATGTTCTTTATTTTTTTCAGATTGGGCCAAAAGAAATTTTATAAAATTAGATATAGGTCTTACAAACTCCTACATGACCGCTTGAACCATCATGGGCTGTTTCAACGATTTGGGGTCTAATTTATTTAGGTATAACTACTTGATGAATCTCTGCCCAAGAGTCAGAATTAAAATGTAAAGGAGACTTTTTACGTTTTATGAGAATACCTTGTTGGTAATAGAATCCAGGGAATTTGTCCACTTTATCCTTAGAATTTTCTGCTAATCTATGAAAGTGGTTTAAAGTAGAGTCGGTTCGTTGAGTTTTGATGAGGTTAGGTGACATGATTTGTGTAAATGAAAAAAAAATATATCAAGTGCAGTTTCGTTTAAAGGAACTGATTTGGAACGAGTTACTGCATAGAGGGGGAAATTTTCAGGATGTATGTGATCTACAATTGTAGGACTTTTGTCATAAGGGGTTTTGACTATATCTAAGGGAGGTACTACTAATGAACCTGCAAGGTCATTACCTAGGATGAGCTGAACTCCAGGAATCGACGTTGACTTTTCTCTGAGGCCAACTGTCACTTCCTTATTTTCAAGATTACATTTAAGGAATATTTAAGCTAGATTTACGGATTGGACTATGGAGTGGACAGATCCTCTACTTGGATCTTTTCTCCAGTACTCCTCTTTTCAACTCCAGGTAGGACATCTTTAAATAAAATAGATTGAGAGGAGTCAGTGTCTCTCAGAATGGTTATAGGGTAAAATGAACCTTCTTTTGGTTATAGAAACTTCACCAGGGGATTTGAAATCCTTAAAGAGATCCTCAAGAGATGTCGAGGGCTGAGTTACAGTGTGTGACATGGATTTAGGAGGATTTTAAGATTTCGTTCCACCATTTAGCTTTACCGAAGATCTACCAAAAGTTTGGGTCTTCCCAGAGTAATGTGAAGTGTTCGACAAGGTGCCACACCAGAGACTACTAAATATAATCAAAGCCCATGACATAGAAGGAAAAGTGTTAGAATGGATTAGAGCTTGGATCAGTAGCAGAAAATAGCGGGCCACCATAAATGGAGTAAAACCCAGGTGGGGTAATGTTAATAGTGGGGTTCCCCAGGGCTCAGTTTTTGGTCCCTTGTTGTTCATTATATACATAAATGACTTAGACGATGGGATAAATAAGGATGTTAATAAGTTTGCGGACGACACTAGAATAGGATGCCTAATTAGGTCAGGAAATGACGCAGAGATTCTGCAGGATGATCTTAACAAATTGTTCACATGGTCGGTTAAATGGCAAATAAACTTCAATATCTCTAAGTGTAGCGTGTTAAACATAGTGCTACACAACCCCAAACATAGATACAGCTTAGATAATACGCTTTTAGAGAAAACTTAGTGCGAGAGAGACTTGGGAGTTCTAGTGAGTCCGGACCTTAAAACCAGGAAGCAGTGCATTAGCGCCAGGAATAAAGCTAAAAGAGCATTAGGTTTCATTGCTAGAACGGTAACGAATAGAAGTGCAGAGCTAATTATCAAACTCTATCTAGCGATAGTTAGACCTATCCTTGACTATGCAGTACAGTTTCGATCTCCGTCCTACAGAATGGACATCAATTCACTAGAATCAGTACAGAGAAGAATGATCAGAATGATACATGGACTCAGAAATTTGCCTTAGGAAGAGAGGCTTAGGCACCATAACTTACACTCTCTGGAAAGACGCAGAGTACGGGGTGATCTAATAGAGGTGTTCAAGTGGTTAAAGGGTGATACAAACAAGGCCATTACATTAAAACAACAGGGCAGGACTCGCAGTAATAGATTCAAACTGGAGAAAATTAGATTTAAGAAGGAAATAGGCAAGAATTGGTTTACTAATAGGGTGGTCAACGAATGGAATAGACTTAGTAACCATGTAGTGAGCGCTGAAACTATCAGTTGTTTTAAGAAACGGTTAGACAACTTTATGCATTGGGATGACAGGTGGTGATGGATATGGAGCTGCCTAGTGTAGGCCTTATGGTCTCTTGCAGTCTACTTCATTCTTATGTTCTTATGTTACACTTTGGCTCTAGACATTTGAACATGTGATCTCCAGTACAATTACAATATCCACATAAAACATCATTGGGTATTCCCAGTAACTTATCACCAGAAGTGCTAAGAAAACCTACTGATGACTTTACAATCGGCTTTTCCCGTTACGTAACCATTTTGAGTACTACTGCGAAGTGATCAGCCAGTAAGGCCGCCTCATTAAGAGTTGAGACGTCGTTATCGCTGAGGTACAACATTATATGGAATGGAATGCGGCTCTTAAACTCTTCGTATGCCATAAGGTCAATGAATTAGTTATAGGATTCTACCCCCTTGGAGGACAACCATTGCTTAAAAAGCCTTAGCTTTTCATAAGCAAATTCAACGTAAGTGTCAAGGGGAGACTTATCAAAATTTCTGAACTTTTGTGTGTAAGCTTCAGGGGTGATGTGATACGTCCTTAATACACTTTCTTTTACTAAAGAGTAGGAGGTATATTCCTCTATAGCAGTGGCTCCCAAACTATCTTACCTGACGCCCCCTTTTTGCTTCCAGTAGACCCGCACGCCCCCACTCCATCTTTTGTTCATGTGAAATGATTCTTGCATTTATTTCTTAGCATTGTTCAGGAAAACAGATTTCTGTTTGTATTAAATTTTAATAATGAAAGCCATTCAAACAAATAATAGTACATTCCAGAGACATTTTTCTAAGTAACTAAAAACGAAACATTTGGTTCAAAGGGAGCGAAAAAAAGTTTGAACATTAGCAAATTGTGGTTGGTATCGGTGACGTGTCCAAAACGTGTAAGGAGAACTAGCTTAATAGAAAACGGGTTGGAGTGACTACTATAATTATACTTTGCATGTATGTAATGGCAAATGTTTGTTCTTTGAATGATTTTATTAGTCTAATTAAACAAATATTTTTGAGCAGATGACTACACGCCCCCCTTGTATCCTCCTCACGCCTCCCTAGGGGGGCGCGCCCCCTAATTTGGGAACCACTGCTCTATAGTATTGAATAATCGAGTGGCTGTAGAAATTAGTTTAGTTTGGATAAGCCATGTTCATTCTTCTTCAGGCCATTTCCTATGTCGAGTAAATCATTTAAATTGCCTGAAAAGTATTCAGGATCTAATTCATTGAAACTTGGGACTGTATAAATATCATTATGGAATTGAAATGGAACTTTGATCTCTTTTTCATGGCTTACTAACTCCAATCTACGCATGTAGTCAAGCTCTTTCTCCTCACTTTCATGTCTCATTTTCTCTATAATTTCATTTTCTTCCGTTCTAACTTGAATTTTTCTAACTCTAGGTTAATCAACGACCTATTTACTTTAAATTTTGCAATTGCACCAGAAGAGGGAGGAGGTTCTCCTTCTTCCAACTGTGATGCAGTGGGGTTGTGCATGAATTCCTCGTAGGGAAACTTCATCTTATAAATGAAATGGGTAATTTTGGGTTTTGAATCAATATATAAATAAAAATATAACGCTTTTTAAAATTATTCTGAAATGACCTCAGTGGTGACAGTGTTTGGGGGACACTTTTGTAAGGGTGACTGGCTGTACAATACCGACTTCCGATACGTGGTAACGTCACGGCAACGGGGACAACTGATTGTCGAGAGTGGTGACGTCACGGCAATGAAGACGACTGATTGGCCGAGAACACTGACGTCACGGCAACCGAGACAACTGACTGGCCATGAGCGAAAGGCAGGGCGCAAAGAGCCCTCTCGGGAAGCAGTCCAAGCGCCCATGGCGAGGCCATAGCGGCAAAGCCGATGCTAAGAGACGAAATGGCGAAGAAACGTAGAAAGAGGGGTAGACGCACCTATGGAGGTGGCTAACGGCTACCAAGAGTATAACGAAGAAGACGTTCCAAGAAGATAAGGTGTTAGTAGCTACACTAAGGCCGCGAGCGAAGCAAGCAAGCGCCACAGGCCAAGCAACCTGCCGAAGGCAGGTGCGGCGTAGCCACTGCTTGTTGTTTAAAATTTGCATTCTACTCCCTAGGGAATATTTACCAAACCTTGGACTTCACAATTTAATGGCAATTTTTCCGTTCACCGTTTCGGTCAGAGAGAACACAATATAAGGTGAGTTTTATCCACGGTTGACACAGTTTTTTATTTCAACGAGTGCTTGAATATTTCTGCCGCTCAGAAAACCTTTCCATAGGCTTTGATCATCTGCATAGGGATTCCGACGGGAAATGAAGTAAGGTATATAACTCTTAGCTGCGTCAGAAATTACATATCAAAGGTCCAGAAATATTTTCAATCACGACTTGTACTATGCTTAAAGGGGGTTACTTGAAGCTGAACTTGCGTCAGATACTGGTAAGTACCGAATTCTGAGTCATAGCGACTGGGGAAACTACAGCAAGTAAATTTCATGGTGGGTCACAGATAAATAGCATTAATAAGGTTTAGGGAGGAAGTCAAGGGTACTCTTTATAGTGACGCACAATGTTATTTGCTCTTCGCTTGAATTTAATGGCTAAGGGATATCAATATATATCCAACGGGTCCATTTCTCTTTCCGTTCATCCAATATCTAACCAAGTTAGTTTTACCTAACATCAAAAGCTCGTCTTACCTAGCATCAACAGTCAAATAAATTCTTTTACGTACAAAACACAGAGTACACTAAGCTAGGCTGCATGCATTAGCAATCAAAATCGCCAGAGGTGTATGATTTACTTGAAAAAAGTTACGTAGAGTAACTTACCAGTCTTTGATCTACTTATTCATGAAGTTCAATTTAATTAAATTGATCAAATTGAGATTCCGGTCAGCAGGCCCCCATATTACTACCTCGTGGTTTGTGTTTTGAGTATAAGATATAGGTGAGAGGATTTCTAAAAATAGCGTGAGTCTGTGATGGCAGCTTGAAACAGTTTTCGCTAGACTAGGGGATGTCACATACTACCAGGTGTTAAGAGAGAGAGAGAGAGAGAGAGAGAGAGAGAGAGAGAGAGAGAGAGAGAGAGAGAGAGAGAGAGAGAGAGAGAGAGAGAGAGATGCAAGGATATTTTACGGGTTTTAGCGAGTTATTGTAGTATGAATGAAATAGATCATTTTAAGAGACGAATATCGTCAAAGATTGGTAACAGAAGTGAGAAATATTTTCCACCGAAAGAAAAGGAACCCCCCAGTGACATCGATCATTCCACACCCAAAGATTCTCCAAATATTCCCGAGAATAACGTTGACAACCCACACATAGAATATGCCTCACCCCACGAAGAACTGCTTGACGCAAACCAACCACTCTTACCACAACTCCAAGTTGCCCCTCATGTAGACCCCCAACAACAACAACCCCACACCTCACCACAACTCCAAATTGCCCCTCATGTAGACCCCCAACAACAACCCCTAAACCCCACAACCCATGCATACGAGAACTTAGCCTTCCCTTCTCCCAACTTCACGTCAAGTCAAACAGCCTTCACCCCACATCCCTACCCAGCACCTAACCTTGCCCCAAATCCATCGCAACATCCTCACCCACAACTCCAACCTACAATAATCAATAACTACCAAACTATCTCCCCTCTAACCGAAATCCCCACCTTCCCTCAAACTAGTAGACTCTCCATCACTGACTTCCTGACGGCATGTGACATTTTTTCTAAAAAAAATCCAAACTACTCTGACTTAGAAAAGATAAATCTATGCCGCCAGAAAATAGAAGCATCAGATGAGCATAGATCCACGGCTCGGATGCTTGATAATCTGATCGCAGGCGGAATCACATACACTGAATATAAAACACACCTCTTTAATGTCTTTCAGAACAAACAAACAAACAACATTAACTTTCTCCTCACATTTCTAAACAACACTAGAACTCAAAAACAAACTAACATCAAAGACAATGTTGCCAATGCAATAAAAGAAATTAGGGAAAATCTAGAAAACCAAAGCCCTTGGACCTTCACAGACCTCTCAGGAAAGAAAGCAATGACTTTAGAAAACCTATACACATTACTAGAGATAGGCCTTTATCTTTCCCAACTCCCACCAAAGTGTCAAAAAGAGGCAAGTAGAAGGGACTTAAACACCAGAAACCCATTAGCTTATAATTATATCTTAGAGATAACCAACGCTTGTAACATCTCCCTCTCTGACCAGCATCATTATGCTAGACTAAATAGCCTCCAGTCACACCAGGCCCCTAGCTCCAACATAGCACAACCATCAACCTGGTGTTCCTACCATCTTTCAACAACTCACAACACCAGAGACTGCATACAAAAACAACAAATACAAGCACCAAACCGCACTACCCCTTGCTCAGTTCATGGAACAACGACTCACACAGATGCCCAATGTAGAGCACAGCAACACCAACAACCACAGACACGACACCTCACTGCCCCTTGCTCAGTTCATGGAACTACTTCCCACACAGATTCCCAATGTAGAGCCCAACAACAAACCCCCCCCACGCACCCCCCCCACACACACCACTCAACATATCAAGACCAACACGGACAGGTAAATACTACAACCTACACAAAACCACAACTCACTCCAACGAGGAATGTTCTCAACAAAGATCACAACCACATCCTCATCAGAGAACAAACAAACCAGTAACGGCATCACAACAAACACCCTCCTCCCACACAACACACACAACTCAACACCGATTGGGGGAACGTGTACCAGCCTCATGCACCAAACCACCATAGGAACGTCCGACACACCACACAACTATATCACTCTAAAAGTAACACTAGATCAAATAAGTGTTGACATGATGGTTGATACCTCATACCCAGAGCTCTCTACGAAGCACTTAATGACCCACCCCAAATCCAGTACTCCAACACAGAAGGCCTACTGATAGAAGGAAGTACAATATCACTTCATGATAGGATAGACTTAGATATAGAAATTAACAAATCCCAGGTAGGCCTCACATCCTTCCACTTAGCTGATGAATGGAGTCTCGACCAACAAGGTATAATAGGTTTAAAGTCCCTACGGGACTGGAAGGCAATAATTAACTTAGATACCAACAAAATCTCCTTCCAAGATGTCAATGACATCTCCAAAACTCCTGAAACACCCGACCCAGACACACAACCCCTTTCATGTCTATCTGGCTTAAATAACCCCTCTCCAACTAAGAGCTACTCATTCCGCCCACCCCCTTATGTCACCTCAAAAGCACTGATGTCTAACACAGTCATCATACCCCCTCCCTAGACATTCAATAACAATCCCACTATACATACCCGGAGCAATAGAACATCAGGATGTCATAATTGACCCAGATACGTCAAGAATAAATAACATAACCCTAGAATCTTCATGGGATGTAGTGTCAGAAAATAAACACACCCTAGCTATGTTAACGAATCTCTCAGACCAACACTGCAAAATCAGAAAGAACACAAACATTTGTTCAGTTCACCTCCATAATTCCCCAATCCAGGAACCACTCCCTCAACACATCAACACTATAGGACAAACACAAAACCTCACCCCTATCCACCCCAACCAAATAACGACATCAGCCGACGGAGAGATACGTAACAAGCTACTAAACCTCCTCCAAAGGAATAGATCGGCTATCGCCTTAGAAGGCGAACCCCTAGGCAAATGTGATATAATCAAACACCACATCCAAATCCCCCCCAACACCACCCCCTCATACACCCCTGCTTACCGCATACCCCACAGTAGGAAAACACAAGTCAACAACAGTGTGCACGAGATGTTACACCAAGGTGTAATTTCTCACTCAGACTCACCTTGGAACAGTCCCCTCTTCCTAGTCCCTAAGAAAGACGGAACCCTACGCCCTGTTGTAGATTTTAGGAAAGTCAACCACCTAACTCAGTCTGACCCACACCCACTCCCCGCCATGCAAGATGTCTTACAATCAATAGGTAACGGAAACGCTGTATTTTCCACAATTGACCTTAAGTCAGCCTTCTGGCAAGTGGAACTGACAGAAGAATCAAAACCCGTAACTGCATTCTCCACAGATAAGGGACATTTCCACTTCGAGCGCATGCCCTTTGGCCTTAAGAATGCCCCCTCAACCCAACAGAGATTAATGAATCGCATTTTCAGCGATATGATAGGAATCTCATTATTCGTCTACTTAGACGACCTCATCATCTATAGCCCCACACAAACTGACCACCTCCATATACTAGAGATTGTCCTAAAAAGACTCAAAAACACCGGATTGAAAATCCAACTAGGAAAGTGCAAATTCCTACAGACGGAACTCACCTTCCTAGGCCATAAGGTAGACGCCCAAGGCATCCATACCACCACAGACAAAATAGATGCCATTGCATCCTTCCCAACCCCTAGAAACGCGGATGAAACAAGAAGTTTCGTAGGATTAGCCTCATACTACAGACACTTCATACAAAATTTTGCACACATAGCATCCCCTCTCACCAAATTCACAAGAAAAGGCGAGACATTCAAATGGTCTGAAGCGGAACAGACAAGCTTCGACACCCTTAAACATGCTCTTACCACAGCTCCTGTCCTAGCCTTTCCTGACATGAAGAAAGAATTCCTTCTTTACACCGACGCCTCCTCTAAAGGAATAGGCGCAGTTCTACAACAGAAGGATGAACACGGTAAAGAGCACCCCATCGCTTATGCGAGTAGAGTACTAAATAAGCCTGAAAGTAATTATTCAACTACCCACAAAGAAGGACTCGCATTGATATGGGGCTTGAAACATTTCAAATATCTTATACTAGGATATAAGATAAATATCTTTACAGACCACCAACCCCTAGTCTACCTCTTTAACTCTAAAGACTTACATGGCAGAATTGCTAGGTGGAAAACCACCTTATTGGACTTTGATCCAAAAATCACATACCTAGCTGGAAAGGCTAACGTAGTAGCCGACTCACTAAGCAGACAAATCCACATATCCACCTTAACAAAAACAACCTGTATTCCTATGCAAGACCTTAGAGAAGAAACAGACAAAGACCCGACATGGTCTAAAGTAAAACAACATCTACTTTCAAGAACACCCTTACAGTCCCGACCACCTGTCCCTATAGAGGAACTCAAACTGGTCGACGGAATCATAAGGAGAACCACTAACGACAGAGAAGTTACTGTCATCCCCAAAGCCCAAGTTCCCAAGGTCCTACACATATTGCACGACAGCGCAATGGGAGGCCACTCGGGCAGGGATAAGACACTGAATACTGCTAGGCATTCATATTTTTGGATAAATATGAAAAAAGACATAACCACACATATAGACCAATGTTTAACTTGCAACCAATTCAGAGGACCTGACCCCAAACAAC
>NC_134807.1:49485767-49488267 GCF_046742065.1 Oratosquilla oratoria
AATGCAATATTTCGCAAATGATACCCAGCTAAATTCACAGATTGAGTAATTTGATTCTTGAGGGTCAGTTCACTGTCCAGCAAAACTCCAAGATCCTTTACACTGTCACTGACTACAAGTTCAACCTCATTGATACACTAATCTCGAAATTGTAGTCTATCGAGGTCCATCCTTCGTCCAACAAAAAGGCACTCAGTTTTGCTTTCATTAAACTTGAGTTCGCGATGGTCCATCCATTGCTTATTGTCCAACGTGATAGCCCCAAGGTGTGCCTCCGTTTCCTGTATATTGTCCACTGACAAGTAAAACTGCGTATCATCCGCAAATAGTTTAAAACACATTGGATAGTTCAGCCGTGTACAGACAAAAGAGGATAGGACCAAGGACACTGCCTTGCGGAACCCCCCTTAATAATGGCTTCATATCCGAGAAACAGTCTCCAATCTGCACTCGGTAAGTTCTATCCTCAAGATAACTCCTCAGATATTGTAGTGCAGATCCCTCAATCCCAAAGTTCTCACAAACATTTAGTAAAGTTTCATGTACCACGGTGTCAAAAGCAGCACTAAGATCTAATAGCAACAGCATACCACATTTACCATCATTAAGGAGGCCTCTCATATCACTAACCACTGAACATAATACAGTCTCCGTAGAGTAGAGTCGTCGGTATGCAGATTGAGCATCGGGGAGCGCCCCCACGGCACTAAAATGTTCATTCAGTTGAGACAGCAACACATTTTCTAATATTTTCGACTGGAATGTCAAATTTGAGACTGGGCGGAATGAACTCAGGCTTTGGGGATCAAGTTTCCCTTTTGATCACAGGTTTCACAATAGCCTTTTTTTCCGAGCTAGGAAATATACCATTTGATATACTAGTATTCACCATACTTGTAATAACATCCACTAGTTGTTTAAAACTTCCACAGTTGTTAATCTGATTCATGGGCATCGGATCATAAGCACAGTACGTAAGCTTTGCTTGCTTCATAATTTTCCATACCTCAAGTGTCGTAACAGTGCTAAATGAAGACAATTTCTGCTCAGGCACACCCAAATTTACTATATCATCATTATCATTATAGTCAAAAGATAACAAAATCCGGGAGATTTTAGTTTCAAAGAATTCCAGAAACATATTCGCTAGTTCACCATCCGCATAACCTTTAGGTAATTTAGGTTTCTTTTCCTTCCCAGTTAGATTATTAAGGATTTTATACAATTTATTCATACTAGATCCGGCTTGTACAATCTTATTCTTGTAAAAATCTCGTTTTCGACGCACAATCAGTGTTTTCTCAAAGTTCCGCGCCTTCGTGTATTCTCTCCTAGATTCAGCAGACTGATGTCTTCGCCACAATCTTTCCTTCCTTCTTTTTGTCTTTTTTAGCTCGCAGTATCTCCCCATTACACCACAGTGAACAGTCTCTTACAACAACCTCTTTCGTAACAATAGGACACATATTGGCATATTCTTCGCCTGCTATTTCATTATACAGGCTATATATGCAATCCGGGCAATCTTGCTTCATAGAGCCATGTATACACACCCCATTATTTCTAGCATTTAAACCAGTGACGATAGTAAATACCAATAAATCAGGGTCAAAATTACGAGTTGAGCGGAATTTTATAATCCTCTTCTCTCGAACAGGTATTGCCAAGGACAAAACAAAAGTTATAAGCATATGCGTGGGAGAAATAGTGCATACTTCATCAACACTATGGCCCTGTACAAGATCATGAGATCTGTCAGTGAAAACCAGGTCAATAATGTGACCTCCAGTCGATGTAGGTTTATCCACCAGGTTTACAAAGCTACAGATAGCAATGGTATCAATGAAATGGGATACATAGCGAGCATCAGGATCATCCAACCACAGATTAAAATCACCACAAATAATTGCTGTAGCACTAACCATATCAACTGTATCCAAGAATAGTCGAAACTCCTCTATAAATGCACTAACGCTCGTGTTGGGTGGCCTATATATGACAATGAAAAGCACCTTCCTACCCATTATCACACACTCGACTTGAAGAACCTCAAAAGTATTGCAGTAATGGGTCTTACGCTTCCTAATTTTCTTAATAGTGCAGGCGAGAAATACACCCACACCACCTCCACGCCTCCCCATTCTGGGACTATAAAGAAAGTATGTGATGCAGGGGTCATTTCAGTTATGACAGTAGAATCATAATCAGACAGCCAAGTTTCCGTAACTGCAAATACATCAAAGCATTCTTCAATGATTAAGCCTCTGACGGCCAAAGATTTATTTCATAACGACTGAAGGTTTAGAAGACCACACTTTACTGGGTGAAAATTATTGGTCATAGCCATGATCAGTATTTTCTTCAATACGCTTCAATTCCGCCACCACGCCAGGACAGGTAGAACTAGTAGCATAATGTTCACTGGGTCTCTTTGCCTTTGCACAATTCGCACACTTCACAGGAAGGAATTGCACCCTCTTCCCTTATGGCTACCCGCACA
>NC_134807.1:49495767-49500767 GCF_046742065.1 Oratosquilla oratoria
AACATTTAACAGTCAATTGTGATGCATCTTTTTAATCCATTTTTATGATCTTGAGTTAATTCTAGTTTCTGACTGTAAATAGTTTGAATGAAATTGTATCGCCTTACTGTACTCCTCGAACTCTATATTTTCTGTATCGATACGTGGTCAAATTGCAGCAGTACCTTTCACATAAATGTTGTATGCAAAGTCCAATTTACTAAACATCACACAAGTGAGATCATCAGAGAGTGTTTTCCTGAAATATAACAAATCCTCAACTGATTCGCCGAGCATTTTGGCAATCTCCTCAACCAAAAGAACCCCACCGACACTAATATCCTAAACTAACTACAGCTCTCGATACCCCTCCTGATTTTGGAGAGACATTCCAAGCCATAAAAGATCTAAAGAAAAACAAAAGCGCAGGTCCAGATGGCTTACCCTCCAAACCCTAAGAAAAAAAAGGCAGAAATCTTCTCCATTAACGACTCCACCAAATGGTCCTTCCCATGTGGTCAACTGAAACCGTCTCTCAAGAGTGGAAACATTATAACATAATCACTATCTATAAGAAGGAAGGTGACAAGCTTGTCACAGATCACTTGCGACTCGTAAAATTTGGCTGAATTATACATATACATAAACAACTGATTAACTAATAATCAATTACAGTTGGAAGGAACTGAGTGGTTTGCGAGAGTATCACCGATTTGCGTAATTGAAGTTCGAAACTCTAAAGCTTCAAATACCAAGACTTGGAAACTCTAAAGCTTCAAAACTCCAAAACTTCGAAACTCAAACTCCGAAGCGCAAGGGGTAGAGGAAGAGAGAATGACCAGAATGGACAGTCAAGAATCGACACAGCTGGTGGAAGTCGGGACTGCTGGAGCAAAAATATGGTCTAGCTGGCGTATCTCCGTATCACCATCGAGACTTCGTTCTGCATCGAATCGTCTGGGTGAGCTTGGACCAGTGGAAGAAGTACGGTCGGCAAGGAGCTGCAGGCTGGACCAGTCAACTCGCTTCATCGTTCGACTTGGCGAGTGAATCCCCCCCCCACCTTCCAGTGATAGGTGTCGCCTGTGCAAATTCGGAGTATTACAGATACTTTTTCTAGAAGAACCTTGTGAAGTATTGACTCTAACACTTGTATCTGCCAGAGTTGTGATAGTATTGCGACAGTTGTGAACATTGTAGATAGCGTGAAGTGCCGGTTGTTGTCGCCCGCCAGTGAGAATTCGCTGTACCAAGCAGTCGAGTGACATCGAAATCTAAACTCATTGCTAGATTGCATTGGTTAGTTATGTGTGTGTGAACGTGTACATAAAATTGCATTATTAATTATTAGTGTGAGATTGATGGTTTGCTATGTGTGTGTTATATGGCTCGGGTTCCGAATAGCGACTGTCATAACAGCGACTGTCAATAGAGCGACTTCACAATCGCGATTCTTTTAAAACAGCGACCATCACAACAGCGACCACATGATAGCGATTGTATTATAAGAGCGACTGTCATAACAGCGACATTATCGCATCAGCAGTCCTCCAAACGTTGCTATCATTATTTTTTTTATCATTGAAAGAAAATATATTATTAAAATAATTAAAAAAAAATACTTATACACCATTTCAGGTAACAATATTTTTTGCACATACTGTGTGAAAATGAAATGAAATTTATGAAACAAATTATCTAAATTGAAATTATACAACTTTCATATGTGGACTAAGGTAAATGGTGTTATCATTGCACAAAAAGTTGCCTAACATTGATAACATATTATAACAAGGAGTCTAGGGTTGGGTTGTTCAAAAACTAATTCTGGCGTTAGTTTATCTTGATGTTCATGATGCTTAATGTCAAGATAGATTTAACGCCAAGATAATGCAAAATTTTGTTTTGAACAACCCAGTCCAGAAGTTCAACATCATTATGAGCATGCAGGAGGGTAGCGCATGGAATGTAGGATGTTTCGGCCACTGACGTTTCGGCCAGAACTCTGCAGGGTAGGACGTTTCGGCCAGTCCTCCAAATGTTACTATTATTATTTACTTATTATTGAAAGAAAATATATTATTAAAAGAATTAAGAAATACAATATACATCATTTCAAGTGACAATATTTTTTGAACATACTATGTGAAAACAAAATTAAATTTGTGAAACAAATTATCTAAATTGCAATTATACAGTGCACCAAATTATCTAAATTAAAATCATACAACTTTCATGTATGGACTAAGGTAAATGGTGTTATTGTTGCACAAAAAGTTGCCCAACATTGATAACATATTATAACAAGGAGTCTAGGGTTGGGTTGTTCAAAAACTAATTATGGCGTTAGTTTATCTTGATGGTTATGATGCTTAATGTCAAGATAGATTTAACGCCAAGACAATGAAAAAATTTGTTTTGAACAACCCAGTCCAGAAGTTCAACATCATTATGAGCATACAGGAGGGGAGCGCATGGAATGTAGGATGTTTCGGGCACTGACGTTTCGGCCAGAACTCTGCAGGGTAGGACGTTTCGGCCAGTCCTCCAAATGTTGTTATTATTATTTACTTATTATTGAAAGAAAATGTATTATTAAAAGAATTAAAGAAATATATATAATTTCAAGTGACAATATTTTTGCACATACTGTGTGAAAACGAAATTGATTTTATGAAACAAATTATCTAAATTGAAATTATACAGTGCACCAAATTATCTAAATTAAAATTATACAGCTTTCATGTGTGGACTAAGGTAAATGGTGTTATTGTTGCACAAAAAGTTGCCTAACATTGATAACATATAACAAGGAGTCTAGGGTTGGGTTGTTCAAAAACTAATTCTAGCGTTAGTTTATCTTGTTGTTAAAAGTCAAGGTAACGCTCTGTATTACCATGATGTTTAATGTCAAGATAGATTCAACGCCAAGATAGTGCAAAAAATTATTTTGAACAACCCAGTCCAGAAGTTCAACATCATTATGAGCATGCAGGAGGGGAGCGCATCGAATATAGGATGTTTCGGCCACAGACGTTTCGGCAACTGACGTTTCGGCCAGAACTCTGCAGGGTACGACGTTTCGACCAATCCTAAATGTTGCTATTATTATTTACTTATTATTGAAAGAAAAATATTATTAAAAGAATTAAAAAACCGACGACCGAGCAACCGACCAGTAAATTCACTTTAGTGAACTTATCTCACGAAGTGAACACAAACATGTAAACACAAACAAATAAATATGAGCGATAGAAACATAAGTCTGCGACCTTTTGAGCATATTTCATTCTGAACCTATCTCACAAAGTAAACACAACTGAACGCGTAAATACAAACACGAAAACACAAGCAATTGAAACATAAGTCTGCGACCATTCTGACCGGTCGATAGTAAAGTCGCTATTATTACAGTCGCTGTTATAATGCGGTCGCCATTAGGACAGTCGCCGTTTTGAAAGTCGCTCACCTGATTACGTCGCCCTTATGAAGTCGCTATTATGACTGTCGCTGTTTTGACAGTCGCTATCCGGCCCGGATCCCGTGTTATATATGTAATTGTTATTATTATTTATTGGTGTGAATGACTGATTGCTAACTAGTAGATTGAAGTTTAAACTTGTGATTGGCCCTGCTCTCCGACATTAACCTATGTACAACGCTATACAGAAAGTGCCCACACAAAAAAAAAAAAAAAAAAAAAAAATTGTGCAGAACCCTCGTAGGCCAGTGAAGCTGCCGGAGTAAGTTAAATTGTGTGTGTATTGCAATTAACATTGGTCAACTCCTACTGAGGTATAAAGGTTCTGACAAAGCTCCTTTGTGAAAACAGCCAAAGCATATCATGTTGGCCACGCAGGGAAGGTTCTTCCTTGAGTCATGCTTATCACTTTGCAGAAACAGTCCTACCTGAGACGCAATGTGGCTTCGGAAAAGACAAAGGTACCACAGACACGATTTCTCTATAAGCCAAATTCAAGAGAAATCTCAAGAACAAAACCATGATCTATACATGGCCCTTATTGATCTAACAATGACATTTGACACAGTAAACAAGGAACTCCTCTGGAGTGTTTTACTTAAATTTGGTACCCCTCCAAAAGTTCTCTATATCCTCAAAGGCTACCATGTGGGAATGAATACCTGTGTACTAGCGAGAGGGCAAGAATCATGTCCTTCACTGTTGAAATGGTAGTTAAACTAGGTTGTTTCCTGGCACTTGTGACATTCAACCTGTTTCTCACTGCTGTCACAAACCTTAGCCACGATAATCTCAATAGTGTCGATGGAGTACAGATACAATACCGCCTATTTGGGAACCTCTTTAACCTCCGTCGCCCACAAACCCGCACCAAACTTACCACTGCTCATCTCGTGGAACTGCAGTATGTTAACAACTGTGCCCTGCTTGCTCACTCCGTAGATACCCTACAACACACTATCTCGGTGGTCTCCACAGTTTACAAATCCATGGGTCTGCATATCAACACAAAGAAAGCTGAGATACTTGCACAACACAGAGCAGCTCCAGTCCCACCCCTTGTTTTTCAAACCAATGGTGCATAGCCCAAGCAAGTAAAATAGGTCACCTACCTTGACAACATAATAACACCAAAACACAATGTAGACGATGAAATTTGGTCAAGAATCCACCTCGTATTCGTATCTTTTGCCCGTCTACGTTTCGAGTATTTGACAATGAAACCTGCGAACCGAAACCAAAATATCCGTCTACAGAGTCATCTGCATCTCCATCATACTTTACAGATCAGAAATCTAGACCAACTATAGACGACACATAAAAGTTCTTGAAGCGTTTCACGTACGGTGTCCTCAAAGAATCCTGGACCTAACATGGCAAGACAAATTACCGTACATTGAAATCTTGCAACGTGCAAAAATCTCAAGCATTGAAGCATGCCAGTAAAACGCCAGCTGTAGTGGGCGGGTCACGTCATTCACATGCCTGAGAACCGTCATCCCCGAAAAAATTCTTTACGGGCAACTACCTGATGCAAGTC
>NC_134807.1:49515767-49525767 GCF_046742065.1 Oratosquilla oratoria
ATACATATGCATATATATATATATATACATATATATATATATATATATATATTATACAATCGGTAGTTTGTCCATATTTGGAATATGCTGTTTCCGTATGCTCTCCGAATTTCATTAAAGACATTGAGAGATTGGAAAAAGTAACGGCGAGCCATAAAACTGATTCCAAATGTAAAAAATGAATCATACAAAAAAACGACTAGAACATATGAATCTGTTTTCCTTAAAAAAATTGTAGACTCAGAGGTGACTTGATACAGGTCTTTAAGATTCCAAAGGGAATTGACAACATCAAAAGTGACAAAATTTTCACACTGAATGAAAATCCGACAGGAAACAATTGGACAAGAAACAATTAGACAAAAAATGAATGTAGGTGTAATATATAGGCCAAAGACATTATCATATGCAGACGATAAACTGTTATTTCAAGAACTGTCTAGTTTCTGCAACCGGGATTTATTGATAATGTGTGATTTCAATTTTACTGACATTGATTGGATGACCCTTGAACATGTCCATATAGGTAGTCGCTCGATTGATTTTCTTGGTGATAATTACTTAATTCAGCATGTAGAAGAGCCCACAAGATATGGAAACTTACTCGATCTATTGATCACTAGCCGTGAAAGCATGGTAACTGATGTAGAAGTTGGTGAAACTGTGGCAAATAGCGATCACAATTTAGTTAGGTTCAAACTCATAATTTTTTTTAGAATAGATACTTGTGTTTCTAAAATACCCGACTTCAGTAAAGCTCAGTTCATAGAACTACGTCAGGAGCTTCAGCTTACAGATTGGGAGGCAAAATTAGATGAAAGACCTGTAGATCAGATGTGGGAAATATTTCAAAATACGCTCACTAAGATCATTCATACTTACATTCCTTTTATGGATAGACGTCCCCCAAATCAGGCTCGCCCAAAGTGGCTCGACAAAGAAACTGAAAAAAGTAAAGCTAAATGGAGACAGACTTATAAGAAATATAAGTGCTCGGGTGAATCAAATGACTATCAAAATTATGTATCAATACTCAGAGATTTAAAAAAGACAATAAGAAAAAGAAAACGATAATACGAAATGAACATCCCTGATAAATCCAAAGAGAATCCCAAAGAATTCTGTAGTTACATTAGAGATAAAAGGGTTGTTAGGAATCACATTGGTCCACTATTATCTGCTGACAAACAGATGTGGGAAATATTTCAAAATACGCTCACTAAGATCATTCATACTTACATTCCTTTTAGGGATAGACGTCCCCCAAATCAGGCTCGCCCAAAGTGGCTCGACAAAGAAACTGAAAAAAGTAATGCTAAAAGGAGACAGGCTTATAAGAAATATAAGTGCTCGGGTGCATCAAATGACTATCAAAATTATGTATCAATACTCAGAGATTTAAAAAAGACAAACAGAAAAAGAAAACGATAATACGAAATGAACATCGCTGATAAATCCAAAGAGAATCCCAAAGAATTCTGTAGTTACATTAGAGATAAAAGGGTTGTTAGGAATCACATTGGTCCACTATTATCTGCTGACGGTCAACTTGAATATTCAAATGAAGGAATGTGTAATATCTTAAACAATTATTTTAGCTCGGTTTTCGTAAACGAAACACCTCCAAAGTGAATTCCAAACTGAAACCTGTGAAAAGTCTAGGGTAAACTTACTCACTACGGTAAGTATAACAAAAGAAAACATTAAAAGGTGTATAGAGGAACTCAAAGTTAATAAAACACCAGAGCCTGACGGTTGTCATCCAAGAATCTTAAAGGAAATGAAAAATGAGATTGTTGTTCCATTAGAAATTATTTTCAAGAAATCCATCATATCCGGAGGTGTCCCAAGAGAATGGAAGCTAGCTAACGTTACTCCCATATTCAAAAAAGGTGACATAAAGAAACCAAATAACTATAGGCCTATAAGCTTGACTTCAATCGTAGGAAAAACAATGGAAACTATCATCAGAGATGCTATCAAACATCATTTAGAAAGTAACCGTTTGATAAATGATAGCCAGCATGGTTTCAGACGGAAACGTTCTTGCGTGACTAACTTACTCGAATTCTACAACACAGTTATCTCGAATTATGACAAAAGAAACAATATAGATTTAATATATCTAGACTTTGCAAAAGCTTTCGATACCGTCCCCCACGAAAGACTACTTACTAAATTAGCTTCACACGGAATAAGTGGTAGCCTATTAAGTTGGACTAGTAATTGGTTGAATGATCGAAAACAGAGAGTTGTTTTAAATGAAAAAACTTCTAGATGGAAAAATGTTACAAGTGGAGTTCCTCAGGGTTCCGTTCTTGGGCCACTTCTATTCATAGTATATATAAATGATATAGACCATGGACTAAAATCTACTGTTTCCAAATTTGCTGATGATAGAAAATTGTGCTGAATGGCAGATGATCACTTAAACCAATTAGATATTCAAGAAGATTTAGATAAATTACAGCAATGGTCTGAAAAGTGGCTAATGAAATTTAACACAAGTAAATGCAAGGTAATGCACATAGGTAAAAATAACAGTAAGTATGATTACAAGTTATTTGGAAATTCGTTAACAAAAGTGGATAGTGAAAAATATCTCGGCGTAATTATCAGTAACAAACCTCAAATCATCCAAGCAGTGTATTTCAGCCTCTGAGAAAGCAAATAAGATTCTAGGACTGATTGCGCGATCTTTTGATTTCAAAAGTCCATCACTCATTAACAAGCTACATAAATCGTTAGTTCGTCCACATTTGGAATATGCTGTTTCCGTATGGTCACCGAATCTCATTAAAGACATTGACAGACTGGAAAAAGTACAACGGTGAGCCACAAAACTGATTCCAAATATCAAAAATAAATCATACGAAAATCGACTAAAACATATGAATCTGTTTTCCATAAAAAAGCGTAGAATCAGAAGTAACTTGATACATCAAAAGTGACAACATATTCACATTGAATGAAAATCAGACAAGAAACAATGGTCTCAAACTGTCCGGAAATAGATTCAATATGGAAGCAGGTAGAAACAATTTTGCCAACCGTGTAGTTAATGAATGGAATAAACTTCCTGCACAGGTAGTGCAATGTAGTTCAGTTTGAAACTTTAAGAATCATTTAGATAAACACCTAAGCAAGATGCTGTAATAATTATAATTTATTTTATATTATTTGTTTTTGTTTTGTCATTTGTCTGTTTGATTTTCATTTATTATTAGTTATATGTCAATTTATTATTATTTACTATTTACCTGTTTGTTTATTATCTAACTATACAAATGGATTTATTTATGTATTTTATTTATTATTTACATCATTATAATTTTTATTTATTATTTTATTGTTATTAGGATTTTTTCGCATCCGACCTACATATGGACCAAAAGGTCTCCTGTCGGCATGCTCCGGCTTTGTAATCCCTTTGTAATCCTTTTGTCTCAAACTGTCTGGAAATAGACTTAATTTGGAAGTGGGTAATAACAACTTCGCCAACCGTATTGTTAATGAATGGAATAAACTTCCTGCAGAGGTAGTGCAATGTAGTTTAGTTCAAAGTTTTAAGAATCATTTAGATAAACACCTAAGCAAGATGCTGTAGAATCATTTATTTTATATTGTTTTTTTTTTATATTATTTGACTGTTTTTCATTATTATTTGATTAATTCTCTTTTATTATTGGTTATATGTCAATTTATTTTTATATACCATTTACCTGTTTGTTTATTACTTAACTAAACCTATGCATTTATTTATCTATTTTATTTTAGTATTTACATTATTATAGCTTTTATCTATCTATTTATTTATTTATCATTATTATGACTTTTTTCGCATCCCACCTAGATATGGACCAAGAGATCTCCTGTCGGCATTCTCCAGCTTTGTAATCCCTTGTACTTGTATATATATATATATAAATATATATATATATATATATAAATATATATATATGTGTATATATATATATACACACACACATATATATATACATATATATATATATATAAATATATATATATATATGTATATATATATATATACACACATATATACATATATATATATACACACACATATATATATGTATATATATATATATATATATATATATATATATATATATATATATTCTGACGGTTGTTCAACTTTTTCTTAATGTTTTCTATTTTTCTTATCAACTTTTTTCCAGTTGTAGGGTGAGCTAATACGAGATCCACCTCTATTAATTTTATTGCCAGTGTCTACCGTAAACCCACCAACTTAGATAAATGTATGAACGGTAACAACGAGTGCAGTGATAGTTATAAGAAAGGTGTTATTAGAGCATACGTCAGAAGAGCAATAAAAGTATGTTCGTCTTTGGAAAACACTACATGCAGAACTCCAGCATGTACGACAAATGCTCACCAATAATGGTTATGCTAACTGTGATTGTGATCGCATAACCAATAAATTATTGTGTGAACTTGGGTCCAACCAAAGTGCCAATAAGCCCAATTTCATCAACGTTTTCTATCGTAACACCTTTAGTGATGCTTACAAAAAGGATGAAAAGGCAATTAAGGACATAATTAAGAAAAACTGTCACCCCACTAAAGAGAACTGTGAGATCCGAGTCCTTATATACTACCGTAACCCTAGAACCTGCTCAACGGTGATGAAAAACAACTGTCATATTCGAGCTGATTTTACATCTAAAACCAACGTAGTGTACTTATTTAAATGTCCAGCTGAGGACTGTACGTCTCGCAATACCACATACGTCAGGCACACCAGGTGTACTCTCAGCCGAAGACTAACTTTTCACCAACAGGACGGAGCGATCAAGGACCATTATTTAAAATGTCATAATCAGAACATTGATAGAGACACCTTAATTCAATGTACCAAAATAATTGCGTACCCCAGAAGGTTGAAACTCCTGGAGGCATTCCACATCAGGGATTCTAACCCCACCATAAACATACAGTCGGACATGACATCCAGTATAAGCTGTACAGTAATGCTAACCTGAGACATCGCTATATCGAGGTCCCCTCTCCCCCTCCCTCTCCCACCCCCCACTCCCCAACCACTCAAACGATCAGCTAGACTCCGTGGTGGGAACTCGGACAGCAGTTTATGTATTTAAACCTTTCTCTCTCTCTATCATTTGCACTTTCCTTGTAGACGTAAGTAATAACACCCTTTTTAAATATCTTTTGTTACACCTGTATATTTGTATTTGTATTTTTGTAATTTATATGTATCGGACATGACATCCAGTATAAGCTGTACAGTAATGCTAACCTGAGACATCGCTATATCGAGGTCCCCTCTCCCCCTCCCCTCCCACCCCCCACTCCCCAACCACTCAAACGATTAGCTAGACTCCGTATTGGGAACTCGGACAGCAGTTTATGTATTTAAACCTTTCTCTCTCTCTATCATTTGAACTTTCCTTGTAGACGTAAGTAATAACACCCTTTTTAAATATCTTTTGTTACACCTGTATATTTGTATTTGTATTTTTGTAATTTATATGTACCAACATTTGTATTCATTATTGCAGAAATTTTGTCAATCCTGATGATGTCTCTTTGAAGACGAAAGTTCGATAATATTAGATGGAGAACTATGGATATCTCGTATTAGCTCACCCTACAACTGGAAAAAAGTTGATAAGAAAAATAGAAAACATTAAGAAAAAGTTGAACAACTGTGAGAATGATGTATTTAATTCAACATGCATCAAAGAAAACCTGCTTCCTTACTTCACGAATATATATATATATATATATATATATATATATATATATATATATATGTATATGTATATATATATATGAGAGAGAATGTGGGTGGGGAAGGGCAAACGAAGATGTGTTAGGAATAGAGTTTAATGTCCTAACGTTGCGACCAACTTGGTCTTCTTCAGAGGACTACAGCATTACAGACGGATCACAATTCTTATATTCGTAGTGAGAGGGAACCCGCCAAGGTATGAGCGTCATGTTTTCCCTTTGGCTAACGATTTAATTATTAGGACACTTGCTGCTTTCGAGAGGCATTTAAATCCGTCTCTGTCGTTGTTGTTCTTGTTGGCGGCGATATGTGCAGCTTCCACAGTTTTTCTCATTTTCTTCTCAAATCCCTCGTGTAGAATTTCTGCGTTGTTCCAATCAGGTAGATGTCCACATTTGTCCAGGTGACGAACCAGGGAGTTAGATGTTCTATGAGCCCTGAGATCGTTTTTGTGCTCATTCAAGCGTTTATTGAACCCTCGACCTGACTCACCGAAATAAGATGATGGACAACCGTTGCATGGAATACGGTAAATGACACTGAGATTATTACGCATATTATTATGTTTCTTAAATATTTTTCCTATTTTATTGGAAGATATTTTTGCTATATTTATTCCACCTTTTAACAAATAATCATCAATAGCTATGGTGTTTATAGAATTAGGGACAGAAATAAAATGAGACTTATCCTTTCCCGGGGTCCGGACGTTTGAGCCATCGTAGATCTTCTTGGCTTTCCTCGTTGTCCATCATCTTGTCCATCATCTTATTTCGGTGAGTCAGGTCGAGGGTTCAATAAACGCTTGAATGAGCACAAAAACGATCTCAGGGCTCATAGAACATCTAACTCCCTGGTTCGTCACCTGGACAAATGTGGACATCTACCTGATTGGAACAACGCAGAAATTCTACACGAGGGATTTGAGAAGAAAATGAGAAAAACTGTGGAAGCTGCACATATCGCCGCCAACAAGAACAACAACGACAGAGACGGATTTAAATGCCTCTCGAAAGCAGCAAGTGTCCTAATAATTAAATCGTTAGCCAAAGGGAAAACATGACGCTCATACCTTGGCGGGTTCCCTCTCACTACGAATATAAGAATTGTGATCCGTCTGTAATGCTGTAGTCCTCTGAAGAAGACCAAGTTGGTCGCAACGTTAGGACATTAAACTCTATTCCTAACACATCTTCGTTTGCCCTTCCCCACCCACATTCTCTCTCATTTGTCTGAAATAATCTTAAATATATATATATATATATATATATATATATATATATATATATATATATATATATATATACATATATACCCCGTCTGGGGTATTGGATGCATGTTATTGTGGCAAAGTAGCATGCAGTTGATACTTTTGGGTCTTATATGAGGCGCCCCTACGGGTCAGAGCCATACAGCATTTTGTCTATGATAGAGGAGGACTCTGCTCACAGAGAAATGATGAAACTTTTATTATACTGGTACTGTCCCTCCGTTATGCTGTCCTCTAACCCCTTGTTGCTGCCCTGTACCATTTCTCTAAATTCCATTTCCTTGTTTCGCCTACCCTGTGGTGGTGGATAGAATGCTGCTACCAAATACTCCCACTTGGATCGTAAGAGGCGAGAAAAACGAGACGGGGATTAGGACCAGTCATCCTTCTCCCTGTAGCCCCACAGGGGACATTCCTAAAAAAAAGTAAAGGCATAAGATAGTCTAGGAGGTTTCCAATCAGCATCCTATGGTTTGGTTCTTTTAATGTGCGTGGATATGGTACAGATGAGAGTAAAATAAAAGAGATAGGTTGTACGTTTGTGAGAAGAAATATGGATGTATTGGCTTTGAATGAAATTAAGTTGAGAGGGAAGGGCGAGTGTGAGTTTGGGAGTGTAGTTCGGAGGATCTCAGGAGTGAAAAAGAGGGCGAGGGAGAGAAGGGGTGGCTATACTAGTAAGTGAAGAGATAGGTAAACGTGTAGTGGAGTGGAAGGAGGTTTCTTCAAGGTTAATGTGGATGAAGGTGAAACTGGGAAAGATGTGGGATTTTGTAAGTGCATATGGGCCTGGTAGTGAGAGGAGTATAGAGAAAAGGGAGGCTTTTTGGATAGATTTAAATGAGTGCCTATAGGGATTAGGGAGGAATGTCAATGTACTGGCATTGGGAGACCTTAATGCTAGGGTAGAAAATGGACCAATTGACGGAGTGGTTAGGAAATGTAGAGTTCCAGGAAAGAACCGTAGTGGAGAGTGGATGGTGGAGATGTGTCTAGAGAGTTGATGATAGCAAAAACAGTGTTTCGGAAGAAAGTCATGGGAGAGAGTGGTGTATGAAAGTGTGGTAGATAGAACGTTAATGGACTAAGTAGTGGTAGATAGGAGTATAATAGGAAGAGTTAAGGATGTACATGTTCTAAGGGGAGAGAGTGGGGGACTATCAGATCATCTTTTGGTGGAAGGTAAGTTGAGAGTGGAGAATAGATGTAGAAAGGGGAAAAGGGCAAAAGGTAGGGAGGTGCTTAGAGTAAACCCTCTGGAGGAGAAGGAAATGGAGAAGGAGTACAAGCTGAGAGAAGAGTGGGAGGGAGTGAAGGATAGAGTAAAACTAGGAGTGGAGGAGGAATTGGGATGGTTCAATGAGGGAGTCACAAAGTGTGCAATGATGGTGTGTGGAACAAGAAGGACAGGAGGAAATAGAAGGAAGGGTAGTGAATGGTAGGATGAGGAAATGAAGAAGGTTGTAGAAGAGAAGAAGCGAGCTTTCACAGTTGGTTACAAATTAGAACTAGGGAGTCATATGAGAAGTACAAAGAGTAGAGAAGAGTTGTAAAGCATAAGGTAAAGGAGGCAAAGAGGAGAGCAGATGTGAAATGGGGTAAGAGTATGACAAAAAACTTTGAAAGTAATAGAAAGATGTTTTGGAAAGAAATTAAGAGAGGAAGAGGAGGCGAATCAAGTAGAGAAGAAAAGGTAAAAGGTGCAGATGGTGAGATGATAATGGAAGGGAAGGCAGTAAGGGGAAGATGGGCAGAGTATTTTAGGGAGTTGCTAAATGTGAAGGAGGATAGGGAGGGAAAAGATAGTTGCAGTGGGAAGTGCTAAGGAAATAATCGTAAAGAGTGAGAAAAATGGAGGAGAAATAAGGAAGGATGAAGTGAAGGCAGTTGTTAAAATGATGCGAGGAGGTAAGGCACCTGGTCTGGATGGATGCCATGCAGAATGTCTAAAAAAAAAGGAGGTACAGTGATGATGGACTGGCTGGTGTGGTTATTTAATGTTTGTTGGAGAGAGGGTAGAGTGCCAGAGGACTGGAGGAGTGCCTGTGTAGTTACACTCTACAAGGAAAAAATAGGGGACAGGTGTGAAAATAGTAGTTTCAGAGGGATTAGCTTGTTGAGCGTAGTTGGGAAAGAACAGTGTGGATTTAGGACAGGTAGATTGTAGTGTTCTGTAGCCAACACCTGTAGTTACCCCTATAAGATTCGTGACCGCCAAGCACTGGAAAAAATTATGGTCACCCCTTAGAACATACATTCAGTTAATTTTATTTGATATAAATAATAATATTCACTCCAGGAACTTAATTTATTTTGTAAATAAAATAAAACATATCCCTCTGCATCCTGTAACAAGGATATATATGTATTGTAAAAATATTTTGAATGATTGCATACTCAACACAAAGAATCCAGAATTTCTCCACAATTTTGGTACATACTATCATCGACATTTTCAATAAACAGAGACCAGTCATGGGATTGACTTTAAATATCCTAACTTCTTTAAGGAAGAGTACCAAGCTGTTTGCACTGAACACGGCAGTGTTGATCTTACGGGTACATTCCGATGAGAACACCACCAGCCGTCGGTGCAGAGTACGGAAGTGCTCATTCCAAATGTGCCCAAGGGAACCATACCACGGGAAACTAAATGATGTGTTCTGGCTCCCCATTAAAAAAAAAAAAAAAAAAAAAAAAAAAAAAAAAAAATCCATACCTTGTCCCTACAACTCGTTTCAGGCTGGCCGCTTCCAAAAAGAGCGACTAGTAGTGGAGCCAACATCAGTGCCACTACAAGATGTTGCGTAGATCAGATTTTTGTGGTAAGACAGATATGTGAGAAAGCTATAGGAGAAGGTAAGGATGTTTTGGGGGCTTTTATGGATCTGGAAAAGGCTTATGACAGGGTAGACAGAAAGGCACTGTGGGAGGTT
>NC_134807.1:49535767-49545767 GCF_046742065.1 Oratosquilla oratoria
CGAACGTTTTCGTCTATTAAGACATTTTCAAAGGTACAGAAAAGCAATACAGAAAGAAACAATATATACATAAGAAGACAAAGTTCATATTATTTTCAAATTTTCTTTTTATGGAACAAGATTCAATAATATTTCTTTCTATAATATTATTACAAGAAGTAATTATTTTAGAATTTTCCCAGTCAATATTGTGTGTGATAATATGTAACATGGGACCTTTCCGAATATCCTGTCTTCTTATGTATATATTATTTCTTTCTGTATTGCTTTTCTGTACCTTTGAAAATGTCTTAATAGACGAATACGTTCGGAATCTGTTTTTTTCAATTTCCCGGTGGTTTCTGTAAAAAAAAAAAAAATAATAATAATAAAATAATAATAAATAAATAAAATAATTATATATATATATATATATATACATATATATATATATATATATATATATTTATATACATACATTTATATATATATATATATATATATATGTGTGTGTGTGTGTGTGTGTGTTGAAGTATGGAAGACAAATGAGTGGAAGGGCGTTGAGCTAAACACTTTGAGAATGTTCTGGTAAGAACGAAACGTCAGTGAACAAAACTCCAACTTTTCTGTGTTTAGGCTCACTGCCCTTCCACATATATATATATATATATATATATATATATATATATATATATATATATATATATATATATATATATATGTACGTATATATATATATATATATATATCTATATATATATGTATATATATATATATATATATATATATATATATATATATTTGTTTATATACATATATTGCATTTTATATTTTAGTAGTCCTTCGCAGACGAAGATGGCGTCGTTATCCTTTGAAAGACTTAATTGGATAGTTTCCCAAAACTTGCAGACGCCTGTTTGATTCTAGCTCGTATTCTATTTCCAAATCGCTAGTAGCAGACGGAATGTTACCTACATGTTTGAAGCTGTCAACGGTCGTTATTGCCTCATCTCCGATGGTAAATGATGGCATGAAGGGGTAAATTTTCTACTGCACACGGGGAACTTAGGTCTTTTTGGCATTGATGCAGAACAGTTGTTGCGTCGGTGTAGTTCACTACGTCCAGGTTCCTTTGCAGCGATTGAGGGTAAGATGATAGATATGTAGCATATTAAAAATCAAAGACATAGGCAGTTTGAATTTCTGTTAACTTTAAAGCGCTGAAGACGGAACAAGTTGTCATCATGGTGGTAGTTGATGGTAATACTATCATCCAAGTCTTGATCGTATCTTGCAAGAAGTGTAATGGGTCCTAGATGTATATCAAAGATGGAGGTGGCAAGAATATGAATACACCCTTGCTAAAACACGGACAGTTACTTGAAAGGGTTCTAAGATATGACCACCTGCATAGACACGGGCTCCTATACCAGAGTGAAATGCCTTATAGCCTGTTTGTGTGTGTGTGTGTGTGTTTTCTTTTTTTTAATTGGTAATGTAAAGGGATTATATTATTTTTCGTTGTTTCTTTTGTAGATATTTGGCTAGGATAGAGGTTCCCTCCCAATTTGGTAGGCAACCCTCTGTGTTTTTGTAGTTAATCAGGGCGTCTTTTTCGGCGGTGGCTAATGTCCGCTTTATGTTCCTTGAGTCTGTTGCTAAGAACTCGTGATTAAGTGTCCCATATTTTTCCGGCGTCGTTTACTATAACAAGTCTTGTTTGTCTCAGCATCTTGAAAAGCATGTGAGAGAGGTCAGAGTTAGGAACGACAAAGTATCGTAAATCATGCTTCTCTTCATTTTCTCTTCTCTGTCTGATTTTAATGACTCTCCGTAGTGATGTCCCTTGCATGCCCTCTTGGTATATTAGGTTTCCTGAATGTAATGGTTATATATCTAATTTCCTCCTATACTCCTCGCTGCATATTCTAAAAGCACTAAGATAAAACCCAATAATGACTCCTGATTTAGTTTTTTTGTCATGTGCAGTAAAGTAATGGATGAAGTCGTCCTTGTTTGTCGGTTTGCGGCATACTTTCAACCTTGCGCTGTCTTTCGATCTGATGACGACAGTGTCTAGGAAAGGTAGGGAAACGTTATCATCATCAGATCGGATGACAGCGTTAGGCTCGACGTATGTTCTCTATAGATTTCGTTCAGTATAATGCCAATCGACTTTCTGCTGAACGAGCTGAGCCTATCCTCACTGAGATTGGACAGGAGATATCCGTACAGATCGAGGTGTAGAGTGAGGAACATCAGTTGATATAGTCTCAAGCCACCTACCAGGTTGGGATCTCAACTCGTGACTGCCAAGTCCTTCTGAGAGGCGTCGTCTGCTTCCTAAGAACATGTAGTATTTCACCCCTTCACTGTGGCGACACCCGTTTTTGTGAATAAAACAGATGAGGCATTCGTGGTGTCATTGCCGCTGATATATTATACTTAACTTTAAGTATGGTGCGTGTGTTTATGTTTGTGTATGTTTCTACGCGCGTGCGTGCGTGCGTGCGTGCGTGTGTGTGTGTGTGTGTGTGTGTGTGTGTGTGTGTGTGTGTGTGTGTGTGTGTGTGTGTGTGTGTGTGTGTGTGTGTTTGTGTGTGTGTGTGTGTGTGTGTGTGTGTGTGTGTGTGTGTGTGTGTGTGTGTGTGTGTGTGTGTGTGTGTGTGTGTGTGTGTGTGTGTGTGTGTGTGTGTGTGTGTGTGTGTGTGTGTGTGTGTGTGTGTGCTTATTTACCTAATTTTATTTACCTAGTTGTATTTTATGGGAAGGGGAGCTACGCTTGTGGTGCCCCATTTTTGTATCTCGAAGTATCTAGTTTGCTCTTGTATACACTATTGTTTCGTCCATTGTGTTCCAGACATCCACCACTCTGTGTGGAAAGATGCTCTTTTTCAGGTCCTTTCTATAACAGTCCTATTTGAGTTTCTTTTCATATCCTCTTGTATTTCTCTTATCCCAATTTAGTAAGTCTTCTCTATCAAGGACTTCCAATCCTCTCATGATTCTATAGATGGTCAATAGGTCACCACTTTCTCTTCTTTGTTCCAAAGTCGGTAATTCCAACATTGACAATCTCTCTTCATATTACAGTTTTGAACGTGTCGGGGCCATCTTCGTAATTGCTCTTTGGATTCTTTCATTTTTTTTATACGTTTTTTTTTTTAGTACTGAGTGTCCATAATAATATGTGTGTGTGTGTGTGTGTGTGTGTGTGTGTGTGTGTGTGTGTGTGTGTGTGTGTGTGTGTGTGTGTGTGTGTGTGTGTGTGTGTGTGTGTGTGTGTGTGTGTGTAAGTACAAGTGTGCGTGCGTGCGTGTATTTGCGTCCGTATGTACAAAGGATTAAAAAGGCGGAGCATGCTGACTAGGTCGGATGAGAAATAGAATTATAATAATGATAAATAAATAAACAATTAATTAATTAGATAAATGATAAACAAATAAATGAATAAATAAATAAGTAAATGAATAAATAATAATATAAATAATAATAAAAAATAAATAAATGAATGCACAGGTATAGTTAAATAATAAACAAACAGATAAATAGTAAATAAAAGTAAATTGACATATAGCTACTAATAAATGTGAATCAAGCAAATAATGATAAACAAACAGACAGGTGATAACAAAATAAATAAACAAATAATATAAAATAAATGACAGTCATTACAGCATCTTATTTAGGTGTTTAACTAAATGATTCTTAAAGCTTTGAACTGAACTATATTGTACTGTCTCTGCAGGAAGTTTATTCCATTCATTAACTACACGGTTGGCGAAGTTGTTTCTACCCACTTCCAAATTAAATCTATTTCCCGATAGTTTCAGACCGTTGTTTTCCGTCGGATTCTTATTCAGTGTGAAAATGTTGTCACTTTTGATGTTGTTAATTCCATTTAGAATCTTAAAAACCTGCATCAAGTCACCTCTGAGTCTACGTTTTTTTGTTTTTTTTTTCCTAGGTAAACCAGATTCATATGTTTTAGTCGATTTTCGTATGATTTATTTTTTATCTTTGTAATCAGTATTGTGGCTCACCGTTGTACTTTTTTTAATCTGCCAATGTCTTAAGTGAAATTCGGTGACCATACTGAAACAGCCTATTCCAAATGCGAAACCAACGATTTATATAGCTTGTTAATGAGAGATGAACTTTTGAAGTCAAAAGATTTCGCAATCAGTCCTAGAACCATATTTGCTTTCTCAGAGGCTGAAATACACTGCTTAGATGAGTTGAGATAGTTACTGATAATTACGCTGAGATCATTTTCACTATTCACTTTTGTTAACAATTTTCAGTACAGAGAAGAATGACCAAAATGATACATGGACTCGGAAATTTGTCTTACGAAGAGAGACTTAGGCACCTAAACTTACACTCTCTGGAAAGACGTAGAGTGCGGGGTGATCTAATAGAAGTGTTCAAGTGGATCAAAGGCTATAACAAGGGTGAAGCAAACAAGGTCATCATAATAAAACAACAGGGCAGGACTCGCAGTAATGGGTATAAACTGGACAAATTTAGATTTAAGAAGGAAATAGGCAAGAATTGGTTTACTAATAGGGTGGTCGATGAATGGAATAAACTTAGTAACCATGTAGTAAGCGCTGAAACTATCAGTTGTTTTAAAAAAAATTATTAGAAAACTTTATGGATGGGGATGACAGGTGGTGATGGATACGGAACTGCCTAGTGTAGGCCTTATGATCTCTTGCCGTCTCCTTTATTCTTATGTTCTTATGTTCTTATGTTTCCAAATAACTTGTAATCGTACTTACTGTTATTTTTACCTATGTGCATTACCTTGTATTTACTTGTGTTAAATTTCGTTAGCCACTTTTCAGACCACTACTGTAGTTTATCATAATCTTCTTGATTATCTAATTGGTTTAGTGATCATTTGTCATTCCGCACAGTTTTGTATCATCAGGAAATTTTGCAACAATAGATTTTAGTCCGTGGTCTATATCATTTATATATACTATGAATAGAACTGGCTCAAGAACGAAATCCTGAGGAACTCCACTCGTAAATTTTTTCCATCTTGAAGTTTTTTTTTCCATTTAAAACAACTCCCCATTTTCGATCATTTAACCAATTACTAGTCCAACTTAATAGGCTACCGCTTATTCTGTGTGAAGCTAATTTGGTAAATAGTCTCTCGTGGGGGAAGGTATCAAAAGCTATAGCAAAGTCTAGATATATCAAATCTATATTGTTTCTTTTGTCATATTTCGAGATGACTGTGTTGTAGAATTTGAGTAAGTCAGTCACGCAAGAACGTTTCCGTCTGAATCAATGCTGGCTATCATTTATCAAACAGCTACTTTCTAAATGATGTTCGATAGCATCTCTGATTATAGTTTCCATATTTTTTCCTATGGTTGAAGTCGAGCTTATAGCCCTGTAGTTATTTGGTTTCTTTTTGTCACTTTTTTTTTAACATGGAAGTAACGTTAGCTAGCTTCCATTCTCTTGGGACGTCTCCGGATATGATGGATTTCTTAAGAATAATTTCTAATGGAACAACAATCTCATTTTTTATTTCCTTTGAGATTTTTGGATACCAACGATCAGGTCCTGGTGTTATATTAACTTTGAGTTCTTTCATACATCTTTTGTTTTTTCTTTTGTTATATTTACCGTAGTAAGTTTACCCTAGACTTTTCACAAGTTTCAGTTTGAAGTTCACCTTGAGGTGTTTTGTTTACGAATACTGAGCTAAAATAGTTGTTTAAAATATCACACATTTATCTATTTGAATATTCAAGTTGACCATCAGCAGATAATGGTAAACCAATATGATTCCTAACAACTTTTCTATTTCTAATGTAACTATATGATTCTTTGGGAGTCATTTATTTTTATCAGCGATATTCATTTCATATTGTCGTTTTCGTTTTTCATTGTCATTTTTTAATCTTTCTCTATTAATACATAAATTTGATAGTCATTAGGTGCACCCGAACACTTGTATTTATTACTAACCTGTCTCTTTTTAGCAATAATTTTTAACTTTTTTTGTAAAGCCATTTTGGGCGAGCCTTATTTGGGGGACACCTGTCCTTAAATGAGATGTAAGTATGAATCATCTTAGTAAGCATATTTTGAGCAATTTTCCACATCTAATCTATAGGTCTTTCGCTTAATTTTTCTTACCAATCTGTAAGCAGAAGCTCCTGACGTAGTCCTGTGAATTGATCTTTACTGAAATCGGGTATTTTAGAAACACAAGTATCCATTCTATTTTTTTTTTTTTTTAGCAGTTTGAATCTAAGTTGTGATTGCTATTTGCAATAGTTTCACCAACTTCTACATCCTTTATCATGTTTTCGAGGCTAGTGATCAATAGATCGAGTAAGTTTCCATATCTTTTGGGTTCTTTTACATGCTTTTACCGTCCCACACGAAAGACTACTTACTAAATTAGCTTTGCATGGAATAAATGGTAGCCTATTAGGTTGGACTAGTAATTGGTTGAAAGGTCGAAAACAGAGAGTTGTTTTAAATGGAAAAACTTCTGGATGGAAAAATGTTGCAAGTGGAGTTCCTCAGGGTTCCGTTCTTGGGCCACTTCTATTCATAGTATATATAAATGATATAGACCATGGACTAAAATCTACTGTTTCCAAATTTGCTGATGATACAAAACTGTGCGGAGTGGCAAATGATCACTCAAACCAATTAGATATTCAAGAAGATTTAGATCAATTACAGCAATGGTCTGAAAAGTGGCTAATGAAATTTAACACAAGTAAATGCAAGGTAATGCACTTAGGTAAAAATAACAGTAAGTACGATTACAAGTTATTTGGAAATTCGTTAACAAAAGTGGATAGTGAAAAAGATCTCGGCGTAATTATCAGTAACGACCTCAAATCATCCAAGCAGTGTATTTCAGCCTCTGAGAAAGCAAATAAGATTCTGGGATTGATTGCGCGATCTTTTGATTTCAAAAGTCCATCACTCATTAACAAGCTATATAAATCGTTAGTTCGTCCACATTTGGAATATGCTGTTTCCGTATGGTCACCGAATCTCATTAAAGACATTGACAGACTGGAAAAAGTACAACGGCGAGCCACAAAACTGATTCCAAATATCAAAAATAAATCATACGAAAATCGACTTAAGCACATGAATCTGTTTTCCCTAAAAAAGCGTAGACTCAGAGGTGACTTGATACAGGTCTTTAAGATTTTAAAGGGAATTGACAACATCAAAAGTGACCAAATTTTCACATTGAATGAGAATCAGACAAGAAACAATGGTCTCAAACTGTCCGGAAATAGATTCAATTTGGAAGTAGGTAGAAACAACTTTGCCAACCGTGTAGTTAATGAATGGAATAAACTTCCTGCACAGGTAGTGCAATGTAGTTCAGTTCGAAGCTTTAAGAATCATTTAGATAAATACCTAAGTAAGATGCTGTAATGATTATAATTTATGTTATATTATTTGTTTTTGTTTTGTTATAATTTGTCTGTCTGATTTTCATTTATTATTAGTTATATGTCAATTTATAATCATTTACTATTTACCTTTTTGTTTGTTATTCAACTATACCTATGCATTTATTTATGTATTCTATTTGTTATTTTTACATTATTATAGTTTTAATTTATTATTAATATGATTTTTTTTTTTTTTTTTTTTTTTTGCATCCGACCTAGATATGGATCAAAAGGTCTCCTGTCGGCATGCTCCGCCTTTGTAATCCTTTGTAAATTGTCGCCGAGAAAATTTATCAGGCGACTATCTATATGACCATGTTCAAGGGTCATCCAATCAATGTCAGTAAAATTGAAATCCCCATTATCAATAAGTCCCAGTTGCAGAAACTAGACAGTTCTTGAAACAACATTTTGTCTTCTGCTAATGATAACATCTTTGGGCTATATATTACACCTATATTAATTTTCTGTCCATTTGTTTGGGTTAATTCTACTCAGAAACTATCATATACATCCTGTTTTACTTTCTCTACAACACAGGCATAGACATTGCTTTTAACGTACTACAGAACACCCCCACCTTTCTTGTGGTTTCTATCCTGATGAAAATGTTTAAATCCCACCATATTAAAATCAGCTTTAAACTCTTTATCATTTAACCATGCCTCTAATATTCCTATCATATCGAGATTTTCGCTTTTGACATACGCCTGTATTTTATGGAATTTGTTCCTGATACTACATACATATACCAAAGGCTTTTTCCCCCTTACACGGGGGTAGCTAAAAAGAAAAAAATGCATAGAAACCACTCCCACCCATTCCATTTCCTATATACTCCAATCCACTCCACCCTCCTCTCTCCCTCTTATCCTGGCACCTCCTGGATAACGGGTCATCCCTGCATCCTGTCCACTGCCCTGGTTCAAAAGCAGTGTCACAAGACACAGCACATCCACAGCAAGGCCGCTTCATAAAATCGGCACCCCCCCCCTCTCTGTCCCCTCATGCAGAAAAGGAGAAGACGGGGAGAAATCCCTTTGGGCTGCGTCAAATTTTTTCTCATACATACTTCCTCAACCCCCCCCCATCTTCCACCCACTCCCCCTCATGCATCACAGCATCATCCATACACAACCCTTCTCCATTCACTCCTATCTTCTTTCCTCTCCCGTCCTCCCTCCACAGACATTCCTCTCTTTTGTAATGCCTCTTTCCCCCCATCCATCCATCTCATCCTAAGACATACATATACCAAGGCTTTTTCCCCCTCATATTTACTCCTTCCACCTCTGGCTTCCACACTTCTTTTACTAATCTTTCTTCATTTATTCTTTTCATGTGTCCAAACCATCCTAATACTCTTTCATCAACTCTATCTCCAAGCTCCCTTTCCACCCCTGTTCTCCTCTTCACCTCATTTCTCACGCTATCTAGCCTAGTAACCCTTATCATACTTCTCAGACATTTGATCTCAAACACATTCAAAATCCTCTCTTCTTCTCTTATGTTCCATGTTTCTGCCCCGTACAGTGCTGTTGGCACAATTACTCCTTCATATAACCTCCTCCTAGCATCCATTTCCAGATGTCTATTTCTCATTACACTTTTTAATCCACCAAGGCATTTACTCCCTTCTCTCAATCTACATTCTACCTCCACCCCCACTCCTCCCTTTCCTGCCACATTTGCACCAAGTATCTAAAACTGTCCACTTTCTCCTGTTTTTCACCCTTTTTGCTCACTTCCAGGCTGCTGTCACTCTCTCCCCTTGTAAATCTCATCACCTCACATTTGCCCACTTTTATTTTCAGCTTTCTTCTTTCACACACCTTCTCAAACTCTGTCACTAACTTCTTCAATCCCTCCCCTGATCCTGCTACAAGCGCATTGTCGTCAGCAAACGACAGCTGGCTCACCTCCCACTTTTCTCCATTTGCTTTAACCATCTCCAACCCCTGACCCACTACCCTTGCATTCACCTCTCGCACCACCCCATTCATGTAAAGATCGAACAACCAGGGCGACATAACACATCCCTGACGAAGTCCTACCTTTACCTCAAACCATTCACTCTCTCCATTTCTAATCCTAACATAAGCTCTACTACTCTCGTAAAAACTCTTGACTGCTCTTAACAGCTTTCCTCCTATCCCATATATCTGCAGTACCTCCTACAGTGCCTTCCTGTCTACCCTGTCGTAAGCCTTTTCCAGATCCATAAAAGCCCAAAAAACATCCTTCGCCTTTCCTATAGCTTTCTCACATATCTGTCTTACCACAAAGATCTGATCTACACAACCCCTACCTGTCCTAGACCCACATTGTTCCTCACCACTTACTCCCCCTGTTCCTCTCCTAATCCTCTCAATCAAAACCCTTTCATAAGCCTTCCCAACTACACTCAACAAGCTGATCCCTCTGAAACTACTACACTCACACTTGTCCCCCTTTCCCTTGTAAAGCGGAACTATAAGGCACTCCTCCAGTCCTCCGGCACTCTACCCTCTCCTAAACAAACATTAAATAACCTCACCAGCCAGTCCACAATAACTGTACTT
>NC_134807.1:49550767-49553267 GCF_046742065.1 Oratosquilla oratoria
AGAAAGAAATATTCTAATTATGTTTATCAGGTTTCTTATTGCGATGTGGTGGTTTGTGGTTGAATTCATCCTGCATGAATTATATATAAAGTTAATGACTAATGTTGTGAAATGTTGGATGAAGAAACCGTTTCGTAAGAGTAGATGTGGGTTGGTGAAGAACAGGATGATGGATCTGTTGATCTTTTGTTATGTTTAAGAGGTATCATAGTTTGCTTGTACTTCCAGAGTGTAAGTGTCGTTGTGTGCATGGCTTTAGTTGACTGTGAGTGCTCTGAGCCCCTGAGTATCTAGGTGCTGAAAAGTATGTTTGATATCTTGTCTGGGCCCATAGCACACATGTATTTCAATTTTATGGTTTTGTATATGTGCATTGCCATAATGGGTGTAGACCAGTGGTTCTTAACCTTGTTGGAGGTACTGAACCCCGCAAGTTTCATACATGCATTCATCGAACCCTTCGTAGTTGGAAAAATAAAATGTATTTTTTTTTTCTTCAAATTCAAAACATAGGAACTATATACTGTATTAGTGCACAAACTGTACCATGGATCATTTGCACACGAAATCACTGTGTTCAAAGAACAAAACCAACAAAACATGAATTTCACATAAAACAAAAACATAATGAATATTTTCTGCAAATCAATGTGACTTTTGCTGTTGCCTCTCAGAGACAATTTCAGAAATGCGCCGAACCGCCGAACCCCGGAAACGACTCACCGAACCACCTGGGGTTCGATCGATCCCAAGTTAAGAAACACTGGTGTAGACATGTGGTTCAGTGAATAATAATACTTATATCTAAAGATGTGAAGGCCTTGTGGTTGAGTTGGAAAGTGGATGATTTAGCGTAATATTCCATGAGGATGAGTTGGTGTGTTTAGTAAGAATGGAACAATTGGTGTTGTTGAGTTGTGAGTCTCTACTATTGCTGTTGTTGATGGACTACAGTGTCTATTTGAGCTGGATGTATCAGTTCTGTGTCTGATTGTCAATATATGCTCACACCATTTCTGGCACCTCTGTTCATATGTTTCCGGGATTTGGTGAATGAAGATAGTCTTAAACATTTCATCACTGTGTAGTCTTCTTAAATAAATAATGTTATGCAGCATTAGTCAGAATAAAACATGTAGAGGATACCATCAATGAGAGAGGATTAATTGAAACAATGTAAGGTTATCCTTTCAGGAAGAGGTCACTTATCCAGCTGAATAAAGCCGGAATGAAATACGTGGGATTTGCCGTAACGTGGAGTTAAAGACAGCATTATCAATAATAGCATTTATAAGGAAAAAGATTGGGGCTCTATCCAGCGCTCTAAAGAATATAAAAAATACAAGTTCATGTAATATAAACTTAACCTAGCAACCAGTAGAGTTTGTTAATTTTGTATTTTTTAATTAGTGACAATTGTTTTAAACCTTTCAATACTGTGTCGTACTTGACAGATTTTGTTTACTTGGCTAACGCCAGACAACTTTACTTCAGCGAAAGTGCAGACTTGGAAAAAAACGGGTTCCCGATCAATCGAGCCCTTTACATTCGAGTCACTCCCTTTGCTGGAAAGAAGTGTTTGATATTAGCAAAAACAGAAATCTGGAAGCCACGTAACCGTATTGGAGGGTGTTATCTCTAAATGAGAAATGATGCACCTGTTTCAGGTTGTGGAGAGGCACCAGCTGCTACAGCCACAAGACGCCGAACAGATGAGGAGCCAATCGTTGGTCGAGTGCAACACACACTGAAGAACATCACTCGGATCGATGAAAATATTTGACACTTGAACATGTTATATATGGAGTGTTCACAGAAGGAGCAAAAAGGAGCAAAGCATGATTAGATTTCCTTTGATATCGGTAACATAAAATAAAAGGTTTCCGTTTGCAGCACCAATTTCTATACACTTTAAAAAAGAGCGAAAAAAATAGCGTCCAGTGAAGAATACCCTCGGTGTTACAGAGCGGAATGAAATCTTTGTGAGATATGAAGTCTCTTCATGAAGTTTCATAGGAAAACAAAGAGCGAAAGTCCCATGACACCGGCTAGGTAAGGCCCCACGTCCCCGACTGGTCCGATACACACTGACGAAGACCACTCAGACAGTAAGAACGGCCCTCAAAGAGGATATAATTCGGGAACCTCCCTCGAACTCCAACCTGAGATTGAAAAAGGTCGAGGAGGCCAGGAGAGGGGCGGGGGGGCTGTTGAAAGATTTGGGGGGGGGGGTTTAGCCGAATTGAGACGGTAGTTGTTGATCAATTGCAGGTAACAGATAGCTGAGCTACCGAAGCCCCCCAGGAACAAGGCACTGGGGAGAGAACGGGTTGTCGGGTTAGTTGCTACAGGAGCTTGGCGCCTGAACACAACAACAGAGTTGTCTCCAAATGAAACACGACCATTTCAGAAAGGAGAAAGTGAGAGGAGTTAAAATTTGCAGCCAGCTCTAGCAGGCGAGGGCAGCCCTCTTGCAAATCGGTATAAGAAAGAGTATCGA
>NC_134807.1:49558267-49568267 GCF_046742065.1 Oratosquilla oratoria
CAAAAAAAAAAAAAAAAGCATAAAAATCATTCCCTCCCATTCCATCCCCAACATACTCCACTCCCATCCACCCTTCTCCCTCCCTCTTATCTTAGCACCTCTTAGATGGCGAGTCATCCCTGCTTCTCCCCCACTGCCCTGTGTCAGAAGCAGTGTCGCAAGATACAGCACATTCACGGCAAGGCCGCTTCATTAAATTGGCGACCCCCACTCTACGTCCCCTCATGCAGAAAAGGGGAATATGGATAGAAATCTCTTCCGGCTGCGTCAACTTATTTTTAATACATACTCCCTCACCTCCCATCCCCCGCCCACTCCTCGTCATGGATCATAGCATCATCCATACACAGCCATTCTTCATTCACCCCTATCTTCTGTCCTCTCCCGTCCTTTCTATGTAGACATTCCCCTCTTTCCCAATGGCACTTTTACTCCATCCTTCAATCTCATCCCAGGTGGACCCCTAATGTTCACTCTTTCCAATCTACCTTCCACTCCTCTTTTGCTAATCTTTCTTCACTCATTCTTTCCATATGTCCAAACCATCCCAATATTCTTTCATCAACCCTATCTCCCAGCTCCCTTTTTACCTCCGTTCTCATCATCACCTCATTTCTCACTCTACCCAACTTAGTAACCCCTATCATACTTCTCAGACACCTCATCTCAAACACATTCAAACTCCTCCTCCCTTCCTCTCTTATGTTCCACGTTTCCTTCATTTAACCTCCTCTTAGCATCCATTCCCAAATGTCTATTTCTCATTATATTTTTTAATCCATCATGGCATTTACTCGCTTATATATATATATATATATATATATATATATATGTAATGTATATATATATACATATATATATGTATATATATATATATATTTATATATATATATATATATATATATACATTCTACCTCCACCTTCACTCTTCCCTTTCCTGCCATATTCGCACCCAAGTATCTAAAACTATCCACTTTCTCCAGCTTCTCTCCCTTAAAACCCTATTTCCAGTCTGCTGCCATATTCTCCACTTGTACATATCATCACCTTACATTTACATACATTTATCTTCAACTTCCTTCTTTTGCACACCCTCCCAAATTATGTCACTAACTTCCTCAATCCCTCCTCTAATGCTGCTACAAGCGCAATGTCGTCAGCAAATAACAACCGGATTATCTCTCACTTTTCTCATTTTTTTTAAACTATCTCCAATCCCGACTCACTGCCCTTGCATTTACCTCTCGCACTACCCAATCCTCGTATAAATTGAGCAGCTAGGGAGACAAAACACATCCCTGACGAAGTCCTAACTTTACCTCAAACCACTCACTCTCTCTATTTCTAATTCTAACATAAGCTCTGCCACTCTCGTAAAAACTCTTGACTGCTCTTAAAAGCTTTCTTCCTATCCTTATCCCCCCAAAAAAAATCCTTACCTTTTCCTAAAGCTTTCTTACATATCTGCCTTACCACAAAAATCTAATCTACGCAACCCCTACCTGTCCTAAACCCACATTATTCCTCACCCTCTGTTCCTCTCCTAATCCTCTCAATCAAAACCTTCCCATAAGCTTTCCCAACCACATATAACAAATTGATCCCTCTGTAACTATTACACTTACACTAGTCCCCTTCTCCCTTGTAAAGTGAAACAATACAGGCACTCCTCCAGTCCTCCGGCACTCTACCCTCTCTTAAACAAATATCAAATAATCTCACGGCCCAGTCCACCAACACTGTACCTCCTTTTCTAAGACATTCTGAATGCTATTCATCCTCCCGTCCTCCTTGTGCCACACCATCTTTGCACACCTTATGACTCCCTTCTTGAATCATCCCCATTTCTCCTCCACTCCTAGTTCTACTCTATCCTTCACTCTTTCGCATTCCTCTCTCAGCTTCTTCTTATACTCCTTCTCCTTTTCTTTCTCATTTAAGCAGTTTACTCTAAGTACCTCCCTACCTTCTACCATTTTCATCTTTCTCTACCTATTCTCCACTCTCAACTTACCTTCCACCAAAAAATAATCTGATATTCCCCCACTCTCTCCCCTTAGAACATGTACATCCTTAACTCTTCCTACTATACTCCTGGTTACCACTATATTGTCCATTAACGCTCTATCTGCCACCCTTCCATCCACCACCCTCTCCCATTTGTATTTATACTTGACTTTCTTTTTAAACAATATATTTTCTATCACCAACCCTCGAGACATATCTCCACCATCAACTCTCCACTACGATTTTTTTCCTGGAACTCCATACTTCCAAATCATTCTGTCTATTTCTTTGTTTCTTACCCGAGCATTAAGGTCTCCCAATACAACTACATTGATATTTCTCCCTAATCCCTCTATGCACTCATTTAAATCTATCCAAAAAGCCTCCCTTTCCTCTACTCTCTTCTCACTACCAGGCCCATACGCACTTACAAAAACCCACATCTCCCTTCCCAGCTTCACTTTCATCCCCATTAACCTTGAAGAAACCTCCTTCCACTCCACTACACGTTTACCTATCTCTTCACTAGTATAGACACCCCTTCTCTCCATCGTCCCTTCCTCACTTCTGAAAACCAACCAACTACACTCCCAAACTCACATTCGCTCCTCCATTTCAACTTAGTTTCACTCAATGCCAACACATCTATCTTTCTTTTCACAAAAATACTGCCTATCTCTTCCCTTTTACCCTCACCTGCACCACATCCACACATATTAAAATACCCAAACTTAGGGTACTGGTTGGAAAACTCCTAGACCCTATTATGCCTTTTTTTTTTTTTTTTTTTTAATAGAAATATCCCATGTGGTGCTACATGTAGCAGTATACCTAGTCCTAACCCCCGTCTCGTTTTTTTTTTTAGCCTTGTACAATTCAAGTGGAAAACTTGGTGGCAGCATTCTTTTCCCCCGACACAGGGTAGACAAAAAGGAAATTGGTATTCAGAGAAATGGTACAGGACAGTAATAAGAGGTTAGAGGACAGCATAACGGAGGGAAAGTCGCAGTATAATGAAAGTGTTATCATTTCTCTATGATCAGAGTCCTCCTCTATCACAGACAAAATGGTGTATGACTCTGCTCCGTAGGGACGCCCCATATAGACCCTAAAGTATCAACCGCATGCTACTTTGCCACGATAACATTCAGCCAATACCCCAAACGGGTATATATATATATCTATATATATATATATATATGTATATATATATATATATACAGTATATATATATATATATGTGTGTGTGTGTGTGTGTGTGTGTGTGTGTGTGTGTGTGTGTGTGTGTGTGTGTGTGTGTGTGTGTGTGTGTGTGTGTGTGTGTGTGTATTCACTTGGTCTTTGGTCTTTTGGATCACGTGTTCGACTCGTGATCGACAGCTATTTCCCTCCTGGAAGAGAGCTCAGAGCTCGTAGGTCCGATCTATGGGTAATGCTATGACCTTTCACACACACACACACCCCCAACTCCCCGCCCACGAGAGTCAGAGTAACGACCCGAAGCGCAGCTGTACCGAAATTAATTTCGGCCCTGGGCAGGATTCGAACCAAGCACTACGCGCACCACCATGCTAGTAGTACATCGTTCTACCAACTGCGCCACCGAGTCGTGTGTGTGTGTGTGTGTGTGTGTGTGTGTGTGTGTGTGTGTGTGTGTGTGTGTGTGTGTGTGTGTGTGTGTGTGTGTGTGTGTGTGTGTACAAGTTATGTTCAATATGATTTGATGAAAATACTTCATGGTGAAGTACACAAACATATATTCTATAAAATGACTAGCTGGCCACTTTCTATATTTGTAGGTCTGAATGCAGCGGTAAACGTGCTGGAACCAGTCTGATTCGGTTTACCGATCTATGAACACTTGTCAAGATGTAGGGAAACATGGAGCAACGTTACGCCACCAAATTTCGTGTTAAACTTTAAAGAAAAAAAAAAAAAGAAGAAGAAGAAGAAGAAGCTTATAGAATGTTAGAGGAGGCCTATGGGGATGAACAGATGAACCAAGCAAGTTTCTATCGGTGGTCTAACAGATTTTCTGAAGGAAATGAACAGATTGAGGATGAACCCAGATCTGGATCACCGAAAGGTGCACGCAAAGAGGAAAACATTGAGGAAGTGCAAAGGTTAGTGATGCAAGACCGTCCAATATCTGTGAGGATGATATCTGAATCTGTTAGTATTAGTATTGGTACAGTAAAGACAGTTCTGAACAAAGATCTGAAGCTCCACAAAGTCTGTGCCAAGTTCGTGCCAAAGATCCTCTCCGACGACCAGAGGCAGTTTCGTGTGGAATGTTGCACTGACATTCTCGAAATGATAGAGGCTGATTCAGGTTTCCTTAATAAAGTAGTGACTTGCGACGAGAGTTGGGTGTTCACCTACGACCCTGAGAGCAAACGACAGAGTGCTCAATGGAAGCACGCAACCTCCCCCAGACCCAAAAAGGCAGATATAAGCAGGTCGCAACAGAAGGCCATGGTCATTCCTTTCTTTGACTCCAAGGGGCTCATTCACGTCAAATGGGTTCCTCAGGGTCAAACCGTCAATAAGGAATATTACCTTATTGTTCTGAAAAGGTTCAGGGAGAAGATGAGGAAGAAGAGGCCTAAGCAGTGGAGGAGTGGTCAGTGGTGGTTCCACAAGGACAATAACCATGCCACAAGTCAACGCTGGCGACCACCGGGGTGGCCGACAGGGGAATGAAAATGGTACAACACCCACCCTATAGCCCTGACCTAGCCCCTTGCGACTTCTTCCTCTTCCCACACATGAAAGACAGCCTCTGGGGAACCAGATTCCAGTCAGCAGAGGAGCTGAAAGAGACATCGGAAAGTTACCTGAATATATATATATATATATATATATATATATATATATATATATATATATATATATATATATATATATATATACAAGCCGCGGGCTTCGCCCTCCCCGGCTTCGCCGGGGGCTTGGCTGCGCAAACAGCGGCCTACGGCCGCAGCTTTCCGCGCTCTAATCCCTCGTTTTCCCCTTCGACCTCGGCCTCGGGGCGGAACCCCAACACGGGATACCCAGCACGAATAAGAAAGCGAAGAAGAACGCGAAGAAGAACGCGAAGAAGAACGCGAAGAAGAACGCGAAGAAGAACACGAAGTAGAATGCGAAGAAGAAGAACGTAAAGAAGAACGCGAAGAAGAACTCGAGGAAGAAGCACGCGAGGAAGAAGAACGCGAAGAAGAACGCGAAGAAGAAGAACGCGAAGAAGAACGCGAAGAAGAAGAACGCGAAGAAAAATGCGAAGAAGAACGCGAAGAAGAACGCGAAGAAAAACGAGAAGAAGAAGAAGAAGAAGAAGAAGAAGAAGAAGAAGAAGAAGAAGAAGAAGAAGAAGAAGAAGAAGAAGAAGAAAAAGAAGAAGAACGCGAAGAAGAAGAAGAAGAAGAAGAAGAAGAAGAAGAAGAAGAAGAAGAAGAAGAAGAAGAAGAAGAAGAAGAAGAAGAAGAAGAGGAAGGCGAAGAAGAAGAAGAAGAAGAAGAAGAAGAAGAAGAAGAAGAAGAAGAAGAAGAAGAAGAAGAAGAAGAAGAAGAAGAAGAAGAAGAAGAATGCCACCTGACCCCGACCTCCCCAAGCGCTTTTTCAAGAATATTTTTAGGAACAAAGTTTCACCGTAATACCACCTGTCCCCGACTTCCACAGCGTTTTTTAGAAGAACATTTTTATATAGACATATATATATATATATATATATATATATATATATATATGTACATATATATTATATATATATTATATACATATATATATATATATATATATATATATATGCGTAAGTAACCACTAGGAAAAGTAAACTAGAGAAGCAGAGCGCTTTCGTATAATTACATCTTCAGTGCAGATACAAAGAATATATATATATATATATATATAAATACATATACATATATATATACATATATATACATATACATATAGATAGATAGATAGATAGATAGATAGATAGATAGATAGATAGATACACACTCAGGAATGTTAAAACCTCAGCTACATTTATGAGGTTTTGACATTCCTGGAAAATATTACATTATCAGGAACAACTTTCAATCCCTGTCAACAAAATTATAAATCTAAGGGAATTATGTGCAACACAAATGCTTTCTCATTTAAAGACCAATATTATAAACAAAAGTTTGGTTGTTCTTTGGGATCCAATCTCTCCCCAGTGTTAGTAAACTTGTGTATGGAATATTTTGAGACGGTACTTCTACAGGACATTAAGCCACCAGATATATTTTGGTACAGTTACGTGGACGACATCTTTACGATCTGGGATGATGAGTGGGGTTCTTTCGATGTTTTCTTTGATAAACTCAACAATTTAACCACTAATATAAGATTTAAAGTTAAATGGGAGATGGATAATAGACTGCCATTTTTAGATAGCCTAGTAATACGGAATCATGACCATCTTTCTTTTAGAGTGTGCAGAAAACCCACACATATAGGGAGCTATGTACACATTTACAGCCACCTTCCAGATAAAATTAAATACAGTTTTACCTCAGGTCTCTTCTTAAGAGCACTTAGATTATGTAGTCCACATTACTTGGAAGTGGAGACCACAATTATTAGGAATCAGTTGAAAAGAATAGGGTATCCTGGTTGGCTTTTAAATAAAGCCCTAAGTAAAGCCAAAATCAGTCATTATGGATCCACTTCTCATTCCACTAAGAATTATAACTGGGACAAAAATTGTATCAAACTGCCCTATAATAAGTCCATAAATGATTGTTCCCAATTTCTACCAAAGGAAGACATAAACGTTGTATTTAGTTATCCCAATAACCTGTCTAATAAAATAGTTAATTTACATTAAAGACCTAGAGAAAAAAGTAAATCAAGATGTTTATAAACTTCCATGCTCGGATTGTAATGAGGTATATTGGTGGCAAACGGGAAGAGAGTTACACACTAGAATGAAAGATCATAAGAACTCAGTTAGATACGCATAACAAAATTCCGCTGTTTTCCAACACATAGACAAAGAAGGACACTGTATGGACTGATATGAGGCAAAAATTATTTTCAACTCCAAGTGTAGTTTCAAACGGAAAATAATAGAATCTTCTTTGATTAACCAATTTCTAATTTTAATATCTCAAGTGGACAATGGTCACCAGACTGTATTACTACCTGGGCAGTCAATAAATTATTACCATCCTTGGTGAAGGCGGGTGACTTGCCGCGCAAGGTAATAGACGCCACTTGAGCCCTATCCATGTTTCTTCTCTTTCTGTGTGTATTAGACATGTATTTTTCTCACTATTTTGTAATCCACTGAAGAGGATCACAGTCTGTGATCAAAATATATGGATATCGCCTACTTCATCTCTTCTTATCCAACACAGTGTGTCTTTGTTGAATATATATACTGTATATATATATATATATATATATATATATATATATATATATATATATATATATATATATGTATATATATATATAATCAACCACAATGCACTTTAATTCTAAGCCATCTAGGCGCATGCAGAAATTGTAACGTGTTACGCTCGAGGATTCGAACCTATGCGGCGAGAACGTTACCAGTGCCGAGTGCCGAGTGACGTGTTTGTGTGTGTGTGCGTGCGTGTGTGTGTGTGTGTGTGTGTGTGTGTGTGTGTGTGTGTGTGTGTGTGTGTGTGCGTGTGTGTAAGGCGTCAGACGATTTCTTTCATGGTATGAAGAGACAACAAGAGGCCGCCTCAGGCAAGCACGGGACAACGAGGGCAGACAGGCCACAGGACACTCTATATAAACTCGAGTCGACACGACGCGAACAGGGTCAAAAGTCGTCTACAACGGTCTTCTCATCGACCCCACCCCCCTTTTTTTCAACCTTCAAGAGTGCCATCATTCACCATGTTTTTCGTTGGGCACTCCTTCGTGGGAACGCCCCTTTTGCCTTCTTTACCTTTAGTTAGGGAAGTCTGGCAAATCCTCCGGAGTTTACCTCTGGGCTGCCAGCAGTTATTGTATAAGACTATGCTAAAAAATTAAAGAAGAAAATCCAACACGCCATTGGTTCCAACCCCGCCACGAACGACAACATAAGTGGTGGCACCAAGTGGGATGGCGAAGCGAGACTAACTCTACAGCAGTGGACATCGGAGTAGCAGTGCAACACTAATTAATTCGACTTCAACCAGCTGCACCACGCCGAAAGCACCGACGCTCTTAGCCATCGACCACAACCCATGCCACACCGAAGAAAATAATTCAACAACTTCGAACTTCTCTGAAGCATCTTACATACTAGGCAAGCCCTCGTATAGCTGCACTACCCGAAACCACGGCACGAAGCCCTAGTTCTACGCCGATCCCTTTGAGCTACTTCTCCATCACGTCAACATACAGACGTATTCTTCAGCTCCAACACCGAGACGAATTTCTACCAGAGGCAAGCCACCACGCCTTCAAGAAACCTGCGTCGGCAACGACGCCCTCCAACACCGAGACGAATCTCTACCAGAGGCACGCCATCACGCCTTCAAGAGACCTACGTCGCCAACGACGCCCTCCAACATCGAGACGAATCTCAACCAGAGGCACGCCACCAAGTCTTCAAGAGATCTACGTCGCCAACGTTGCACTCCAACACCAAGACGAATATCCACCGATCTTCGTTGCTGGATCAACCAGCTGCATCACAAGCGTTATTGTGAACATACCCACATATAATACATACATATATGTACATATTTGTATAATATTCTTTCTCATACATTCAAAAACCAACATAACAAACACTAATCTTGCCCTACTAATTGCAGCAGTGCCCTTAACCGCAACTCGCTGACGTCACTCTTATCACGACAACATAAGTCAAGACGATCCATCCCCCTTCCCTCCATACGTCAACCTGGGTAAGTAGATATTTGTTTCCATTCATTTAAGCCACCTAGTAGCAACATGATCTCCTTATTATTATTTTTTCTTTAATTAATAGGGCCAAACACCTCTCTGACGCGACAAACAGACCCATCACACGAAGCCACTCTGGGCGAATGTCTGAGACTCAGGATATGACCACTCAGCACTCTAGCAACTCGTCACAAGGTGCAAACACGTTACAAAGCAACATGACCACCCAAAATCTTGCCCCTTTTCAATAGTAGGAACATCCCTGTGCACAATTTCCTCGCGGAGGTTGAGGCAGAGATAAAACGTAGATGACAAAACTAAAATACCTTGGCTGGGGATATCATTCAGTCTGATGTCTTCTTGGAGACTGAAAGCTATACGGATTTCGTCACAGAATTAAAAAAAGCCTTTGCTACTTTTGAGCCACTTGCTGGGGATATCATTCAGTCTGACGTCTTCTTAGAAACTGATAACTATACGGATTTCGTCACAGAATTAAAAAAAGCCTTTGCTACTTTTGGGCCACTTGGAGCACTATCTCCCGTATACTCTCGTGCCAATAGTTTAAATCACGGGCTATATACCACTAAGGACAGAGCAGTCAAAATGGCGTCCATATTCAAAACTGAACTAAGAGAAAGCCTTAAGCAGTCAAATTGGGTTGTAGACAAAAATATTGCACTGGAACATGTAGTGTCTATAATGGTGTATCTCCGATTCCTCTCTCAGTTGCACCCAGAAACATTACAAAAGGCTAGCACTCTTGCGTTCACACCTGATGACAAGGTAGCCAGATTCACTTGGAAGCTCCAGGACTCCATTACACCCAAACACACCGTAACTCAGGTCACACAGGCATCTCCACATAACACGAGATCAAGAAATACATCTCGCACCCGCTACCATTCATGCCATAGATCCCCCTCTAGAACACGTAAGTTTTGCAACTATTGCCAAAAACCAGGCCACATGGAATGCATGTGCTACCACAAATACACAACACAGCCAAACTAATACTGCAATTTTCACGGGACTTGCTTTCATTATTCCGACAAATGTCGTGTATTGCGAAGAGGATCAACTTTCCCTG
>NC_134807.1:49575767-49578267 GCF_046742065.1 Oratosquilla oratoria
AAGGCACCTGAAGTGGGAAGGAGAAGAATAAGGACCAGGGGAGGTAGCCCCACTCTTGGAGGTACGGAATAGTTCCCGTCCAACCACAGGATAGTTTGAACCCCACACATTTACACTAAAATACAAACAAATGTTGAATCCGTCAGCTGATTTTCACGTTTCCTGAAATTCGATATTTATCTTGTTTTCCTGTCTGGCAGATTTACCTCAGAGAGCTTTCGGTTTTGCTCTTCCCTTATTGTTACGAAGATTCCAGTTGAGAAAAATATATGGCTTCGGCCGCAGCTTATCTCTATTTGACGTAAAGCTTACTCTTAAATTTATCTCGTATCCAAAGGTAAACTTTGGCTTCTGTACCTCTTGATGTAAGAACTTTAGTTTTGGATCTATTTTTGCAAGCAGAAGTAACGGCTTCGACGTAGCTAAATGCCTCCTGATGTTAGATTCTCACCTTTAGATCTATTTTGTACTGTCGCAGCCACCACGCCCAACAGGTAATACTTTGACCAACATGGACTCGTTCGTCTCTCATGAGAACGATGTCCTCGGAGAGGGTGGGGTAGGGGGGTTAATGGTTAATGGTGTAATCCATGTATTCCGCGCACTACCCTGGGTCAGAAGCAATGTAGTAAGACAGTACAACACAACAAAGCCGCTTCACTTAATCGGCGACCCCCCTCTCCGTCACCTCGTGCAGAAAAAGAGAAGGGGAGAAATTCCTTCGGGCTGCTTTAAAATACCATTCACACATAAGCACCCCCTACCCCCTCCCCCGCCCTGCCTTTCCTTGCATAGTAGTATCATCTATACACAGTCACTCTCCACTCATCCTTATCTCCTGTCATTTCCTTTCCTTGCTCATCAGATATTCTCCCTTTTTCAACGTCCCTCTCACCCCATCTATCCATCTCATCCTCGGTCATCCCCTCAAGTTCACTTCCTCCACCACCTACCTTCCACACCTCTTTTACTTATCTTTCATCACTCATTCATTCCGTATGTCCAAACCATCCCAATAATTTTCCGTCAGCCCTATTTGCCATTTTTTCCATTCCCTTTCTCCTCCTCACCTCCTCGTTTCTCACTTTATCCAACCTAGTACCCCTTACCATACTTCTCAAATGTTTCATCTCAAACACATTTAAACTTTTCCCTACCTCATACAAAGCCGTCAGTACAATCACCCCCTCATACAATCTTCTCTTTGCATCCATTCCCAAATGCCTGTTTCACATAACCCTTTTTAATCTCCCAAGGCATTTACTTTCCTCTCTCAATCTACAATTTACCTCTACTTTCATTCCTCCTTCTCTTGCCATATGCGACTCCAAATACCTAAAGTTATCCACTTCCTCCAGCCTCTCTCCTTTAAAACTTACTTCAAACTCACTGACATTCTCTACCCTTGTACATCTCATGACCATGCTTTCATCTACATTTACCTCCAATTTTCTCCTTTTGTATACCTTCCTAAACACCATCACTAATTGCCTTAATTCTTCCTCTGACCCTGCCACAAATACAGTATAGTCACCAAACAACTGGCTCCCTCCCGTTTTTTTTTTTTTTTTTTTTCATATTTTAACCATCTCCATTCCCTGCCCGTTCCATCCCCCCTTTACCTCCTCCACCACCACATCCATGAACACACTGAACAACCATGGTGACACGGCACATCCCTGACGCAGTCCCATCTTTACCTCAAACCACTCACACTTTCCATATCCAATTTTAACACAGGCTCACTACCCTCGTAAAACCCCTTGACTGCCCTCAACAATAGGGTAGAGTGATTCTTTTTCATTTTAAATTTGCTTGAGTGTGGACAAGATGCAAAATGGTGTAATATCAATCACGTGAAATTATAATATAAATGAAGCATTTCCTGATCGACCACCAGCCATTTTACTATGTGGCATATTCAAGTTTTAACATGTGCAGTGGCTGTGTGAGGTTTGTGGCAGCTATGGAGATTACATATTTTGCCTTGCAGTTAGGCTTGAGCTATTGAGCTGAAAGGTTGTGTGCTGCTCTATGTTAATAAGCGGTGAGTGTTATAAATATATGTATATACACCACACAATGGTCATCTTTACTTTAAGTGTTTAACTGGGGGGAAGGGATATGACATCCTACAGAGAACTCTACTGTGTCTGTAAACATTCTATGACATGATATAATGTCTCAGATTTATATTTTTTATCCAATGATACACCACGGATTTGTTCGAGCTCGTGTTGCTTCTCGTCAGCTTATGCTAAAGCTTGATTCAAAGTGTGACTATAAGTTCTAGATTCATCATGGCTACCTTAGACTTTAATATTAGAATAATAGTTCGCAAAAATAAACAAAATATATAATCTCATGTTTATTATCATTTTAAGTGTTTTTTGAAAAAAAAATTTTTTTTGTAAATTTATAGCATCAGGAAGTTAAAAAAAATATTTGATTTAAATAAACTTTTTTTTCATAATGTTCTATTAATTGATTCCTACCTTTT
>NC_134807.1:49590767-49593267 GCF_046742065.1 Oratosquilla oratoria
GGATGCATCGATCATTGAAGAACATTGAAGACGGCTCATCGAAGAATACTGAAGAGAATCAATTGGAACAATCCGCCCAGTTGGCGCCATATCTAGTGATTTAAGGTGCTAAGATGACAGTAGTTAACTGCAATAGGAAATGTAGGGATCATATCGTGCCAGTAATGTCCAAAGAAAAACGAATGCTCGTGCAAATTAATGCAAAGATGCCCTCAATGTTCCTATATATTGGACCATAAAGCTTAAATGTAACCCACCTATACTTTTATACATGTGTAAGGTTGAGATGTCCTAGGATTAAGGATGCATATATTTCATATGTTGTAAAAGGAAATTTCAGCAACAGCCAGGTGAAGGAACTAAATGTCAACTTAGGGGGGGGGGGATAAAGAAGTCAATATTAGCCTAGGAGAGGGACTACAAACGATGGTTAGCGAGCACTTTCATTCGGAGTAGTATTGGAAAATGGGGAAATTCTTTAGCTCGAGTTGGGATCATGAACCCAACTCAATTCACAATTGCCCGCTTGACAGGGGTGTAGGACTTCAGGACCTGGTGGACAATCGCCGATTGCCCAGAGGTGAGCCCACAGAAGGGGAAGTAGTGTGCCACCCATGGGGCGAATCCACAAGAGAGAGTCGTGGCTTAGCTCGGTCGTAGCGGCTATGCATGTCCAGTCAAGTAGTATGTAAGAGGTCAATTGGGGAATCCAGCCAATACGAAGGCTGATGGAAAAGTCCACGGAGACATCCACAGTAAATTGGTGTACCCCCGGGTCACCTGAGATTCGTACACCTACGAGTGTGCTGAGGAGAGAGTGCCTCGTCAAGCTATCAAAAGGATAATCGCTCTCTGATGCAGGATGGATTTTTTTTTTCTTTTGCAGAGGGATTTGGACCACACCAAATAGAATCCTTCACGTGATGTTGCGGAATTTTTCTTACGGGGGGGGCGTAGAGCCATGTAAGGACAGGAATTTTGAAGGGGTATTATTTTTGGAATTTCGTTTTATTTATCTATTTATTTATTTGAGTGTTGATTTGAGAGACTGGGTATTATGGACGTCGTAACGGTTTTACTCAACCAAGAAGCAAAGTAGAAAATAGAGCCTTAATAGACCATGAATTTATTCTATTCTATGTCTGCCTATCAAGATGTGTTGGCAAAGAGCCTTACTATAATCATTGAAGAAGAACATACAATAGGAGATAGCTACAAATATATTTCAGCTGATTTTGGTTAAACTGAGTTTCGACGCGACATTAGAATGTTCTCGAACATAGCGCGGGCACCGTAGCTCCACCCACCCGTGACGTCACTAAACGTTCGGACAGAGGCGTAAGCTAAGGCCATTAATTTTAAGAGTAATAGGAAAAATTCCCAACTTTCAGTTCAGGATTCCACTAGAGAAATAGTTTAGGGAGAGATTGTAGCAGCTAGGGGCTCTGTTGAGAAGCGAAATGAAGTTTTACGAAATAATACAACAGGGAGGTTAGTAGTTTACCCATAGATACGAACACATAGCCGTCTCGTTCTCTTTGTGCGCAGCTAAAATTTTAATCTGATGCCAAAAATGATTCCGATAACAGGTATGAACACGTTCTGTAAGATTAATTAAATCAAATGTCAATATGTGAGTTAAATGATATAGTGCAGATATAGTAGGTAGATAGTTATTATTATTATTAAGTTTTGAATCTGATGCCAAAAATGATTCCGATAACAGATATGGAAAAAGGGGTTTAAGGGAGTGTACTTCACAAACACTTTGCGTATATACATTAGCTATGAGAGTGTAATCCTTAGAGTACAATTCGGTCTGTGATCGTTCTCTAATAAGAATACGGGGTTGAAGGTAGACACAGTGCTTGAAGGTAGACACAATATTGTAAGTAGACTTATACAGTGACCGGAAGGTTGGAGCGTAAATAACTACGTTTTTCCACGTGCCTGTGACCTTACTTATGATGCCCATAAGAAAGAAAAAACTGTGTTATTAAATGTCTCGCATACCCATATATTTTTCATATTGTAAGGATCAATAGATTGTCTAGTTGGAGAAAACCACAATATACTTTTGTATTTCCTTACTATATTTTTGCTTCAGTGTAATAATTAACACATAGCAGACCTTCGCTTATTTTCTTTTATTACCCCCACTTGGGCATAGGCCTTTTCGCTACCCAGAACCAACCCCGAACGACCTGAGGAAAGGGGACGGAGTCAGACGTGAATAACAAGGAGCAGTTTCCATTTATGGTCAGATATATCCATATAGACGATTGGGTGGTGGCAGCGTATACCTTGATTTTTTTTTATTTCCCAAATCGTTCTTATGTGGGTATCTCTGATCACTCCCATTGGAGGTGCTCTTGGTTAAACACTAAATCAATCGACGGCACCACATTATTATCATTATTATTATCATTATTATTATTATTATTATTATTATTATTATTATTATTGTTATTATTATTTTAATTATTACCCCGTCTGGGAT
>NC_134807.1:49598267-49600767 GCF_046742065.1 Oratosquilla oratoria
TATTATTATTATTATTATTATTATTATACAACCATTCTCCACTCACCTCTGTCTTCCGTCCTCTCCCTTCCTTCCTCAACAGACATTCCCCTCTTCCCCAAAGCCCCCTTCACCCCATCCATCCACCTCATCCTAGGACGTCCCCTCATGTTCACTCCCTCCACATCTGCCTTCCATACCTCTTTTACTAGTCTTTCTTCACTCATTCTTTCCATGTGTCCAAACCATCCTAATATTCTTTCATCAACCCTATCTCCCAAATCCTTTTTCACCCCTGTTCTCCTCCTCACCTCCTCATTTCTCACCCTATCCAGCCTAGTAACCCCCACCATACTTCTCAGACACCTCATCTCAAACACATTCAAACTCCTTCTCTCTTCTTCTCTTATGTTCCACGTTTCTGCCCCATACAGTGCTGTTGGCACAATCACTCCTTCATACAGTCTCCTCTTCGCATCCATTCCCAAATGTCTATTCCTCATTACACTCTTTAAACCACCAAGGCATTTACTCGCTTCTCTCAATCTACATTCTACCTCCACCTTCACTCCACCTTTTCCTGCTACACTTGCACCCAAGTATCTAAAACTATCCACTTTCTCCAGTCGCTCTCCCTTAATGTTCACTTCCAGTCTACTGCCACTTTCACCCCTTGTACATCTCATCACCTTACTTTTACCCACATTTATCTTTAGCTTTCTTCTATCACATACTCTCCCAAACTCTGCCACCAGCTTCCTCAATCCCTCCTCTGACCCTGCCACAAGCGCAGTGTCGTCCGCAAACAACAGCTGGCTCACCTCCCACTTTTCTCCATTTTCTTTAACCATCTCCAATCCCTGACTCACTACCCTAGCATTCACCTCTCGCACCACCCCATCCATGTATAAGTTGAACAGCCAGGGCGACATAACGCATCCTTGACGAAGTCCCACCTTTACTTCAAACCACTCACTCTCTCCATTTCTAATCCTAACACATGCGCTACTACTCTCATAAAAACTCTTGACAGCTCCCAAAAGCTTTCCTCCTATCCCATAAATCTGCATAACCTCCCACAGTGCCTTTCTGTCTACCCTATCATAAGCCTTTTCCAGATCCATAAAAGCCCAAAAAACATCCTTCCCCTTTCCTATAGCTTTCTCACATATCTGTCTTACCACAAAGATCTGATCTACACAACCTCTACCCGTCCTAAATCCACACTGTTCCTCACCAATTACTCCTTCTGTTCCTCTCCTAATCCTCTCAATTAAGATCCTCCCAAAAGCCTTCCCTACTACACTCAACAGGCTAATCCCTCTGAAATTACTACATTCACATTTGTCCCCTTTTCCTTGTAAAGAGGAACTATACCGGCACTACTCCAGTCCTCCGGTACTCTACCCTCTCTCCAGCAAACATTAAATAACCTCACCAACCAGTCTACCATCACTGAACCTCCCTTTTTCAGACATTCTGCATGACATCCATCCAGACCAGGTGCCATACCTGCTTTCATCATCTTTACAACTGCCTTCACCTCATCCTTCCTTATTTCTCCTCCATTCTCCTCACTCATCACTCTCATTTTCTTCGCATTTCCCACTGCAGCTATCTTTCCTTCCCTATCCTCCTTCACATTCAGCAACTCCCTAAAATATTCTGCCCATCTTCCCCTCACTGCCATCTTTTCCATTATCAACTCTCCATCTGTACCTTTTACCTTTTCTTCCCTACTTGATTCGCCTCCTCTTCCTCTCTTAATTTCTTTCCAAAACATCTTTTTATTACTTTCAAAATTTTCTGTCATACTCCTACCCCATTTCACATCTGCTCTCCTCTTTGCCTCCTTTACCTTTTGCTTTACTTCTCTTTTCTTTTCTTTGTACGTCTCATATGACTCCCCTGTCCTCTTTTGTAACCAATCTGTGAATGCTCGCTTCTTCTCTTCTACAACCTTCTTTGTTTCCTCATCCCACCATTCACTACCCTTTCTTCTATTTCCCCCTGTCCTTCTTGTTCCACACACCATCCTTGCACACTTTAAGACTCCCTCCTTGAACCATCCCCATTCCTCCTCCACACCCATCTCTGCTCTATCCTTTACTCCCTCCCACTCCTCCTTCAGCTTCTTTTCGTACTCCTTCTCCTTTTCCTTTTCATTCAAGGAGTTCACTCTAAGAACCTCCCTACCTTTTGTCCCTTTCCTCCTTCTCCATCTATCCTCCACTCTCAGCTTACCTTCCACCAAAAAATGATCTGATATTCCCCCACCCTCTCCCCTTAGCACATGTACATCCTTAACTCTTCCTATCATAATCCTATTTACCACTACATAATCCATTAGCGCCCTATCTACCACCCTTCCCTCCACCACCCTATAGGGAAATGTGTACTTATGCTTGACTTTCTTCCGAAACACTGTATTTGCTATCAACAACTCTCTTTCTAGACACATTTCCACCATCAACTCTCCACTACGATTCTTTCCTGGAACTCCACACTTCCCAACCACTCC
>NC_134807.1:49605767-49610767 GCF_046742065.1 Oratosquilla oratoria
CAGGTTTGATGTATTGGAAGTAAGCGTAGAGTGGCTGGGTGTACAGGGTCTGTGTGTCGAGTCAGAGAAATATTTGGGCACGTTCATGGACTAACTGATCAAGAAAAAAAAAACGGGCTTATGAAAGAGAATGAGAAGACTAGTAGAAGCGGCATACATCACAGACGGCTTTGTCAATCTCTCATTAGCTACTGCCAAGCTAGTCCTGGAAGGAGGAATGGACCAATCGGCGTGCTCCGTTCTAAGACACCGAGCGGCATGATTCACAATAAGAGTATATATACTGTTAACAAACGTTGTCTGTCACTCTGAAGAAGACTTGTAGTCGAAACGACAGCAATACAGTGTTCCTAATCCAACCTACGTTTCTCTATCCCGTTTTCCATTCAATTGTCTAACTCTTTCTGTACACACACACACACACACACACACACACACACACACACACACACACACACACACACACACACACACACACACACACACACACACACACACACACACACACACACACACACACACACACACACACACACACACACACACACACACACACACACACACTCGGTGCACTCGGTGGCACAGTTGGTAGAGCGCTGAACTGGGAAGTAGAAGTGCTCCCAGTACCCAGTTCGAATCCTGCCCAGGGCCGAAATTATTTCGGTATCACTGTGCCTCGGGTCGTTACTCTGACTCTCGTGGGCGGGGAGTTGGGTGTGTGTGTGTGTGCAAGGTGTTACGGGCTGCTGGTATGTGAAGAGACGATACGTATAACGTCTAAGTGCTTAAGAACCAGCGCACTTCTAGAAGCCACTGTAGGACTGAACTATCTGGTCAGGGCCTAGATAATTCGTAAGACTAGAAGTAAAGGTAACAAAGAAGATTCCAGGAAAGGAATATTAAACTAGCGATAAAACTAGTAAACGAAATTATTAATGGAAAATATTTACAGGCAATCAACACAAAAGAGAATGGGCAGTAGGGTCAATGGGACCGTTACACGATTATGGAAATTATCGTGCAAATAAGAAACACAAGATAAGTATGCAATATGGTACTATCTAAGTACAAAGAGATCAGGAACATGCATCAGAATAAGTAATAAGTACAAATATAAGTAAAGTAATGCAATGTATATCAGACACGTAATGTAGGCAAAAAGGGTGATCACTTCACACCAATCGTCTCATGAATCTAAACCTTCTAGTTTTTATCAAGAGATCAATATGTGGGAATATGACAAGGAGTCAGCGGTTACCACCGCTTATATACCATTGGACCGGAAGCCGGATACTTCCGGTTAAGGGTGCGGGTGAGGAGGAGGGTAAGTTAACACGTCAACATGGGTAGTTTTAGGACCCTCGACTTGCTTGAACAATCTATTTATTTAGTAACTGTCAAATCTGTGCGCTCCGAACTATTCAGGATTTCGCTTGTCTGTTTGTTCTACAAGAGTGCGCACCTCTCTCCGCACGTAGGCGAGATTACATATAATGGACGGGCGTTACTGCTTAACATTGTTACAATACATACATAGACAAGAAATATGAACATAGTTATGTAATACAAAGGAACACAATTCTATAACATAATTACACATATGACGTAATATCTAATATTACGTTACACCTCCACCGTTTGGGAAAGCTTTTCACTTTCTGTTGAAAAGCTATGTTCTAGAAAGGACGTCGGCTAAAACATTAAAGACGCCTTTTATATGATGAATTGTTAGATTAAAGGGTTGGAGAAATAAACTCCAACGTGTAAGTCTCGGATTCTTGTTTTTCATAGTCTGTAGGAACTTCAAGGGGTTGTGATCCGAATATACTTGAATGGTAGTTGAGGAACCCAGGTAGACTTCGAAGTGGATAAGGGCCTGGACCAAAGCGAGCGTCTCCTTCTCAATTGTTGAGTAGTTCTTCTGCGCAGGGGACAGCTTCTTGCTGTAGTAGGCGATAGCGTGAAGAACTTCATTGTGTTCTTGCAAGAGGGCGGCACCGATACCGGTGTCGCTGGCGTCGACTTGCAGAAGAAAGGGTCGTTGGAAATCGGGTGCCCTTAGAACTGGTGCGTTAGTGAGAAGGGACTTCAGGTTTTTGAAGGCCGTCTCACAGGTAGGTGTCCACACGAAGTTGTGGTCTTTTCTCAACAGGTCAGTCAATGGTTCTGCTACATCTGAAAAATTTGGACAAAAACGGCGATAATAGCCACTCATTCCAAGGAATCGACGTACCTCTCTACGATTAGTGGGTGTTGGTACATCATTGATGGCTTTTATCTTGGCGTCTATTGGAAACACTTGGGAATTTCCAACTTTAAATCCCAAATAGGGGACCTGTGTATGTCCGAAATCACATTTGGACAAATTGATGGTAAGGTTTGCTTGGTCTGCTCTATAAAAGAAATTATTTAGGTGTTCAATGTGTTCTGTCCAAGACTGACTAAATATTATCACATCATCTAGATAAGTTTTTACTCCTGGCAATCCTGCAACAAGATTACTTATCATTCTTTGGTAAGTGGCAGGGGCATTTTTAAGCCCAAATGGCATTGCTCTGAATTGGAACAATCCCTCTTCCGTAATGAAAGCGGTAACTTCTCTTGAGCGAGGGTGTACAGGGATTTGATAGTATCCCCTTAACATATCCAACTTGGATACATACTTGGCAGTTCCTAGACTGTCTATGATATCATCTATCCTAGGGATAGGAAAAGCATCGGCCTTAGTATGGGCATTGATTTTCCTGTAGTCAATGCACAGGCGATAAGAATTGTCAGATTTAGGGACAAGAATGCAAGGAGATGCCCAAGGACTACTGGAGGGTTCAATTATTCCCTGTTGAAGCAGAGTGTTTATTTCTGCTTTTATGAACTCCTTCTTTTTTGGATTGACTCTATAAGGGGCTTGTTTGATAGCCCTTGGCGAGTCTAGAATTATTTCATGTTCTATCAAAGAAGTGAATCTTGGGGAATCTAGAAATAATTTTGGAAAACTTCTTAAGAGGAAAAGAATGTCTTTACCTTGTTTCTCAGATAAGTGTCCTACTTTTATCTGAAGATTTTGTAGTATCTGAGAGTTTTCCAAGGGAATCTCAGGAGGATTAGGCAGGTTATCAGGAGGCTCTTCCGATTCTATTGTGGTAGAGCTGCAAGCTGAAATTGGATCTCGGGAATGATAAGGTTTTAAGGTATTTATGTGACAGAGACGGGAACTCTTTCTTCTGTCTGGAGTTTTGATTATGTAGTTGAGATCACTGGCTCTGGACAAGACTTCATAGGGTCCTTTGTATTTAGCCTGCAATGGATCTCCTGGTATGGGAAGATAAAGTAACACTTGATCTCCTGGAGAGAAAGTTCTAAGTTTAGAATTTTTATCATACCGACCTTTCATTACTCGTTGAGCATTCGTCAAGTTCTCTCTTGCCAACTTCCAAGCTTCTAACAACTTCTCGGTGACCTGGGACACGTATTTCAAAGAAGGAACTGGTGGTTCTTCTTTCATCCATTGTTCATGAAGTATCTTTAGGGGACCACGGACTTCATGACCGAAGACTAATTCTGACGGGCTGAATCCAAGGCTTTCTTGAATTGTTGTTCGGGTGGCGAACAACAAAAAGGGGAGTCCGTCTTCCCAATTTCGAGTGTTCTCAGCACAGAAGATTCTTAACATTGTCTTGAGCGTTTGGTGAAAGCGCTCTAGAGCACCTTGTGATTGAGGATGATAGGCGGAGGAAGTTACATGATTTATACCTAGTGTTACAAGAGTTTCTCTAAACTTGTTGGAAAGAAAATTACTTCCTTGATCACTTTGAATGTTCTTGGGAAAACCTACCATAGTGAAATATTTCAACATTTCTCTGATTATGTTTTGAGCTTTAATATTTTTCAAAGGAATTGCTTCTGGAAAACGAGTGCTCATACACATGATTGTGAGAATGTACTGATTTCCTTTACTTGAAGGAGGTAAAGGTCCTACACAATAAATAAGAACTTTTTTAAATGGCTCTTCCATTACAGGAATGGGATGGAGTGGAGCTTCTACAATTTTCTGGTTGGGCTTACCTACAAGTTGACATGTATGACATGTTTTACAATATTGGGCAACATCTTTGACAACCGTGGGCCAATGGAAATGTTGGGTTATGTTGAACAAGGTCTTTCTTACCCCTAAGTGACCTGCTAAGGGAGTATCATGAGCCAATCTTAGAACATTATTCCTGAAACCAAGAGGGAGGACTATTTGATTCCTTACTTGCCATGGCTGGTCAGCGGTTGCGGTGGATGCTCTCCATTTTCGCATTAGGACTCCGTTTTCTATATAGAAACCTCGTGACATATTTTCAACTTCTTCTGGAGATGAAAGAATCTCGTACAAATTTTTAAGAGAATGATCTGACTTCTGTTCTTTGATTAATTCTGCTCTAGATAGAGAAACTGGTGAAGAAGAAGATGGGTCAGTTTGGGAGAATAGGGATTCTAAATTATAGGTCTCCTCTTCAGATTTCTTGTACTGAGATCTGGTTACAGCACAAGCGGGAAACAACTGTAAGTTATCTGAAGGTTCTACTGAGGTCTTAGGGTTATTTGTTATTAAGGGAGAAATGACTTTGCTTCCAGCGATGTCATTGGCCAACAATAAGGATATTCCTACTATGGGAAGAGAGTCTACTACTGCTACTTTAACCATTCCGGTTGTTAAATCAGACCGCAAGAAAACATTATGTAATGGACATTTTATAATTCCTCCAACTCCTTCTATCAATATATCATAACCTGTATATGACTCACCCTGATTCTGCAAGACAGAATTTAAAATCAGACTTTGCTTTGCTCCTGTGTCTCGGAGTATGGAAATAGGATATTGTTGTGAACTACTACTATGAGATATAGTTCCTGAAGATACAAATGGTTTGAAACAAGGATCATGATTTGATGAGGGGGGTTCTACATTACTTGACAATACCGGCTTCTTTGGTAGTGTATCCTGAATAGAGGATTTT
>NC_134807.1:49628267-49630767 GCF_046742065.1 Oratosquilla oratoria
AATGGAATTAGTAGTGGTGGTGTAGACTTTGATAACATTTGTGACAGGCGTACTGAAGATAATGATATCATTAACTCAAGTGGTGTTTGAGATGCGGTGGGAATAACTGTGGCAGTAATAATGGTAAAGATTATAGTATTCATGAGAGTAGTGAGAGGGGCAATGGCTGTGGTGGTGTTGGGGATAGCGGAAGGGGATTAGGGATAGTGTTTGTGGTGGTGGTGTTAGCGCTCAGTGTGTGCTTGAATAGTTGATGGAAGGCGCAGGGCAACATTACAGTGGGCTACACATGTCAAGCCCATGTGACTCCCCGGACAAGATGCACATGTAGTCTTACAATACAACATGTGTGTATATTTAGCAAGATACGTATAGGGTTTTTTGCAATATGAAAAAAATTGGTACTCTATATCAAGAAGATAAAAAAGATGGACCTAGACGTACATTAACCAAAAATATATATATTGTCATTCCAAGAAAAATATTTGAAACAAGTGTTATCCTAAACTGAATAAAATCACCGGAATTGAGTCCAAATGAATTTTATTGAAAACCTTTTTCTAGCCATGAGATTAATCTCATCCAGTCCCTCTCTTCAAGTAACAAAAAGATCTTTCAAAAGCTCAAGAATTCCAACTTTAGAATCATCAAAACATCCAGTCCAGTTGATTTTAATCACAATATATATATATATATATATATATATATATATATATATATATATATATACAGTATATGTATACATATAAATATATATAATATATGTGGATATATATATATATATATATATATATATATATGTGTGTGTGTGTGTGTGTGTGTGTGTGTGTGTGTGTGTGTGTGTGTGTGTGTGTGTGTGTGTGTGTGTGTGTGTGTGTGTTAGATTCAAACTCCTAAAAATTTAGAATAGATACTTGTGTTTCTAAAATACCCGATTTCAGTAAAGCTCAATTCATAGGACTACGTCAGGAGCTTCAGCTTACAGATTGGGAGGCAAAATTAATCGAAAGACCTGTAGATCAGATGTGGGAAATATTTCAAAATACTCTCACTAAGATGATTCATACTTATATTCCTTTTAAGGACAGACGTCCTCCAAATCATGCTCCCCCAAAGTGGCTCGACAAAGAAACTGAAAAAGTATTGCTAAAAAGAGACAGGCTTATAAGAAATATAAGTGCTTGGGTGCATCTAATGACTATCAAAGTTATGTATCAATACAGAGAGTTTTAAAAAGACAATGAAAAAAAGAAAACGATAATACGAAATGAACATCGCTGATAAATCCAAAGAGAATACCAAAGAATTCTATAGTTACATTAGAGATAAAAAGGTTGTTAGGAATCACATTGGTCCACTATTATCTGCTGACGGTCAACTTGAATATTCAAATGAAGGAATGTGTAATATTTTAAAAAATTATTTTAACTAGGTATTCGTAAACAAAACACCTCAGAGTGAACTCCAAACTGAAACCTGTGAAAAGTCTAGGGTAAACTTACTCACTACGGTATATAACAAAAGAAAACATTAAAAGGTGTATAGAGAAACTCAAAGTTAATAAAACACCAGGGCCTGACGGTTGGCATCCAAGAATCTTAAAGGAAATGAAAAATGAGATTGTTGTTCCATTAGAAATTATTTTCAAGAAATCCATCATATCCGGAGATGTCCCAAGGGAATGGAAGCTAGCTAACGTTACTCCCATATTCAAAAAAGGTGACAAAAAGAAGCCAAATAACTATAGGCCTATAAGTTTGACTTCAATCGTAGGAAAAATAATGGAAACTATCATCAGAGATGCTATCGAACATCATTTAGAAAGTAACCGTTTGATAAATGATAGCCAGCATGGTTTCAGACGGAAACGTTCTTGCGTGACTAACTTACTCGAATTCTACAACACAATTATCTCTAATTATGACAAAAGAAACAACATAGATTTAATATATCTAGACTTTGCAAAAGCTTTTGATACCGTCCCACACGAAAGAGCTTACTAAATTAGCTTCACACGGAATAAGTGGTATCCTATTATGTTGGACTAGTAATTGGTTGAATGATCGAAAACAGAGAGTTGTTTTAAATGGCAAAACTTTTAGATGGAAAAATGCTGCAAGTGGAGTTCCTCAGGGTTCTCCTCTTGGGCCACTTCTATTCATACTATATATAAATGATATAGACCATGGACTAAAATCTACTATTTCCAAATTTGCTGATGATACAAAACTGTGCGGAATGGCAAATGATCACTTAAACCAATTGGATATTCAAGAAGATTTAGATAAATTACAGCAATGGTCTGAAAAGTGGCTAATGAAATTTAACACAAGTAAATGCAAGTTAATGCACATAGGTAAAAATAACAGTAAGTACGATTACAAGTTATTTGGAAATTCGTTAACAAAAGTGAATAGTAAAAAAGATCTCGGAGTAATTATCAGTAACGATCTCAAATCAACCAAGCAGTGTATTTCAGCCTCTGATAAAGCAAATAAGA
>NC_134807.1:49643267-49650767 GCF_046742065.1 Oratosquilla oratoria
CCAGAACCTCACTAAGAGGACTACCCATTGCAAATCCTCGGTGTTGGCAGTATTTTTCTCCGTTGAACAAGAAATGACAAAAGTTCACACACAGATATTGAGAAAGAAAGCAACGGTAATAATGGGAAGGAAGAAGGACAACCGGTCCGGAGAAGACAGGGCTGGGATTTTGTCCGTCCCCACCTCAAAGTACGTGGAGGAGTTGGGATATGTTCTCACAAAAATGGGTGTGAACGTTGCTTTTTCCACGGGTACGAAATTAGGAGAGGTTGTCAGGAGCAAGAATAAAAATAGCACAGGAAAAGATATAGAGAAAGGCGCGGTCTACAATATAACATGTGGTGGTTGCCCGTTAGGATATTATGTAAACACAGGAAGATCGGTAGTGCTACGGACATATGAACACAAAAATAACGTCAGAGCTCACCGAACCTCCAACTCACTAGTGCTTCATTTAGACCAATGTGGTCATCTTCCGGATTGGAACAGGGTAGAGGTACTCCACAAAGGTCTAGGGAAAAAGAAAAGAAGAATATTGGAGGCAGCTTAAATCACTTCCCACCCCTGCATCAACCAACCCCTGCATCAACCATAGGGATTGGTTTATAAAATTAGCAGGAGTAGCAAGCACTTAAATCATCAAGTAGGTTAAGAGGACGATCGAGAACGGAGGGAGAAGCGACATGGTTGGAGTTACCTAAGAAGTATTGAGAATGGATGAGGGTATGGGGGGAGAGGAACATGGCAAGGGTGAAGTATAACCTGTTCATTTTCTGAGATTGCATTTATATTGAGAATGTCCTGGTAAGGACGAAACGTCATTGAATAAAACTTCAACTGTTCTCTTTGTTTAGCTCACCACCCTTCCACTCATTTGTATTCCATACTTTAAAGGAGCTTGGCAACATCATCATCACAAAAGCGGATAAAGGTGGTAATATTGTTATCATTGGTCAATCTGTTTATGTTAAAAAAGCTTTTGAGTTGCTCAATGATTCGGCCACATATGAGAAACTCAATAAAAATTCACTTAAGAACGCAGCTGCTGAGTTCAAGAGGCAGGTTCGTAATATCTTAGTTGATAAATGCATTAATGATTTCAAAGTTACCAACCCAAAACTCTCTTATTTTTATGGTCTCCCCAAAGTTCACAAACCAGACATTCTCCTCAGGCCCATTATTTCCAACCTCGGCTCCTGCACCAGCAAACTTGCTAAATGGCTGATGGACTTATTATCCTCATATGTTGGTAAATTCTCTAACTTCTATATCTCCAACGCATGTGATTTCATTTAGAAAATTAAAACATGAGGTTACAGAGTTTAAGGCTCCTCAGTCTTGACGTTTGTTTATTATTTACGAATATTGATGTTGAAGATGTTTTTACTTTTTCGGAATCTAAACTGCAACCGTTTCAAGACAATTGCCCTCTCCCAGTCAACAAAATTCTTGCTTTAGTTCGCCTTTGTGATTCTTCAAATGTCTTTTCCTTTCAAGACCAATTCTTTTCGTAAAAAATTTGGTTGCAAAATGGGTTCTAATTTATCTCCTGTTTTTACATGGAATATTTTGAGTGCACCCTTTTACCCATCAGCCCGCCTGAAATAATTTAGCTAAGGTACGTAGACGATATCTTTTTGGCGTGGGATGACAGGTGGGACACATTTGAAGTCTTCCATGATAAATTGAATTAATTGACCCCGAACCTCAAATTCAAAACGAATGGGAGGAAAGTCACCAAATTCCTTTTTTTTTTTTATACGTTTTAATAAGAAGGATTGATGACAATTTACAGTTTACAGTGTACCGAAAACCCACCCACTCAGGGAGCTACCTTCGCTCTTTTAGTAACCACCCTGTTAATGTTAAGAAAAGTGTTGCCTCCTGTATTTTCTTGAGGGCTTTCAGGATCTGCAGTCCTCACTTTCTTGACCAAGAAATTGATGTGATTAAATGTCAACTTAAGAAGTTGGCATATCTACCTTGGTTTCTGGACCAAGCCCTTAGTAGAGCTAGAGCCAACAATTTTAAAATGTTCGTTCCCTCTAGTCATCACCGCTCCTTTAAAGATATCTTAAAAAATCCCAATAGTAAAACCATCAGTTCTTCAACAAGTTGTTTCATTATGAACGTCTTACTCTTGCCTATCACTATCCCAACACCGTGCGTAAGCAAATAGTGAACGTTAAGAAAAACTAAAGGAAGTAGAATCACCCAGTGTTTACTGTTTGCCCTGCCAAGATTATGATTTGGTGTACTTGGGCCAAACCGGGAGAGACTTGAACACTAGATTGACAGAGCATAAAAGATCAATTAGGTATGGTCAGGGATATTCGGCCGTATTTCTTCATGAGAAAAATAAGAATTATTCTTTCGACTGGGGTAAGGTATATAGATGAAAAAAAAATATTAATGATAATCGCTGTTTTTATATATATATAAAAAAATTATGAGTTTTTTTTTATCTCGTCCAAATTTGTTAAGATATTAAATATTTAGTATATAAAAACAGATGCAAATATGTTATTCATCCCTCCACATATGTGCATCTATCTTATTCAACGAGGCATTAGACAGAGTATAAAAATAAACAAGTAATTGACCATTTTAGTCACTGTCAGATACTGCAAGCTTGCAACAAGTATAGATACTGTACATGGGCCAGTATGGCTATTGAATGACTACCTTACAAAATTTACCTTTTATCTTAGCATACTCTTCAAAGATTAAACACTCCAATTTCCCATAATGACCCTGGACGTTGCCTAAACACAGATCCGCCACTTGGACAGTGGGAAAGGGGTTAACATAGTAATGGGGGGAAACTGCTGTACTTCCCGCCACCCATCAAGGCTCAGAGTTTACTTTCTACCTGACTTTTTGCTCGCTATCCCTTAACTTTAACCTACAATCATGCATAAGTCCTTGAGATGCAACTCAGAAAAAAGTGTTGTTGTTTTTTTCAAACATGTATAAAAAAAATTGATATTTTCGTTTTTTATATTTTGTTTTAAAATAACTCAGCAAGGAAAATAACCATATTACAATATTTTTTCTATGTTAGAATATCAAATAAATCAGTATACCCCTCACTTAAGGTTTTCTATGGTGTTGGGGCACTTCCGTTTTCTGTGGTTTCATGTTTTGATGTGTTTTATTTATTTTACAATGTACAGTTGCCCCACTTAGTTTTGGCACAGTTTTAAAAATGTTTCGGACAAGAATAGCAACTCGCCCAGTATTCTTTCTTATTTAATTTTCGTGTCAGTTTTTTTTTCTTTTTCTTTTTTTTTTTGCTAAATAGTAACTACCTCAAAAAATGTGACAAACAGCGAAATACTCAAAATGCTGTAGCAGACGACACATTTTTCTTGACTTACTAATGACATCTATCACTCTTATTTAACAAGTGATACGATTGATATACGTTGCAGGGGAGAGAGAGAGAATGCAGGAATCTGTTCACATAGTGGTCGATGGTAGACTAACCACCAGCTTCAAGCTGTGAGTGGTGTTAAGTGCAGTGACAAACTAACCAAAACTAACTTGTATACTTATAAGTTATATTATAACCCTATTATTAAATTAATTATCTTCATATATATAATCAGAAGAGTCCATGTGATCCAATTATGATATGTATGATTGTAGCTTAAAGTTAAGAAATACCAAGAAAAAAGTCCGGTAGAAAGTCAGCTCTGAGCCTTGATGGGTGGCGGGGAGTACAACAGTTTCCCCCCATTACTATGTGAACCCCTTTTCCACTGTCTAAGTGGCTGATCTGTGTTTAGGCAATGTCCAGGGTCATTATGGGAAATTGGAGTGTTTAATCTTTGAAGAGTATGCTAAGATAAAAAGTAAATTTTGTAAGGTAGCCAGCCAATAGCCATACTGGCCCATATACAGTATTTACACTTGTTGCAGGTTTACAGCATCTGACACCGACTAAAATGGTCAATTACTTGTTTATTTTTATACTCTGTCTAATGCCTCTTTGAATAAGATAGATGCACATATGTGGAGGGATGAATAACATACTTGCACCTGTTTTTATATACTAAATATTTAATATCTGAACAAATTTGGACGAGATTAAAAAAAATCATAAAAACAAGTTTTTTATAAAAAAAAACGCGATTAATTTTTTTTTTTGCATCACAATTAACATAACATAATTGGATCACAAGCCCTCTGCTGAATAAATAAATGAAAATAATTGATTTAATAATAGGGTTATAACATAACTTATAAGTATACAAGTTAGTTTTGGTTAGTTTGTCACTGCACTCAACACCACTCACAGCTTGAAGCTGGTTGTTAGTCTACCATTGACCACTACGTGAACGGATTCCTGCGTTCTCTCTCTCTCTCTCTCTCTCTCTCTCTCCTCTGCAACGTATATTAATTGTATTACTTGTCAAATAAGAGTGATAGATGTCATTAGTAAGTCAAGAAAAATGTGTCGTCTGCTACACCATTTTGAGTATTTCGCTGTTTGTCACATTTTTTAAGGTAGGTACTATTTAGCAAAAAAAAGAAAAGAAAAAAAAAAGTAAATGAACAGACACGAAAATGTAATAAAACAGAATACTGGGCGAATTGCAATTCTTGTCCGAAACATTTTTAAAACTGTACATTGTAAAATAAATAAAACACATCAAAACATGAAACCACAGAAAATGGAAGTTCCCTAACACCATAGAAAATCTTAAGTAAGGGATATAATGATTTATTTGATATTCTAAAAAAAAAAAATATTGTAATATGGTTATTTTCCTTACTGGGTTATCTTAAAACAAAACATGAAAAAACGAAAATATAAATGTTTTTTTTTTTTTGTCAAGGTCAAGGTTTAAAAAAAAAAAGTTATTAAAAAAAAAAAAAATTCAGCTGCATCTCTAGTAAGGTCCCATGGCGGTTTCAAGAAGAAAATAGTTGAATCAGCATTAATTGAGGAATGCCCCCAACATAAATATTTCTAATGGGCAGTGGATTCCTGACAATATTTCCCGAGCGGCGGTTAGCAGGGTTGTTCGAAGCTTACAACCCCCCTCCCCCTCCCCCGCCACCCCATCTTACCCTGCGTGTGACTAATTCCATCAGTCCACGTTCTCTATCTTTTCTTTGTATAAGTCCCATTTGTCCTCTGTCTTATGTACTTTCCTGAAGAGGGCTACAGTTGTTAGCCGAAATATAGAATCTTCTTTCATTCAGAATTAATTTTCTCCGACTGTGGATTTCTTGTGTGTTGTTTACAATTGTGCTACTACATTTCTGTTTAGACACACACACACACACACACACACACACACACATATATATATATATATATATATATATATATACTGTATATATATATATGTTATTGTATGTGTGTGGTTGTACGTGTGTTTGCGTGCGTGTATATATGTATCTATGCATATATATATATATGTATTTATATATATATGTATATATATATATGTATATATATATATATAGATACACACACACACACACATATATATATTTATATATATACTTATATATATATATATATATATATATATATATATATATACATATATGCATATATTGTCGAGACATTCTGACAGGTTGCCTTAAGTGGAATAGGAAACACAGTGGTCATGGTCAGGAATAAAGTCAGACCATGACTCCTGTGTTTCCTACTCCACTCACATCATATATATATACATATATATATATACATATATATATATACATATATATATATATATATATATATGTATATATATATGCATACCTATACTGTATATACATATATATATACATATATATATATATATATGTGTGTGTGTGTGTGTGTGTGTGTGTGTGTGTGTGTGTGTGTGTGTGTGTGTGTGTGTGTGTGTGTGTATACATGTATATATATATATATATATATGAGAGTGGGTGGAGGAAGAATAAGCGAAGATGGGCTGGAACTTTTATTGTTTATACTTTTCGACCGACTCGATCTTCTTCAGTAAGCTTACTGAAGAAGACCGAGTCGGTCGAAACGTATAAACAATATAAGTCCCAGCCCATCTTAGCTTATTCTTCCTCTACCCACTCTCTCATCTGTCTAAAACATTCATATATATATATATATATATATATATATATATATATATATATATATATATATATGTTTGATTGAAGACCAGAACTAATTCAATATCCACTATCTTCTTAGTGATTTTCTCAATTTTTCTAATAGTTTGTTTGATTCTTGAGGGGAGGTCAAACACAATACTTCCGAGATCCATGATGTTATTGTAACGAAAAACATAACACAAAATATAAATACAAGCTTTCGGTTGAGTCATCCAACCATCTTCAGGTAAGTGAGATTACATATACAGAACAGGAGTTTAAATACAAGTAAAAAGGGGGAACTAGGAGAGTTAGGAGTCAGGTACTGGACGGAGGTGAGGTCTTCGTATCAACAGGACGTCGCTGGACAGCTGGTCACGGTAGCCGGACGTTTGGGCCTTGTTGCCACGCAGCCTCGCTGTGTAGTTGTAAGGTACTAACTGTGTCTGTCTGTATATTAATGATAGGAGTGTATTGTGTAATGTAGACTCTTTCTAAGATGTGTAGTTTCTTGGTGTTGTTACATTGTTTAAGTATTTTTGTATTGTTGGCTAAATCTTGTCTGTTTGGAGTTTTGTTGTGTGTTTGTGTCATGTGTTTGCGTATGCTTCCTTCACGGGCGTGCATTGTGAGTCTCCTGCTCACAGAGGTAGTGGTAACACCAATGTAAGAAGCATTGGGGAGAAGTTTGCAACCTTCTTCTGGGCAGGAGAATTGGTATACCACATTAGTCTGTTTGAGGAGAGAGTTGTTTTTAGTCATGTTATTTTTCATGATAAGGTTAGAGACTTTTGTGTTTTTGTAGTATATGATGAGGGTCAATTTGTCTTGTGGGTTGGTGCATGTGACGTTACGTGCGAGGATGTCTTTGTCAAGATAACAAATACACGACCACTGTTTACAGGAAAAACACTGACACCGGAAGATGCCTGAATGCAGCGAGCGAGTGCCCCTAGCGGTACAAACTCAGTGTCATTCGGGCATACCTTCGACGCGCATATAAAAACTGCTCTTCCTGGGAAAAATTTCACTCTGAAATAATGCGCGTTAAACAAATCCTCATTAACAACGGTTTTCCCAACTTTCTCATTGACAAAGAGACGAGACTTTTCATCACACGCAACACAACACAACACGGACAAAACAACACACATTCCACACACACAGTTTATTACAAAAACCAAATGACACCAGCGCACAAAACAGACGAACGTGTCCTCAAAGACATCCTCGCACGTAACGTCACATGCACCAACCCACACGACAAATTGACCCTCATCATATACTACAAAAACACAAAAGTCTCTAACCTTATCATGAAAAATAACATGACTAAAAACAACTCTCTCCTCAAACAGACTAATGTGGTATACCAATTCTCCTGCCCAGAAGAAGGTTGCAAAC
>NC_134807.1:49660767-49673267 GCF_046742065.1 Oratosquilla oratoria
CAACTTTTAGGTGTTCTCTTATTTTCTCGTTTTTAATCCTGTCTCTTCTGGTGATCCCCATAATTATTCTCAATACCCTCATTTCTGCAGCTCCAATCTTCGACTCTATCTTCCTTGTCATACTCCAAGTTTCTGACCCATATAATAAAATTGGTCTTAGTATGGTCATGTACACATTTCCATTAAACTTTTTAATTCATCTAGTAATCTCTCTCTCCTGGATGTTATCCTGCGTAAACAAAAATCCTAAACAATTAAAGTTATTCCCCTGTTTAAGCTGATTTTTATTTGTACTGATATTACAGTCTTTTCTGTTTCACCCTGCACACATGACCTCAGTTTTCTTCACATTTACCTTCAATCCCTTCCTTCTTGTTTCTTCTTGTCATTTATCTATAGCAGCCTGTAACTGAATTTTTTTTTATTGTTGCCACATCATCCGCATATGCCATCGTTATTTCGCTATCTTCATTAATACAAATTTCCCTCATGCATTTATCCATGAATATTATAAATAGTAATGGGGACAAAATTCCTCCTTGCCTCACTCCTGTCTTCACCTCAAACCACCTAGTTTCAATTTCTCTGTTTTTCGCCCTGCCCTTGCTATTTCCATACAAACTTTTCATCACTCTTATTAATTTTGGTGGTATACTGTAATACTGATCTCCTATTATTCCCATGATTTCCTTCTGTCTATTATGTCGAAAGCCTTTTCTAAATCTATGAATGCCAAGTATGTATTTTTATTCCACCCCCATCGTTTTTCTAAAATGATCTTCAATGTGAACACTAAATCTAGAGTCCCTATCCCTGGTTTAAATTCATGTTGCCCGTTTCCCAGTTTCTCTTCAGTGATGTTTCTTAGTCTTTCTTACCAATATTCTTTCGAATAAATTCCCCGCATGTGATAAAAGTGAAACCCCTCTGTAATTTCCGCAGTTTAGTTTATCCTCTTTCTTGAAAATAGGACAGACTATAGCAGTTTCCCAGTCCTCCGGAATTTTTCAGATCTCCATGCTTTATTACAGATTTTTCTTAACCATTCTAGTAACTCTGGTCCCCCTGACTTGAAACTTTCGTTTGGTATCTCATCATTTCCTGATGCCTTTCCATTTTCCGTCTTTTTCATAGCCCCTAATATTTCCTCTTTGCTAATTTCATCCATGCTGATTTCCTGCTGTTGACCTTCATCCACTTCTTCATACATAACCTCTCCTACGTTTAAAAGTTCTTCAAAATATTCTGACCACCTTTCAGCAATGTGTTCTGGTTCCAGTATGATGTTACCATCTTTATCCATCACTGCGTATGTTACGTCCTCGTTACCTCGCCTATAATTTTTTGCCATGCTATACAACAATTTTTTTTTTTTTTAATGTCCTCCACTAAATCCTTTCCAATGTTAGTCCACACTTCTTTTGCTTTTCGTTTCGTCCTCTCACAAGCTTTACTTTCCTCCACATACCTTTCTCTATCTCCTTGTTGTATTGTTTTCACCCATTTCCTTGGATTATTGGTACATGTTCATCCCAAGATCAGTTTATGTCTGAGGCAAGTTAAGTGAAAACATTAAGTATTTTCCTGTTTTGATGCTCCACTAGTCAGTTGGAGCTAGGGTGGTAAGGTAAGGTGTTACATTTTTTTTATGCTACAAATGTTGCAAATATTTGTGAGTTTGTCATTGTTGAATTTGGTGCCGTTGTCTGAAATGAGCGTTTTTGGTGTGTTGTATGGCCATATGACCTTATCGACCAGTGTCTGTGCGACTTGTTGTGCAGTCTTGTCTTGCAGTGGTGAGAGAATGGAGAAACGAGAGAAATGATCTACACAAACAAGGAGGTATTGGTTTCCGCTAGGGGTACGTGGTAATTTAAAACGATCGATAGCAATGGTCCTGAAGTGCTTGCACAGGGGCTGGATATATTGAAGTTAGAGCTTGACCGCTAATGTGACCTTTGTGGGACGCGCATGAATGACAAGCATCTACGTGATCATGGATATTTTTCCTTGTGGAGGGCCAGAAATATTTCATTTTGGCTTGTGAGAGACACTTGTCATTTCCTGGGTGACCAGCAATGGGTGAGTCATGACCAGCTTCAGTACTTCAGGAATTAGTTCAGTAGAAACCACGAGCTGGGGCACTGAGCAGTTAGGTTCGATTTGTTTTTTAATGTTGTTTTGTGATACAGGACTTCGTCTATCATGGTGTAGTTTTCGATGTTTGGTGGGAAATCTTCGATGTTCTTTCTATCACCTGAAGTGGGAAAATATATCACGCGTTTCTAAATGGGATCTGACTTTTGCGCTGCGGCAATGCGCGCTTGCGTAAGGTTTAATGGAGTTGACACTTGACTGATGGTCGCTACATGTCTACTTAGGGCGTCAGCGACGGCATTCGCTTTGCCGTGAACAAAATGGAAGGTAAGCATGAATTCTTGAACAGTAAAGAACCAACGTGCTAGTTTGCCTGTGAGATTTTTTCCTTTGAAAAGGTGCAGAATTGGTTGGTGATCTGTGTGTATATGTATCTCATAGCCAAGTATAATTTCTTTGAAGTGTTTGAGTGCGTAAATAATAGCTAGAGCTTCGATCTCGGTGATTGAGAAATTTTGTTCGTTTTTGTTAAGTGTGCGGCTAGCATAGGCAATAGGCTTGAGTTTCGAGTCTATTGTTGCATGAGCACCGCGCCGATGCCTGTGTAGGATGCATCTATGTAAAGTGTGAATAGAAGCTTGTGGTCTGTGAACTCTAGAACAGGCGCCGTTGTTAAGGCTCTTTTTTAATCATTGAATACTTTCTTTTGGTCAGGTGTTCAGTTAAAGGGAGTGTCCTTCTTAAGTAATGTGGTTAAGGGTGCTTCTATATCATCGTATGCTTGATAAACCGTCTGTAAAAGCCTGAGATACCAAGGAAGTATCGGATGTGATCAGGAAAAATAAGGCGTGCAAACTTTATGACTGCCTTGACCTTGTCCTGCGATATTAATATCCCTTGTGAGTTAAGGACGTGCCTTAGGAAGCGTATTTCCTTCTGAAGGAAGGAATACTTCTTATGTTTCAGTTTAAGATCTGCCTTTGCTAGCCGGGAAAGGAGAGTTTCAAGCGTGTGTAACTGTTCACTGATAGATTTGGAAGCTATGATAATATCATCTAAGTACATGAATACTGAGTGCCCTATGATTCCTTCTAATACTGTGTATATGAGACGAGTGAAGACAGAGGGCGCTGAAACAAGTCCCATGGCAAGGCGTTTGAATTGATAGTGTCAATTGTTTGTGCTAAAAGCTGTGAGAGGTCTGGGCTGTGCATCAAGCGGGGTTTGGAAATAACCCGATATGAGGTCGAGAGTTGTAAAGACTGTTATTTTCACCGATGGAGTGTAAAATGTCGTGTCGATGAAGGAGTGTCTTTCTGGTATAGTGAGTTTGTTGAGTTCCCTGAAATCAACAGATGGACGGAATGAACCGTCGTGTTTGGGAACAACGAAAAGAAGGAAATTCCATCCCGACAGGCTGCGCTCTATGATATCCTGTTTGATCATTTCCGTGATGAGATCGTCTACAATTTTCGTTTGCTGTGTGGTAATCTGTATGCAGGGATGTACAGTGGTTTTGCCCTTTCCCAAAGGTGTATATGGTGTTCAGTGAGGTTTGTGAGCCCAATAGGCTCAACTGGTAATGCAATTGCATGTCTGAATTTGTTACAGAGAACAACGGTGCACGGCGAAACGACAACCCATCAACTTCGCTGTGAGTCAACCCAGTGAAATCGGACAAAATCTACCAACTCGCCCAACGAACCAGCAACCGGAGTCAACACAACCCCAGGATCATCCTGCAACGAGACAAGTCCCTCTATTTTGCTGTGAGCCAACCCAGCGCATCAGACGGAATCTCACAAACGAAGGACGCCGTCAGATTCTCGATCCATCTCCGTACATCGCTCTACGTGGTTCAACCAAGCGCATCGGACAGAATCTCACAACGAAGGATGCCGTCAGATTCCTCGATCCATCTCCGCTCATCGCTCTACGTGGTTCAACCCAAGGCATCGGACAGAATCTCACAACGAAGGACGCCGTCAGATTCCTCGATCCACCTCCGCATATCGCTCTACGTGGTTCAACCCAGCGTATCGAACAGAAATTCACAACGAACGACGCCGTCAAGTTCCTCGACCAATCATTCTCCAACGGAAGTATCGCTCCACCACATCCGCAAATTCGGTCCGACACACTGAACTATTGAAAACTTCACAAACGAACTACTCACCCCTATCCCCACTTCCCTATACTTATTATTTCTATATAATTATAGATATTCTGCACCATCGCACCAATTCATCGGTCTATTCACCCACCTCTACGAGACCACTTCACTATCGCATCATATCCATCGGTCTGTAAGTAGGTGCTTAAATTTCTAGGGCTAGGCGTAGCTCCGTCAGTAGTGTGAGTTCCAAAGTGAAGGCATTTATGTGATTTTTTCATATTTCTAAGCCTTATTTTCCAAGTGATTTTTTCATTTTAAAGTACGAAATTTGCCTGACCAATTCACAACCCAAAATGTCACACTCTTACAACACACGTTCCAAGATGGCAACCCCCAACGAAAATAACACAGAGTCTGCACTCAACCATAACACAGATTCTACAATCAACCAGCCAGAAATACAACGATCTGCTACAAATTTACTTACACTCATTAAGCACGACCAGACTCTTCCGAAATTTGACGGTACCAACATTCCCATTCACACTTTGTTAGATGACGTTAGTTCAGAAATACAGCGTGTGCAAGTCAAGGACGACAAGACAAAGATCGCGGTTCTCAAATCACGAATTGACTTTAATGACACTTTAGTTAGTGACATTGTACAGTCAGACGCATTCAATCAAACACAAACCTACGACCAGTTTGTAAAACAGTTCAGGAAATCATTTGCTGCATTCGAACAATTAGGCTCTCTCTCTCTCCCCTATACACACTCGGTAAGACAATTAACACAGGCCCTTACACCACCAAGGAACGAACAGTCAAGATCGCAAGTCAGTTCAAACAGGAGCACAGAGACGCACTCACATAATCTCCCTGGGTTAAAAATTACACAGTTAGCTTAGATAACGTACTCTCACTCTTTGGTTACCTCAGACTGATATCGCAACTTCACCCAGAAACACTGCACAAAACAGCCACCATACCTTTCGCTCCAGACACATTACTCGTAGATTTTTCCAGGCAGTTTTCAAACACGACAACGGCAAAAACACAAATCCAACAACAACAAATCCCCATCACACAGACAGCCTCAGTAGCACAAATCTCACAAGTTAACCACATCAAAGGTAGACAAAGGTCACACACACGGTCACGACAGCGATCACTCTCAAGAACACCCTTCTTTTGCACTATCTGCAACAAACTGGGACATAGCACAAGCAGGTGTTATTACAGAAAACGGACAAACTACTGCCAATACCACGGCCCATCTTTCCATGACACAAACCAATGTCGCGTTCTAAAATCTCAAAACCACACTTCATACGCGTCTCCCCAACACACGACTAGCGGAAACACAAACAAGCACAACACAATATGACTATCATCTCACGGTGACACACACACACACACACACACACACACACACACACACACACACACACACACACACACACACACACACACACACACACACACACACACACACACACACACACACACACACACACACACACACACACACACACACACACACACACACACACACACACACACACACACACACACACACACACACACACACACCCTTACGAGACCCAGTCAACCCTCCCTACCGGTACTTACAATGACAGCCTCTCGACCATCCCCATCTTCTATGACACTTCAAGCCACTGCCAACAACATCCCGCAAGTACTCTTTGTGGACACAGGCTCTCCCGTAAACGTCATGTCAAAACTTGCCTTCGATCAGTTTAGGTTAAGACACCGTAGGGTAACGATTCTAGAACCCACAGATATCACGTTAGCAAACGTAGACGGAGTCCCCTTCCTCATCATTGGTAAGATCGTCTTAGACGTCTCCCTGCATGGAAACTGCCCTCCCATTACCACGACAGTATACGTAGCTGAAGTTGTATTTCCTGCAAACATTCTTATAGGATTGATATGGATGCAAGACAATCACATAACCATCTACCCTGCTAAACACGGTATTGTTTACAGTAACCATTTCTTACCTGCTCTGAACACAGCCGACACGTATGCCCAAACACCATACACGCATGTCACAAACATTCACGTGACCGAGCAATAGCATGCAACAACAGATGAAACGAACATTGAAGCAAACGCACAAGTGACACTTGCAGCAGACACGCCCACTTCCACCACTCACCCAGGTACCTCAGCACACACACGTAACAGACGCAGACTGTCAGCGCATAGGTCAAAATCAGCTCGCAGACAAAAGAAACACGTCTCTACAGACATCCCTGAGGTAACATTAAAATACACAACCGTCTCTCAAATCACTCTCACAAAATCTCACGCAGTCGTAATCAGTGACAAAACACTGTATTCCTGCGAGTACACAAAGCTCAAAGTTCATGTTTTTCAAGCTCCAAACTCATATGTCCTCTGCATCGCGGACACTTGCCGCGTATCTGGTGTTTCTCTCCTATCCGCCTTATCAAGCACATCCAACAAAACACATATAACCATCTTAGTGGCAAACAACATAAATGCACCTCTCCACCTTAACAAAGGCACAAACATTTGTGATTTTACCATATGCCCAGCTCCAGTACACGTAATCGAGCAAGACAACATACAACACGTATGCATTATCAACACCGGAGAACAGAGCACGCAGCAACCCATCCAAGCAGCTCACATAAACAACATAGATTTTCCAGAAACGAAAACAGATCTCCTTACGCTCATGAACACGTACAGGCACGCCATTGCACTCCCAGGTGAACCACTTCTACAGCATGCAAAACCACTGTACATACCAGCGTACCGTCTGCCACATAGTAAACGAAACATTGTTGACAACATCATTGCAGACATGATCGTCCAAGACATTATTGAATTAATTTTATTCCCTTGGAATTTCCCCCTCTTCGTTGTTCGAAGGCACGATGGCTCTTTCCGCTCTGTTGTAAACTTTCGTGAGCTCAATAAACTCACTATTGCTGAAAGATAACTGATACCTCATTTGCAAGACACCCTCTACTCGATAGGTGAACACAACACTATTTTCTCAACTCTCGACCTCATGTCAGGGTATTTCCAAATACCTTTCGATGATAACTCAAAACCACTAACAGCCTTTAGTACCAACACTGGCCACTACCACTTCAAAAGGTTGGCCATGGGACTCGTCTCTGCTCCCTCAGTGTATAAAATCCTAGAAGGACTCATAGGAAAAGCAGTTTTTATTTACTTGGACGACATAATCATGGCCTCAAAGTCATTCACAGAACACCTTTCCACAGTTGAAACTGTCCTCTCAAGGTTAGCGGCGGCAGGTCTCAAACTCAAACTCAAGAAGTGTTCCTTCCTCAAAAAGGAAATACGTTTCCTAGGACACGTCATAAACTCTCAAGGTGTCATCACCTCTCAGGACAAAGTTAAGGCTGTACTAGACTTTCCACCCCCTACCTCTACCGAACACGTAAAGTCATTTCTAGGTTTATCAGGTTTCTACAGACGTTTCATTGAAGGCTATGCTCACATGGCAGCCCCATTAACAGCCCTTCTCAAAAAGGATACTCCCTTTAACTGGACGCCTGAACACCACACAGCTTTCCACAATCTAAAACAAGCGCTCACAACAGCCCCTGTACTTGCATTTCCAAACTTCTCAAAACCTTTCACACTCTGTACAGATGCTTCCTACAAAGGACTCGGCGCAGTACTGATGCAACAACACGACTCAAAATTTAGGCCGATAGCATACGCTAGCCGCGTATTAAACAAGCATGAACAAAACTACTCCCTCACTGAGATCGAAGCTCTTGCTGTCATATATGCCCTCAAGCACTTTAAAAACATCATCCTAGGCTATGAAATATATGTACACACAGACCATCAACCCATTCTCCACCTTTTCAAAGGCAAGAACATCACTGGAAAATTAGCCAGATGGTTCCTCACCATTCAGGAATTCATGCCTATATTCCACTACGTCCAGGGCCATGCAAACACGGTAGCCGACGCCCTTAACAGACACGTAGCAACCATACAGCAAGCCGCACAGGCGCTTGAATTTACGCGAGGACACATCACTGCCGCTCAAGCAACAGACCCCCTATGGAGAAGAATCATTCGTTATCTCAACTCAGGTTACACTACAAATACATACGACTTTCCTCCCAATATAGACAATTACTCGATCATAGACCAGGTTCTCTACCACACCACACTATTCACAAACAAATACGAACTAAACCGCACGGTTACACAATTGGTAGTTCCTACGGAACTTGTTCAGGAAGTACTCCACCTTCTCCACAATTCTCCACTAGCAGGACATTACGGAAAAGAAAAATGCTTATCGCAAGCTAGATTGACATACTTTTGGCCCACCATACGCAAAGACATACACACATACATAGATGCATGTCACTCACGTGTAGCTCATAAAGGTCACATTAGCGGTCAGGTACCTATACACAACTATCCAACACCTTTGAAACCATTGCTATTGATCTACTCAAACTACCTCTCACTTCAAATAGAAACCAGTACCTCTTCGTCTGCATCGACCATTACTCTCGTTTCTGCATTCCCTCTCCTTTAGCGGACAAGACAGCCAAAAGTGTAGCTCAGACCATTATCAACAACGTCATCTGCTCCTACACCACACCAAAAACATTCATCTCAGACAACGGGCCTGAATTCAATAACGACATACCACCACACCATACCACCCCAGCTCAAATGGACTCGTTGAACGTCAAAATTGGAAGATCCTCAACGAATTAAGGCACAGACATACGCTCATCTTGAGATGAACACATACCTATGATACAAGCCTGTATAAACAGCACAATCAATAGATTAATATCAGAATCATCCCATTTTGTTTTGTTCGGATCAGATAAGAAAATGCCGTACGACCTCCTCACGTCAGAACCCCCTCTGCGTATGATTTCAACGACTACGTCAAAGTCACTCTGACTAATTTCAATACTCTTTTCAAGAGAGTACATGAATCACTGACTCTCTCAAAAGCTGATATGATTTGATTGGCAAACGCTCACTATAGGGATTGCAATGTTTCTGTAAGCGACATTGTATACAACACCAACCACCAACCCACATCAAAACTCTCCCCCAAATTCCTCGGTCCCTTCCGCGTCATCGAAACACTACCTCATAATAAGATAAAAGCCTTCCACCTACGAGAATGCACAGAGGCTATCCTACACTTGGACAATGTCAAACGAGTTCCCATGGAGAATATACCTTCTCCCCCTCTTGCACAAACAACAGACATGATCAAGACAGTAGACACAAACACCTCTACCACTCCACCGATCCCTACACCCCGTTATCATGGAGAATATACCTTCTCCCCCTCTTGCACAAACAACAGACATGATCAAGACAGTAGACACAAACACCTCTACCACTCCACCGATCTCTACACCCCGTTATAGCCTCAGAAATAGAATTGTGTAAGTCTCGCTTGCCCTAAAAAAAAAATAATAATAATAATAATAATAATAATAATAATAATAATAATAATAATAATAATAATAATAATAATAATAATAATAATAATAATAATAATAATAATAATAATAATAATAATAATAATAATAATAATAATAATAATAATAATAATAATAATAATAATAATAATAATAACAATAAAAATAATAATAATAATGATAATAATAATAATAATAATAATTCCTTCTCAGCCATTTCATATCATAAAAAGTATAAATGTCTGTCTGTCTAGCTCACCATTGCCACTCAGGGAAGTTCAACACCTTCACCTGGGCACACCCCCTTTCTATCTCCTTACAGTTCGTACACCAGGTTCTATGTGGAATCCGAAGACATAATGTGTCGCGAGGCTGGACACAGGTTGCGATGCCGGGCCATGTTGGACAACTAGAGCTTCTAGACAGCGCATCTACCTATCTACTCATCTACTTTCATCTACCGCCTCTACACCACAGGACGCATGCAGGACGCACATGCATATCGCCAGCACCAGGAAGCAGAAGCGTTATGGTAGTCGCGACCTGACTACACCACAAGGGCAAAGCCCGCGGTCGAGTTCTATTGTTCATCCTGGGTCGTGACCTCTCAAGCAATCACAGCTGTGCACCAACTCTGACGCCTGACAACAATGACATTGCCACTAAAGAATAATATATTCATTAAAGCTATTCTCTCCTGTCCGAACTCGGACACATTGTAAACTATCACAAAACGATGTATCATCTCTTTTCCTTGTAAATAAAGTTTAACCTGTATAAATCTCAAACCTCGCTGGTAAACAGCGTCTATGTAAATAAATATCTATGTAAATAAATATCTCGTCGGCAACCTTGCCACGAGTGGGGGGAATTTTTACAATAAACTCAGAAACTCCGGCAGTTTTATCTTGCCTCCACCCCGCTCGCCAGAAGCTACCTTCACGTATATATATGTTGTTGACTTTGCAAACCAAGTCCAACACATTTCTCTCGATCTGTTGGTTTGGGAGTGAGATGTGTCGACTTGTGCTACTGTGAGGGCGTAAGTAGGGGAGAGAGAAAGAGATTGGCGGTGAATGGAATAGAGTATCTGATCTGTGCCTGAAATTTTGCTAGAGAATTCTGCTAAGGTGGTACTTGGTGTAAAAGTAAATTTACCAGCTGCTTGGAGTGTGCCTGGGTGGAGTTGTGAGAGTAGCTGGAAATATGTGAGGAGGGAGACAAGGTATTCGAGTTCGATCTTTCCATCCGTTACTCAGGCAATCACTAGCTATTTTGACTGCTCGTCTTTTTGTTTTGTATGGTCTAGTGTTGTATGTCTTGGCTAGAACGTAGAGTAGTGAAAGGAAACCGAGTTGGTGGAATTTGAGGAAGGACTTCTGAAATTGTTTGAGAAATTTGTCAAATGTCTGTTTCTTGGAAAATGTCAATCTGTACGATGTTTCCTGCTAGTGTATCATTTGAAACCGCTAAATCTGTGTAACGTGTTTTCATGTTTAATGAGTGTATGTTTTGCGTGGTTGATACTGGATGAGGTGAGTTGGAGTTTGTATTTGACATCTTGGAACTATAGCGTGTGTAATAGCCGTGTGTCGGGTTGGGTTTCTGGACTGCTTTCATGCACTGATAGCACTAAAACACTTGGTAAACATAAAATGAATTTCATTCATTTACCAAAGTTGAAAATGTGGAGTTTAATTCGCGAAACAATGATGTTGATGGCGATGATGGGGTGGGAGACGCAGATGATGGAGCTGTGAAAAAATATGAATATATGTACCCAAACAATGCGAGAAAAATTTAAATATGGAAAAGAGATTTGATATATGTGGAGGACCGTAGAAGAAGTGCTACTTCCTTGGAGTGTTGGCGGGTCGGAGGGTTGAATGGGTATCATTTGTTGTGGGGTTCTATCCGAGTGCGTTGGAATGTTGGGCGCAGAGGCAGGGATGGTCATGGGGGTTGTGTTGGTCGTCGGCTGCTGGTTCGCAGTTGCTTGGCGAGTTGAGAGAGATTCTGTCCGACGGTGATGGTGCTGGGGGTTGTGTTGGACGTCGGCTGTTATTTCGCTGTTGCTTGGCGAGTTGAAAGAGATTCTGTCCGACGGTGGTTGTGCTAGGGGTTGCGTTAATTGAATTGTTCTTTAGAAACCACTACTGCCACCAAAAAAATGTTGGTTGGTTCCACTGATGCTACCAGAAAAATGCTGTTTGTCTGCGGTGGTTCACTTTTTTTTTTCATAGCGAGGAGGATTATTCTGGGTAGCGTAGTTGTTACTTGAGACGTGGCAGTGAAGTTTCAATAGGAAAGTAAGCCGGATGGGAAGACGGAGACAGTTCTTTGCTTTATAGATTATATAAGTTTGGTACAAGCAAAAACCTGTCTGTATAAGGCTGTTTCAAATATCCAAAAACTCTCTACGGGCCAGATGACAGGGTCTTATAAAGGGGGAACTAGGATGAGTTACCAACAAGGAATTATGTACAATAGTTTAAATTACAAGGTGCCATTTGGCCTGACTAGAGTTGAGCTAAGGCTCAAGTATTTGTTACTTAATCAAACAATTTTGAATTCTTGAATTACATATCTACAACCTATGTCCACGTGGACATAAAGCAACAGGAGAAATTAAAATAAGAGATACTGATGTCTCGCGGTATCATGCTTCAACCGTTGGAGTCAAACGGGTAAGGTGAGCTGGCTGGTGACCTCTGAGATAATTCTCTTGACCGTGTGCAACCCGACGGTGCGACGGGTCGGCTAATCCCCATTGTTTG
>NC_134807.1:49683267-49700767 GCF_046742065.1 Oratosquilla oratoria
AATAAAATGAGTGCTAGCACGTCTTTGGGCATCATTAAAATCGGTACTGATGTTCACTCTGATGATACTGGTGCTCGTGTTGATAGATGTGGAAGAAGAGGGATGGTGAAGAGTTGGAAAGGATTTCTCTCTCTCTCTCTCTCTCTCTCTCTCTCTCTCTCTCTCTCTCTCTCTCTCTCTCTCTCTCTCTCTCTCTCTCTCTCTCTCTCTCTCTCTCTCTCTCTCTCTCTCTCTCTCTCTCTCTCTCTCTCTCTCTCTCTCTCTCTCTCTCTCTCTCTCTCTCTCTCTATCTATCTATCTATCTATCTATCTATCTATCTATCTATCTGTCTGTCTATCTATTTATCTATCTATCTATCTATCTCACCTCTCTCTTGCTCTCTACCTCTCTCTTGCTCTCTACCTCTCTCTCTCTCTTTGGGACATTTTCTCTCTCTATAGCTTCCTCATGTGACGGAGATAACCATACAGTAATAACAACAACGGTGTCAGCAGCAGAAGAACCAAAAGCTGTAAAAATAATAACTGCAAAAATATTATTAACAGAAGGGTCAGCAAGAATAATCAAACATCAACAGCAGCAATAACGGCAACAGCAGTATCAACAAATGTTGCGATAATTACCTCTTCTAATTCTGCAATACTGCCTCTACTTTTAATAGTAAAAATGTATCCATTACTACTCATAACTATACAATATTGGTAATATATAACAACAAAAATAATAACAACAATAAAAGCAATTATTGTAATATTTTTATCTTAATAATGCCACCACTCAAGATGTAGAACCCTGCAACGTGGTCCTCGATCCGTAAACAAATCCAATTCTGAAGACTTCGGCGTTAACCCCTTCGCTTCGACGACGAGGTGCCATTTACCTAAATAAATTACTCTGTCGTAATACCTACAGATGGGTGTCACCGGAACAAAGGAACTATTCAAGATAGTTTTAGCGCCTTCACCTTGGCTGACCTCATCTCAGATTGATAAAACCATTGATCAAAGAAATCGTAAAAAGTATCATGGTACGTTCCCAATATCTTACGTGAACGTCAATAAATATAAAAAGTTGTATTTTACCTATCTTTATATACTATACACCAAAGGCTTCTTCCCATTTATAAGGGATGTAGGCTGACAAATGATTTATTCACCCCCACCCATTTCACTCCCATCCTTCCCCCATGTTTACTCTTTCATTTTAGCTCCTACTGCCCGGCTTAGAAGTAATACAGTAAGACAGAGCAATTCAACAACAATGCTAGTCGCTTCATTCAAATGGCGACTCTTCAGCCTTGGCCTCAGAGCTGACAAGGAGAAATTCCTTCCGGCAGCGTCAATTTATCACCCATACACAGCTATACTCCACCCATACTTATCCCTAGCCTTCTTCCTTCCCTGCTCAACAGATATTTTCCTTTTACTCACCCCATCTATCATTTCACTACCGGTCATCTCCTTAAGTTTACTCCTTCCACCTTTGCCTTTTACACCCTTTTTGCTGTTTTTTCCTCACCCATTCTTCCCATGTGCCCAAACCATTCCCGTAGTCTATCATCATCCTACCTGCCAACTCCCCTTCCACCACCCCTTTTCTTCTCAACTCGCCATTTCTCACTCCACCCATCATCGTAATCTCCACCATACTTCTCAACCGCTTCATCTCAAACACACAATTTTTTTCTGCCTCGCTAAAATTCTAAGTCTCTGCTCCTTACGGTGTCATAGTCACAGTCACCCCTACATGGAACCTTCGCTTTGCACCCATTTCCAGATACCTTGTAATGGCGTGGTATGTTGTGCCATCGTACAATCATTGTTGTGCATTATATTTACATATTGTTCAATTGGGAATTGTATGTTTTCCCCTTTATATAATTATCACACATTTTGTTAGATGTTTATTTTATTATTCATTATATTATTTATTTATAATCCTTGTACAATCTGTAGGAAGAACCAAGCGAACTTCTGTATAATTACGCGCCAACTGGCTTGGCGTGACTTCATTCATGCTATAACTTCCGAAGAGTAAGCACGCTTGTTTGTGATTAATATAGTGTTAAAATTTAGTTAATTCGTATTATTTAAGCCACCCTATACAACCTATTTCTCATGACACTTTTCATTCAACCTAGACATTTACTTGCTGCCCTCACTCTTAGTATACCTCCATTCCAACTCTCCTATTCCCTGTTACGTGTGACCCTAAATATTTAAAACTATCCACTTCCTTTAATCTCTTTCCTTTAAGATTTGCCTCCAACTTACTGACACCCTCATTGCCTTGCTTTTACCCACATTTACTTTCAAGTTCCTCCTATCACATATCTACCCAAATTCCGTCACTAAATGCCTTAGACACTCTTATGGCCCAAATGCAAACACAGGATCAAAAGCATACAACAACTATTCGACCTTCCACTTCCATTCTCTTCTTCTATCTTCAATCTTCTGCTAATTACCCTTACATTTATTTCCCGTACCACCCCATTTTTGCACACACTGAACACCCAAGCACAGTCCCACCATCACCTCAAACCACTCACCTTTTCCAACCCTAACACAAGATCTACTACTCTTGTAATAGTTTTTTTTATTGCTCTGAATAGCTGGCTTCTATCCCACACATCAACAATAAGCCCCACAATACCTTCCTATCTACCATATTATCATCCTTCTCTAAATTCATAAAAGACCTAAAAACATCCTTACTTTTCCCCCAAAACTTTTCGCAAATCTGCCGTACCACAAATATTTGATCCACTATACCTCACCTGCTCCCTCTTTTCCTCTTTTATTTCACTCTATTTCATATGCCTTTGCAAATACACACAAAAAAACTGAGCCCCTCTTGCTACGACATCTACATTAATCCACTTTTTCATTGCAAAATAAAAATACACAAGCACTTCTTAAGTCCTCTGGCACAATTTACTCCCTTGGGCACACATTAAACAACCTTACTAGCCAATCCACCGTAACCATACCTCCCTATGTCAGACGCACCGCATGACACCCGTCCAACCGAGGTGCCTTAACAGCATACATTATTTTCAATCCTATTAAATTTGTATCTCATCTTTTTCTGTGTCCCAGTCATTTACTTCTTCCATTATGGTCATTTTCCTCGCTCCTCCCACCGCCACAATCAACCACTCTCTAACCTCATCCGCATTAAAAATTTCTCTGAAATATTTAGCCCATCTTCCTCTCACTGTCTTCATTTCAATTAACATCAGTTCATCTGCATCTTTTCCTCTCTGCCTAACTAATTTTCTCTCACTTTCTTCATTTTCTTCCATAATGTGTTTTCATGTTTTTCATTCAGATTCCTATCTCATATTATATCTGCCCTCCTCTTTGCCTCCCTCAAATTATATTTTGCTTCTCCTTACTTCTTGTACTTCTCATTTGCTTTCCTAATTCTACTTTGCAACTAATCCACATACACTCACTTCTTCTCTTCTACTACCACCTTTTCCTCTTTATCCCACCATCCACTATCCTTCCCTCTATTTCCTCTTATCTTTCTCGTCACAGATACCATCTGTGTCACTTTTTTTCCTCCAATCTCCCCTCTATGCATCACACCTTCCACATTTCTCCTTCTTCTCGCTCGATTCACTAACTCGGTACCGCTCTACCCCCTCGTTTTCTTCTTCCTCTACTTTTCCTCCAATTTTGCTTTCCCTTCTACCAAAAAATTACTTGACATTCCCCAACTCTCACCAGACAATAACATATGCAAAACTCTTCATATTCTTCCTTTGGATACCCCTACATAATACATTAATGCCCTATCAACCACCTTTCCGTCCACCATCCTTTCCCAGGTACAGTTATGCCTTGCTCTCTCCTTAAACACTGCATTTGCTTTCACTAACTCCCATTTTCAACATGCCTCTAATATAATTTCTCCACTAAGAATTATACTTGGCACACCAAACTTCCTTAATACTTAATCTATTTGCTCGTCCCCTCAAACACCACTATATTCACATTCCTCTAAAATCTCTTTACACGCTCATTTAGATATATGCATAAAGCCTCCTCTTCTTCAATCTTCTCACCATCAGATACATATGCACTCACAAAAACAAACATCTCCCATATATATATATATATATATATATGTATACATGTATATATATATATATATACATAAATATATATATATATACATATATATATATACATATATATATATATATACATATATATACACATACATATATATATATATGTTGTTAATTCTGGCAAGAAATTCATCAAACAAGCCCCAATCGTCGTTCCAAATTGTGAAAATGTCGTCAACATACCGATACCAAAACATGTCCGGAGGTTTAATGTCTGGCAATGGTACACTTTCGAAATATTCCATGTACAGGTTGGCGAGTACTGGAGAAAGGTTGGACCCCATACTGCAACCAAATTTCTGTCTGAAAAACTTGCCTTGAAAAGAAAAAACATTGGTGTTAATGCACAGCCGAGTTAACTTAAAATAAGATCTGAGACAGAAATGGGGAATTTGTCTTGATGTTGTTGCAGTTTGGTTTCCAGAAACTTAAGAACATCATCTTTTCAAGGCAAGTTTTTCAGACAGAAATTTGGTTGCAGTATGGGGTCCAACCTTTCTCCAGTACTCGCCAACCTGTACATGGAATATTTCGAAAGTGTACTATTGCCAGACATTAAACCTCCGGACATGTTTTGGTATCGGTATGTTGACGACATTTTCACAATTTGGAACGACGATTGGGGCTTGTTTGATGAATTTCTTGCCAGAATTAGCAACTTAGCAAATAGTATTGAATTTAAAGTGGAATGGGAATATAACAATAAAATACCCTTTTCAGACATTCTAGTGATTAGAAATTGTGACCAACTGTCCTTCTCAGTTTACCGGAAACCAACCCACACATGTAGTTATCTACACTTCTTTAGCCACCATCCAGAAAAAGTTAAGTACAGTGTCGCTTCAGGTCTGTACCTAAGAGCCCTTAGACTATGTAGTCCACAGTACCTTGAAGAAGAACTAGAGGAAGTAAGCTCACAACTAAAGAAAATAGGATATCCAGATTGATTCTTATTCAAAGCCCTTAGCACAGCAAAAACCAGCCATTACAAAGATAACTCCAACACTCATAACATACACAATTGGGACAAGAAATGTATAAAATTACCATACCATGACTCCATCCACAAAGTTTCTTAACTACTTCCTCTTGAACATATAAAATTCACATTTAATTATCCCAACAGCCTATTTTCCAAAGTAGTTAATGTTCATAGAAGAACCCAAGATAATAACAACCAAGGAGTTTATAAATTACCATGTAAGGATTGTGATCAAGTGTACTGGGGTCAAACAGGACGAAACCTCACCACCAGGATTAAAGAACACAAAAACTCGGTTAAATATGCATACGAGAACTCTGCAGTGTTTCTTCACACATTCCAACAAAGACCACCGCATAGACTGGGACAACGCAGACATAATTTTTAAATCAAATTGTAGCTTTAAGAGAAAAATAATAGAATCTTCTTTTATCAAAGATGTCTCAAATTTCAACATCTCAAAAGGTCATTGGATTCCGGACTGTATTACATCATTAGCAGTCAATAAAATATGTTCAAACATTATTGGTTCCAACAACGATCACCCCACCTAGGGTATATTCACCTGTGTCTTCCCATGTCCCCCTTCATGTACCTCATTACTATGTATATATCCTTGTACTATACCTTTGTAATCATTCTGCTGAAGAGGACCACAGAGAGTGGTCGAAATATACAGGAACAATCATCTTACTTTTTTATCTTTTTCCACCGACAGTGGGTTCTAAGTTTAAATTTTACCAATGTGTTACGACATTAGTGCACTCATACATATATATACATACATATATATACATATATATATAATATATATATATATATATATGTGTGTGTGTGTGTGTGTGTGTGTGTGTGTGTGTGTGTGTGTGTGTGTGTGTGTGTGTGCTATATACTGTATTTCGTGTACATACATACATACATACATATACCAAAGGCTTTTTCCCCCTACACGGAGGGTAGCCAAATTGAAAAAGGCATAGAAACCACTCCCACCCATTCCATTTCCTATATATTTCACTCCCCTTCACCCTCCTCCCTCCCTCTTATCTTGGCACCTCCTGGATATACTGTCTACAAGTTTCCCTTCTGTGTATATATACATACACACACACACACACACACACACACACACACACACACACACACACACACACACACACACACACACACACACACACACACGCACACACACACGCACACACACACACACACACACACACACACACATACACACACACACACACACACACACGCACGCACGCACGCACACACACACACACACACACACACACACACACATATATATATATATATATATATATATATATACATATACATGCTATATATTCCTCATAACATATTTGTAGGGCTCTGAGGATGAATCCGATGACTACCCCTGATTTCGTCCTATCGTCATGGGCACTGAAAAAGTTAATATAGTCATCTTTATTGATCGGCTTACTGTATTCCTTGATTATTGCACTGGTTCCCGACCTGATGATGATAGTGTCTAAGAAAGGTATTTGTCCACTGCTCTCTCCTTCTACGGTGAATTGTATGTAGTCAATGTCGTTGAGTTTTCCCTATAAGTCGTGATATCTATTGTCTTTTGTGTGATGGAGAGGTAATCGTCAACATGGCGGAACCACTTGGAGTCATTTTTGATGATGTGACTAATGTGTTCCTTTTCGAACATTTCCATGTATAAGGAGGCTGACACCTCGCTCATTGGAGATCTCATTGGAAGTCCTTCGTGCTCATGATATTCTCTGTTGTTGAAGGTAAAGGAACCGAGCTTCATGCATTTTTCAACCAGTTCTAAGTAGTCTCGCATGGTGAGTGGTTTTGAGTGGTAATGTAAACTTAGGGAAGTGCCTTCTGGTTCCTTGTGTATTAGTAGTTCTCAGCAACAAGTCAATGTTCCTAGTTCTCCCCTCCACCCCCACAGTCTTCAATTCCTACTCGCAGCTCCCCTTCCTCTACATTTACCCCTCCTGTAATCACATGTACCTATTGCAACAAGTCAGGTCATTCGAGTAATTTTTGTTTTCGTCGTAAGAGTCATGTGCACAAGTCAAGACAGTTCCCTGTCCGTAGGAATGTATCGGATATTTCTTCTAATGTGACACATGACTCCTCTAGGGTAGAGCCGCGGGATAAGCTTAGCTATTGTCGTATCCATGGTCGTTGTAAACACTCGACTGAATTAGTGTTTCAAGAATTTGCAGCTTAGAGCAGAGAAATCTTCTCAGCCTAGACAATCTCCGTCCCATTTTCACAAGTGCTCGTTTCTCAACCCAAAGGTTTGACCTCTACTGTGAGATCCAAGATGATCTCCTTGGTGGCTGCTGAGTCTTCTCAGTTACTCACCTTCCTTACAGAGAATACACCTCTTTCACTCACTGTAGATTGTCGACCCCTAAATTTCCATTTTAGTTCCCTTCCTCTCTATAAGAAATTAACTGGTTATTTCTGTTTACTGTTCCCTTATATTGTTTTGTATTTCTTCCTTCACTTTCACTTTCTTTTCACCATTGTCTTAATGTAGGTTAGTCACTCAATTTCTATAATTTATTTTCGTCTGTAGGCCCCATGCCTCAGTTCATCCTATTTAGTCAATTTCCACTTAGTATATGCTTCTAATAGGGCACTTAAATGGTTGAGATATATTCTTGATTTTTTTCACTAAAATCTTCTACAACGTATTTTTCTAAAGTACAACGGAGGACTCCTGCCTGGAATCCCCATTCCACCCACTAAGCCATCTCTGTTCCGACGTCACTACCTAATTCATCCAATAATCTTGACCGTTACAAATACGTGCCTCCCTTTAAGGGCGTGACTTTTCTCCCATGCGCTAATAAAAATTGTCACCTCCTCCACCCTTCTCCAATCAGAAAGACTGTTACACCGTCTTAAGCAATACTGCTTCAACAAACAATCTTGATCTCGAAGTGGAATGGCTTAATGTTTACATATTGTTACATCAGCGTTACAATCGGTACCCTAGCTGTGTTGTTTACAAACTCCAGATGGTGAACGAGATTATGCAACTCCGCAACTCCTTCGCGGCTATTGTTTTCAAAACATCTATCTCGTAAAATTTAAATTCTCGCCACCTACTCTTCTATCTACCTTTTTGTCTACCTTCATCTACTACATTCTGCACCAGTATCTTGTAAGAGGCTTCTTACAAGATACTGGTGCAGAATGTAGTCTCATAAGAAGAAAAGCTTATTATACTCTCTGTGATTTGTACAATCTCTCTTTATCTCCTTTTTGTAAGTTTACATTTTGTACATGGTGCCCCCTTGCCTATTATTGGGTTTGTTTGCATTTCCTTGAGGTTTTCCTCACATGCTACTTCCATACTTTCCATGTCACTTTTGTTGTTGTCTCTGGTATTGCACTTATGTGTGATTGCCTCTTGGGTATTGATGCTCTTACAGTACATGAAATTGATATAGTCGCCGTGTAGTGACTTTCTGTATATATTTTTTTTTTATTCCTGCAACAGATAGGCCTGTTTCCATTTGTGACTCCCCTCCTGTGCATGATCAGGTTGTTCACTTGTCTTCTAGGAGACCTCCTCGTTTTAACTCTCCTATTCTTTCTTGTATTGCTGTTGTTGTTGGAGAACATTGTGACCTTCAAGTGCAGTTCGAGTTCCGGTGCGCATTTCAAGTGCTCCAATTGGGTCTGACTCTCTTCGTGTTCGTCTCCTTGCTTTGGAAGGGACTCTCTCCACTATTCGCGAGGATAATATTACCACAGCTATAGAAACCAACGCCACGAGTACTCCTATCACACTCTCTCTTGGCAGTCACTTAGGCTCCTTTGAAATAGTTGATGTTGATACTTTTCAGCATTCACCTCATATCATTGCAGTTTCTGTGCTACAGTCTCGGCTCACTTGGCCTCCAAATTTGCAACGTTTGTAGGTGAGACTGATTTTCCTAATGAGACGCCTTGTCTCATTGAACTGTTAGTGACCCACCGTCAGGCTTTGGTTTGTCTGGAGATCTATTAGTACTTACAGATCGTGTGGTTCATAGAACTGACATTCAACCAGGTGTTCGTCCTGTTTACATTCCCTCTTATAGGCTGCCTCATTCTCGTCGACTGGTTGCATAGTCCTTGGTTGACGACATGTTACGTGAAGGCATTGTACAAGAGTCTCACTCAGAGTGGAACTCACCCCTCCTTCTGGTGCCTAAGAAGGAAGGATCTTTTCGTCCTGTTATTGATTAATTATAGGTGAGTTAACGAGGTTACTATTCCTGACCATTACCCGTTGCCTGTACTAAGTGACCTTCTTCAGTCCATTGGTACTGGCAATACGGTGTTCACCACCTTAGATTTGAAAGCGGGTTTTTGGCAGGTGCCGCTGCAGAAGTCTCGTAAGGTCACGGCCCTCTCCAGTCCCAATGGACATAATGAATGGCCTCGTTGTCCCATGGGGTTGCGGAATGTTTCTTTGACTTGCCAGTGCGTGTTTAACTCCATTTTTATGGTCTAATAGGCAACGGACTTTTTGTTTATCTGGATGATTTGATCTTAAATTCCAAGGATGTGGAGAGCCACTTCACCAAGTTGTCCATGGTCTTGCAACGGTGTGCTGATGCTGGATTGAAACTCAATTTGCCCAATTGTTCTTATCTTAAATTTAGCATACAATTCCTAAGTCATGTTGTTGAAAAAAATGGTATTCACACTACTGATGATAAGGTCAAAGCGGTTAGGGACTTCCCTATACCTAAGTCAGTTGAGTATGTACGTTCCTTCCTTGGTCTGGCAGGGTACTATCGTCCATTTATTAGGAACTTTGCCTCAATTGCTTTCCCACTAACACGTCTCCTCAAGAAGGATACTTCCTTCCAAAGGTATGATGTTCATCAGGAACGTTTTGATTCCTTGAAACTTGCACTTACTGAAGCCCCTGTGTTGGCATTCCCAGACTAGCCTTCCCATTACTATTTGTATAGATGCTTCTGGTAAAGGTATTGGAACTGTACTTGTGCACCAGTAGACGGTTGTAGACCCCATGTTCTTGCATATGCTAGTTGCATTCTTAACAAGCCTGAGTCTCGCTACTCTGTTACTCATCTGGAGGCATTGGTAGTTGTGTGGGCTTTAAAGAATTTTCGTGATATCATGAGGTATTATTTATGGATATCCTGTTACCGTCTACATGGACCACACTGCTGTAACTCAGCTTTTCCAAGGCAGGAATTTAACAGGTCGCCTAGCCAGATGGTTTCTCATGATTAAAGAATTTATCCCAGCCCTTAAGGATATTCCAGGGCGTGCAAAGAATGTTGCTGATGCACTTTCACGTAATAACCCTGTTGCTGATGTTACAGTAATTGACAACCTCTCTCTGAAGGATCTAGCTAACGCTCAACGTGAGGACCCTGTTTGGCCTGCTGTTATTTATACTTTGGAGTCTGGTAATGATACAATCTTACCAGATTTACCTATTTTTCTGTCCCAATTTTCTTTGCAGGACAAGGTTCTTATTCGTAATGTGGAGTTGTTTGAGCAGGATGTGGCACAACTAGTGATCCCTGACTCCCTAGTTCCTGATGTTCTGTCCCTTGCTCATGATGCCCCTCAGGTTGGTCACCCAGGTCGTGACAAAACCCTGGATATGGCACGTAAGAGGTATTATTGGCTAAAAATGCGACTAGACATTACCTCTCATGTAGCCCAATGTAGCTCTTGTGTCCAGAACAAAGGATCTACGCACACTGCTCCCATCTTAGAGTACCCTACTCCTTATCGCCCTTTTCAGGCTATGGTTATAGACCTTTTACAATTACTTCGTAGTACTCAAGATTCGGTGTATATCCTTATGTGTGTGGACAACTTTAGTCGTTTTGTAATATTGACTCCCTTACGTAACATGTATTATCCAGTAGTAGCCCATGCTTTAGTTTCTCATGTTTTTGTCCATCCACTACTCTTTCAGTGACAACTGCCTTCACCTCATCCTTCCTTATTTCTCCTCCATTTTCCTCATTCATCACTCTCATTTTCTTCGCACTTCCCACTGCAGCAATCTTTCCTTCCCTATCCTCCTTCACATTTAGCAACTCCCTAAAATATTCTGCCCAACTTCCCCTTACTGCCTTCTCTTCCATTATCATCTCTCCATCTGCACCTTTTACCTTTTCTTCTCTACTTGATTGTTCTTCGTATTCTTTCTAATTTTCAAATATTCTTTCTTGTACAGGGTGACCATATCAGCGCTGCATATTCCAGTTTTGGTCTTATCAGTGTTTGTAATATTTTTTATTATTTCCTTAAAAGCCACCTTTATTGATTTCAACAAATTGTATGCTTCTCCGACTATTCTATTTATGTTTATCTGGCGACATGTCTTTGGTGATGATTACTCCTAGGTCTCTTTCAGAATTTACTTTCTTTACTTCTTTTCCGTCAATTTTATACTGTCCTGATATCCTATTCTTGTTTTTCCCAAACTCAATTATACTGCATTTCTTGATGTTGAATTCTACTTCACATCTCTTGCTCCACTTTGAGATTTTGTTCAAATCACTCTGTAATGACTCACAGTGTATTTCGGAGTTTATTCTCTTGAATAACTTTGCGTCATCCGCAAAGAAGTTCATGTAACATTCAATACTTTCGTCCATGTCATTCACATATATAGCAAACATTATCGTAGTTAGTGCTGACCCCTGTGGGACGCCACTAATCATTTCTTCCCATTTTGAATATTCGTTTCTGAGGACTACTCTCATTTTTTTTTTTTTTTCCATGTAGGAAACTCTCCATCCAATTCAATAGTTTTCCATGTATGCCTCGTATTGTTTCCAATTTATATAACAATATTCTGTGTGGTACCTTATCAAATGCCTTACAAAGGATTACAAAGGTGGAGCATGCCGACAGGAGACCTTTTGGTCCATATCTAGGTCGGATGCGAGAAAAAAATCATATTGATAACAAAAATATAAATAAAAACTATAATAATGTAAATAACAAATAAAATACATAAATAAATGCATAGGTATAGTTAAATAATAAATGCATAGGTATAGTTAAATAATAAACAAACAGGTAAATAGTAAATAATAATAAATTGACATATAACTAATAATAAATGAAAATCAGACAGACAAATGATAACAAAACAAAAACAAATAATATAAAATAAATCATAATCATTACAGCATCTTACTTAGGTATTTATCTAAATGATTCTTAAAGCTTCGAACTGAACTATATTGCACTACCTGCGCAGGAAGTTTATTCCATTCATTCACTACACGGTTGGCAAAGTTGTTTCTACCTACTTCCAAATTGAATCTATTTCCGGACAGTTTGAGACCATTGTTTCTTGTCTGATTCTCATTCAATGTGAAAATTTTGTCACTTTTGATGTTGTCAATTCCCTTTAAAATCTTAAAGACCTGTATCAAGTCACCTCTGAGTCTACGTTTTTTTAGGGAAAACAGATTCATGTGTTTTAGTCGATTTTCGTATGATTTATTTTTTATATTTGGAATCAGTTTTGTGGCTCGCCGTTGTACTTTTTCCAGTCTGTCAATGTCTTTAATGAGATTCGGTGACCATACGGAAACAGTATATTCCAAATGTGGACGAACTAACGATTTATATAGCTTGTTAATGAGTGATGGACTTTTGAAATCAAAAGATCGCGCAATCAGTCCCAGAATCTTATTTGCTTTCCCAGAGGCTGAAATACACTGCTTGGATGATTTGAGGTCGTTACTGATAATTACGCCGAGATCTTTTTCACTATTCACTTTTGTTAACGAATTTCCAAATAACTTGTAATCGTACTTACTGTTATTTTTACCTATGTGCATTACCTTGCATTTACTTGTGTTAAATTTCATTAGCCACTTTTCAGACCGCTGCTGTAGTTTCTCTAAATCTTCTTGAATATCTAATTGGTTTGAGTGATCATTTGCCACTCCGCACAGTTTTGTATCATCAGCAAATTTGGAAACAGTAGATTTTAGTCCATGGTCTATATCATTTATATATTTATATATACTATGAATAGAAGTGGCCCAAGAACGGAGCCCTGAGGAACTCCACTTGCAACACTTTTCCATCCAGAAGTTTTTCCATTTAAAACAACTCTCTGTTTTCGACCATTCAACCAATTACTAGTCCAACCAAATAGGCTACCACTTATTCCATGCAAAGCTAATTTAGTAAGTAGTCTTTCGTGTGGGACGGTATCAAAAGCTTTTGCAAAGTCTAGATATATTAAATCTATATTGTTTCTTTTGTCGTATTTCGAGATAACTGTGTTGTAGAATTCGAGTAAGTTAGTCACGCAAGAACGTTTCCGTCTGAAACCATGCTGGCTATCATTTATCAAACGGTTACTTTCTAAATGATGTTCGATAGCATCTCTGATGATAGTTTCCATTATTTTTCCTACGATTGAAGTCAAACTTATAGTCCTATAGTTATTTGGCTTCTTTTTGTCACCTTTTTTGAATATGGGAGTAACGTTAGCTAGCTTCCATTCTCTTGGGACATCTTCGGATATGATGGATTTCTTGAAAATAATTTCTAATGGAACAACAATCTCATTTTTCATTTCCTTTAAGATTCTTGGATGCCAACCGTCAGGCCCTGGTGTTTTATTAACTTTGAGTTTGTCTATACACCTTTTAATTTTTTCTTTTGTTATATTTACCGTAGTAAGTTTACCCCAGACTTTTCACAGGTTTCAGTTTGGAATTCACTTTGAGGTGTTTCGTTTACGAATACCGAACTAAAATAATTGTTTAAGATATTACACATTCCTTCATTTGAATATTCAAGTTGACCGTCAGCAGATAATAGTGGACCAATGTGATTCCTAACAACCTTTTTATCTCTAATGTAACTATAGAATTCTTTGGGATTCTCTTTGGATTTATCAGCGATGTTCATCTCGTATTGTCGTTTTCTTTTTCTTGTTGTCTTTTTTAAATCTCTATGTATTGATACATAACTTTCATAGTCATTAGATGCACCCGAGCACTTATATTTCTTATAAGCCTGTCTCTTTTTAGCAATACTTTTTTCAGTTTCTTTGTCGAGCCACTTTTGTAAGTCCAGGAATGCACATTCTGCCCAGCCATCCCTTTCTTGCAATATATATATCAATCTTGAATAAAAACAAGTCAAATTAGTGCTACATGATTTTCCCTGTCTGAATCCAAATTGCCTCGAGTTCAGTATATTGTTCTCCTCCAGATATTTTGTCCATCTATCTCTCACAAATTTTAACTATTATACTCATTAGTGACATCGATTTATAATTTATTGGGTCTTTTTTATTTCCCCCTTATATATTGGCACTATATTGGCATTTTAGGCGGGACATAAATTCTGCATACTTTCTATTTTTCATATCTCTATCCTCAACTCTTATCATAATCAATTCCACATTGTTCTCTCCTTCTGTGATTTTTGTCGTATTTAGGCCTTTCTTGGTTAGCAACATGACTCCTCCGCCCTCCTTTGTTTCTTTGTTTCCGATTCAACAATTATGTAGTCCTTGGCCTATACTATTTGGTAGTAAAGATTCTTTCAATTTTGTCTGTATAATCACCATTATATCTGGTTTTTCTTGTTCCAGATAGTCATTCAATTCATCTATTCCTGATATCTATCCGTCTATGTAGATATATGATACTTTTTTATTTATTTAGACTTTTGTGCCTTTCTTCTTGCTCCTGCATTTCCTTTTCCCTAATGTACCATTTCCCTGTATCAAGTCCATCACTCTCCAAAAAATCCTTCTTTTTGTTCTCCGTGTGTGTGTGTGTGTGTGTGTGTGTGTGTGTGTGTGTGTGTGTGTGTGTGTGTGTGTGTGTGTGTGTGTGTGTGTGTGTGTGTGTGTGTGTGTGTGTGTGTGTGTGTATTCACCTGGTCTTTGGATCACGTGTTGGACTCGTGATCGACAGCTATTTCCCTCCTGGAAGAGAGCTCAGAGCTCGTAGGTCCGATCTATGGGTAATGCTATGACCTTGCACACACACACACACCCCCAACTCCCCGCCCACGAGAGTTGGAGTAACACCCCTCAGCGCTGCGATACTGATATTATTTCAGCCCCGGGCGAGGATCGAACCCGGACCTCCGTAGTGGCAGGCCAGAGCTCTAACCACAGCGCCATGAGAGGTGTGTGTGTGTGTGTGTGTGTGTGTGTGTGTGTGTGTGTGTGTGTGTGTGTGTGTGTGTGTGTGTGTGTGTGTGTGTGTGTGTGTGTGTGTGTGTGTGTGTGTGTGTGTGTGTGTGTGTGTGTGTTTGTATTCTTGTAGAATACAAAAAACTCCTTCATTTCATTCTTCGTGTGTGTGTGTGTGTGTGTATGTGTGTGTGTGTGTGTGTGTGTGTGTGTGTGTGTGTGTGTGTGTGTGTGTGTGTGTGTGTGTGTGTGTGTGTGTGTGTGTGTGTGTGTGTGTGTGTTCACTTGGTCTTTTGGATCACGTGTTGGACTCGTGATCGACAGCTATTTCCCTCCTGGAAGAGAGCTCAGAGCTCGTAGGTCCGATCTATGGGTAATGCTATGACCTTGCACCCCCCCCAACTCCCCGCCCACGAGAGTCAGAGTAACGACCCGAGGCACAGCGATACCGAAATAATTTCGGCCCTGGGCAGGATTCGAACTGGGTACTGTGTGTGTGTGTGTGTGTGTGTGTGTGTGTGTGTGTGTGTGTGTGTGTGTGTGTGTGTGTGTGTGTGTGTGTGTGTGTGTGTGTGTGTGTGTGTGTGTGTGTGTGTGTGTGTGTGTGTGTGTGTGTGTGTGTGTGTGTGTGTGTGTGTGCGTGTGTGTTTGTATTCTTGTAGACATATAAGGCTGAGGCTAAAGATGATATACTGTTGATTATCTTAGTGTGTGTAGCTTTAATACAACGCAAATTCTTTTATCTTCATAGTTGACGTTTCTCAGTAATTCTCCAATTGTTGCCAACGTTTCGGAACTTCCTTGTTCCATCTTCTGGCAAACCTGATGTGCAGAGTCTGTGGTGGTCGTATTTATACTCCGAGTTGGGATTAGAGCCTCTGGACTGAACTTCCCCAACGGAGAAGCCAACAACGGACGCCTCCCTTTCCTTGAAGCCCTCGTCACAACACAACAGAGAGGTTTCCTAACAACAGTTTATACAAAACCGACGAACCCTGGACTCTGCCTGAATGAATTATGCTAGTACCCTTCCAGTTGCTTGCACTACTGGCATCGGCAACTATGTCAAGAGGGCCCTTTCACACTGCTCCACATGGAAAAATAGACACCAGGAATTAGAGAAACTTATTCGGTTCGTGATTAACAATAGATAAGCAAACTCTGAAGTGACACGTATTACAAAAAAGATCCTAGACAAATGGTACACAAAAGAAGATAATCCGACACCTAACAACGGAAACTCCATTAAATTATACTACAAGAATCACATGTCCACAGGGTACAAGACATATGAAAAGATGCTTAAAGAAATCATAAACAAAGCATATTGACAATAGACCCCGAAAAACAAATTCAAGTTATGGCCTACTACAATACTAAGAAAACAGCCCAATTGATTTTCCGTAACCAGCCCACCATTACAGGAAGACCATGTTGTCTACCAATACAAAGGCAATAGTGAGGAGTGTGGACCTCACACCTACATTAGTATGACAACAACGAGACTAACACGACGCTTAACATGCCACTTTTGCAACAGATCAATCAAGTCACACTTCATCTCCACACACACCCAACCATTAACAAGAAAATACCTGGACAACAACACAACAATCATGGACAGAAAATCAGATCCCCATAGGCTACTCTTCCTAAGAGCTATATACATACATATAGGTCGAAGAACTGTAGGGCTTAGCTCAATGAAGAGACTGAGCACAGACAGATCAACTACAAGAACTAGGAGAGGTCCCCAGACCTCCTGTAACTCATATCCCGTATCACATGAAGAATTGTCAACCCAGTCTTCGACAGAGTGACAATTCTTCATGTGGGCTTTACGATTCTTCGGTTGTATAAGTCGATAACAATAAGCATAACCTTCATTCAACCTAACCTAACCTAACCTAACCTAACCTAACCTAACCTAACCTAACCTAACTTAGCTTAACCTAGCCTAACCTAACCAAACCAAACCAAACCTAACCTAACCTAACCTAACCTAACCTAACCTAACCTAACCTAACCTAACCTAACCTAACCTAACCTAACTTAACCTAACCTAACTCTAACCTAACCTAACCTAACGTAATCTTTATTCAATTGTTGATATTCGACGTACTGGGGTGACAATTCTTCAGGTGTGATCTCATGGGGCTCGATTCTTCATGTGGGGGCTCTTGGGTG
>NC_134807.1:49708267-49723267 GCF_046742065.1 Oratosquilla oratoria
CGCATCCGTCTCAACACCCCTGCAAATCGCGCCACAGCCAACCACGGTCGCCACCATCGACGCTAGAATGCCCTACGCCCACCTGCTCACGGAATTTCCCGACGTCTTCAAGCCTGAGCTGCGACAGACACCACAGACGCCAGCTAAACATGGCGTGTACCACTACATCAAGACGTCTGGGCCCCCGGTATTTGCCAAATACCGCCGCCTACCGCCCGAGAAACTCGCCGTCGCCAAGAAAACCTTCCAAGAGATGGAGAGACTAGGCCTATGCCAAAAGGCCTCCAGCCCTTGGTCCTCACCTCTCCACCTCGTCAAGATGAACGATGGTTTCTGGCGCCCCTGTGGAGACTACCGGTGGCTGAACATGATGACGGAACCTGACCACTACCCTCTCCCAAACATCGCCGACGTCACTACACCTCAACGGCGCCAAGATCTTTTCGACACTGGACCTCCTGAAGGGCTACTACCAAGTTCCGGTGCATACAGACGACATCCCGAAGACCGACATCACCACCACCTTTGGGACGTACACCTTTAATTACTCCTGCTTCGGCTTGCGAAACTCAGGTGCGACCTTCCAGTGCCTAATGGACGGCATCCTCGGCGACCTCGACTTCTGCGTCTGCTACGTCGACGATATTCTGATCTTCTCCAACTCACCGGACCAGCAGCTCCAACAGCTGCGGACCATCCTCGAGCGTCTCCAGGACAACAGCCTCGTTGTCCGCTTTGACAAATGCAGCTTCGGAAAAAAGTCTGTCCCATTTTTGGGACACCTCATCTCTCCTGACGGCGTTCGTCCCCTGCAGGATAAAGTCGCCGGAGTCGACAAATTTCCCAAACCTACTACCATCAAAGCCTTGCAGGAATTTATTGGGATGGTCAACTTCTATCACCGTTTCCTCCCTAACATCGCTCAAACGCTGCACCCACTTTATAACGCCCTTCACGGAAAACCGAAGGACCTCCTGTGGAACCCCGCCATGGAAGCTGCCTTCGTCAACGTCAAAAAAGCCCTTGCCCGTACCGCCACCCTCTCCTTCTCTGCACCAGATGCCCAGCTACAACTGTCAACGGACGCCAGCAATGTCGCCATAGGGGGTGTGCTCGAACAAACCCTCAGTGGCAGATCTACACCCCTCGGTTTCTTCAGCAGGAAAATCTCCAAGGCTGAGCTCAACTACAACACCTTCGACAGAGAGCTCCTCGCCATCCACCACGCCGTCCGCCACTTTCGCCATTTCCTCGAGGGTTTCTCATTTATCATCAACACCGACCATCAACTTCTGGTGCACGCCTTCACAAAACAACAGGACGCTTGGTGTGCCAGACAGCGCCGCCACCTCTCCGCCATCGCCGAGTTCAATTGCACCATCAGGCAAGTCCCCGGTACAAACAACCCCGTCGCAGACGCCCTCTCCCGAATAGCCATCGAGGCAGTTCAACTCGGCCTCGACTACGCAGCTATTGCCAGAGAGCAACGGGAGGATCCTGAAACACTTGCCTACAGGACATCCATCACATCTCTTAAGTGGCAAGACGTCCCTTTTCATGACAACCACACCATCCTCTGCGACATCAGTACCGGCCGCCCACGACCCCTCATCCCAGCTGCCTTCCGACGTCGAGTGTTCAATTTAATACAAGGCCTGTCTCACCCTTCAGGGCGCGTCACTGCGAAGCTCCTGAAGCAGAAATTCATCTGGCACAGCATCTCCAAGGAGACAAAGGAGTGGGACAGATCCTGCATTGCCTGCCAGCAAAGCAAAATTCATCGCCACACTGAATCAGGCATCAAATCATTCCATCAGCCCCGACGACGCTTCGCACACATTCATGTCGACGTCGTCGGCCCACTCCCCCTGTCGGAAGGCCATCGTTACCTCTTCACCGCCATCGATAGATCGACCCGCTGGTTGGAGGTCATCCCCATGAAGGATAGTACCGCCTCATCCTGCACTACAGCATTTCTCAGTGGATGGATAGCCAGATTTGGCCTCCCGGAACACGCCACCTCCGACCGAGGAACTTGCTTCACGTCGCGGCTGTGGCACTCTCTCGCTGAACTCCTGGGTACTACAGTCCACCACACTACCTCCTACAACCCCGCAGCCAACGGCATGGTCGAGCGAGCCCACCGCTCACTCAAAGCATCTCTTATGGCACGCTACAACAACGGCTCCTGGCTACCCCAGCTACCATGGATACTCCTTGGCCTTCGGACAGCCATCAAGGATGACCTCAACGTGTCTCCAGCAGAGATGGTCCTCGGCCAAACCCTCGTCGTGCCCGCAGAATTCTTCCCTCCACAGGAGTCTCCTCTCGGACAACACACAAGATCCCGTTGGTCTTCCGACACCTTCGGACACAGGCTACAAACCACAAGCACACTACAAAAGAGAAACAGATATTGTTCCTCCTACCTCGTCACTAGGGGGAGAGTTCTTTAGTGTTCTGTAACAAGACAAAACTATGGCCATCCCTTAGGACGACATGCATTTGATTAATTTATATATATATATATATATATATATATATATATATATATATATATATTAACTCCAGCAACTTTATTTATTTTGTAAATAGAATAAAAAATGTTCCTCTATATTCTGTAACAAGGATATATACGTATTGTAAAAAGATTTTAAATCATTGTATACTAAATACAAAGAATCAAGAATTTCGCTACCATTGTTGTAGATAATGTCATCGACATTTTCAATAAACAGATATCAGTTATGGAAATGACTTTAAATATCCTAGCTATTCTTCTGGAAGATAACTGTTCTTTAAGGAACAGTATCAGCCGTTAGCACTGAGCACGGAAGTGTTCATCCCAAGGGTGCGTAAGGGTAAATACACTGCGGTGAACTTATGTTTCTACAAGTACATTCGACGAGAACACCAACAGCCGTCGGCAAAGAGTACGGAAGTGCTCATTCCAAATGTGCCCAAGGGAATCATACCACGGCAAACTCAATGGTGTGTTCTGACTCCCCTTTGTGAAAAACCTCCCATACCTTGTCCCTACCACTTGTTTCAGGCTGGCCGCTTCCAACAAGAGCGACTAATAGTGGAGCCAACATTGGTGACACTACAAGATCTATCAATATACCATCTTCTTCAGGTGCTTTTCCTCGTTTCATAGTTTTAGAGCAAATTCTACTTCTTCTTTTGTATTCTCTGGTACATTACTAACTTCTACACATGAACTTACTGACTCAATTACGGTCTTCGACGAGTAAAGCTCTTGGTAAAATTCTTCTACTCTTTTTACCATTCTGTCCCTGCATTTCATTATTTCTCCATTTCTATCTTTCAAACATACCATTTGCTGTCTTCCTAAAGCATGTTTGCGCTCGGTCACTTTAATAATTTTACCTTTCCGAATAGTTTCCTCTATTTCATCCATGTTTCTCTTTCTTTTCTCTAATATCTGCCTTTTGTTGATAAGTTTGTTTAGTTCTACTCTTTCTATTTCGTCTCTCCTGCTTTCAATCTGCATGGTTCTTCTCCTTTTAACTAGGTAATTTCTAGCTTTGGAGTATTTGTTTTCTCTAATGTTTTTTGTGCTTCCTACTTTCTCTGCCGATTCCCTAATGATATTCACTAAATTCAAGTTAATATCTTCCACGCTGTCTTCCTTAGTTCTTAGAGCTTCGAATATATTTTTAATTTCTAACTAAAATTTCTTATTAATTATCATTAACCTTTGCAAGGCTTATTTTCTTTCTTGAAATTAGTTTGTTTCTCTGGGTTCTGAAACTGAATTTAGCTATGCAACCTACCATTCTGTGGTCACTACCTATGTTGACTTTATCACCGTAACATTGCTAACGCTTTTACTCTCGTCTCCTAATATGAAGTCTATTTCGTTCTTTGTTGTTCCATTTGGACTTTTTTACGTCCATTTACGACCTAGGCTACACGCTTTTAGAAAAAAGTGTTCATTATCCTCATGTTGTAGTTCTCTGCTAAATGGACTAACATCTCGCCTCTATCGTTTCTTTCACCTACTCCAAATTTACCAATGCACGTCTCATCTCCCATCTTCTTCCCACTTTAGCATTAAAGTCGCTTATTACCAACGTGTACTTACTTTTTTATTGATACATTACCTGACTTAAATCATCATAGAACGACTCAATTTCATTGTCTGAACTCTGTGAAGTTGGTGCATAAACCTGACTATTTTTAGAGTCTACCTTTTACACAGCCTAATCACATTCCAAGCTACTCTGTCTGACAAACTACTAAACTTGACTACGTTACCAGCAACCTCTCAGTTGATCAAGAATCCTACTCCACTAAATCTTTCTTTCTCCTTACCTCTATAGTAGAACAGGTAGTGACCATTTTGTAAATGTATCAGTTTTCTTCCGCTCTTCGGACTTCGCTCAGTCCTTTGATGTCCCACTTGATGTTGTCTAGTTCTTCCATTAAACTCTCCAGCCTGTGATCTTCTGAGAGACTTCTCACGTTGTAGGTATAGATCTTCATTGTCTTCATGTTGTTTAATGTCTAAGACTTGGATCTGCTTGGACAGTGCTTACTCACATTCGGTGGCACACTGCCCGTAGAAGATACATCCTCTAGGTCAATTGCAGTCCCCAAGCAGGTATGTTCCTTCGACACAGGGTGAACATCGATGTACTGGAGGTTTACAACAGCATATCTCATGAGGCGCTGCTTGCTTGCGAAGAACACATCCCCAGTGGTCATAAAAGAGACTGCACCAGTTGATTGACGGTAGACTGAGAACTCCCCCTCAAGCCGGTCACTCTGAATCTCACGCAGCAGGACATAATGGAAGTCAGCGTTTCTGAACAAGTAGAGGCAAACGGCAATCAGTCCCTATATAGTCTGCACTAGTGCATTCTTGGTGTCCTGAGTGAAACAATTGATTCGATTTGCTCCATGTCTTGAAGAAGCCTCTTGGAAAATCAACAGGAAAGTCTGCAGGCTGGTTGACTGGGGATCCTCAACAGCTCGTTTGTTTGTTTGTGTGTGTGTGTGTGTGTGTGTGTGTGTGTGTGTGTGTGTGTGTGTGTGTGTGTGTGTGTGTGTGTGTGTGTGTGTGTGTGTGTGTGTGTGTGTGTGTGTGTGTGTGCATGTGTGTGTTTGTGTGCACGTGCACGCACGCGTGTGTGTGCGTTTGTGAGTTTGTGAAAGAGATAGACAGACAGATAGATAGATAGATAGATAGATAGATAGATAGATAGATAGATAGATAGATAGATAGATAGATAGATAGAAAGATAGATAGATAGATAGATAGGCAGATAGAGAGAGTGAGAGAGTGTGTTCTTGGGTCCGTCATTCTCCATTTCTTTATTTTTCAGTATCCTTATGCCTGTGTGGCTCTCACTGCCTGTTTATCTCTACATGCAAGCAGACTTACTAATGTAGAATTCTTCTTATGATTTTGTTCCAAAATCTTTATGGCCTTGATATATTTTATTCTTACCACGACTCTACCTGCCAATTACTGAACAACTTTCTCTTGGCATATTTTCTTTTATTTTAGATTTATCCCCATTAACTGAAAATCAGCTGTTAATGGCTTTAGTCTTTACTTGAAAAATAGAAAGTTCTTACAAAGAATATATTATCAGTACTTACATTACATACTATCATTTCTATGCTCCATTGTATTTCATTCAGTGGTTATTACTCCATCACTACAAAGCTAACTTTGAATTGACTGCACGCCCACTCACACAACGACACTTGCACTCACACACACACACGTACACTCACACTTACACCCATAAAGATATATATGCATATGTACATACATACATATATATATATATATATATGTATATATATATATATATATATACATATACATATACATACATATATATATATATATATATATATGTATGTATGTATTAATATATATAATCACGAAGAACCCACAGTCGGAATAAAAAGGAAACTTTAGAAGAATTCAGTTCCCACCACACAACCCTCTTTCAAAGATGTGTTAAATATTCCATATTGTAACTCCATCAGTTCTTCTTTTAAATTAATTCCCAACAAGCGTCTCACAGTTGCCTATCATTATCATATCACGGTTTACAATTTTTTTTTAATGTTCATCAAAGGTTGAAGGGAAATGAGTCCCCAAGAGTGTATAGCCTTCCTTGTAAAGATTGTGATTTAATGTACCTTGGTCAAACCGAAAGTGATCTTAACACCAGGTTAATGGAGCACAAAAGATCCATTAGGTATGCCCAAGAAAATTCCGCGGTGTTCCAACACGTCAGTACCAAAAATCACAGTCTTGACTGGGACAAGGCCAAAATTTTGTTCAAGTCCAACTGTAGTTTTAGAAGAAATTTTTTTGAATCAGCCTTAATCGAAGAATGTCTGAACTTGAATATCTCCAAAGGTCAATGGTCCCCGGACATCATCTCACGGCTAGCTGTGAGCCGCTTGGTTAAGAATTATCACCCTCCTGACCCTTCTTCCCGCCCTTTCTCATGACCTCACACCTCCACCCACACATCCCCTCACCTCTGACTCCACCCTGCGTGACGGGTCGTCCTGTTTTAACTCTGCGTGTTCTCCTTCTACTCATATCTCATTGTACTTATGTCTGCAAATTCTTGTAATCTGTACTTTCCTGAAGAGGGCTATAGCTTTTAGCCGAAATATAGTATATATATATATATATATATATATATATATATACTATATATATATATATATATATATATATATATATATATATATATATATACATATATATGGTGAAGGTGGGTGAGGAAGACATAAATCAGAATCCAAGTTTATTTCTGACTAGTTTCGTACAAGTAGGCTTCTTCAAAGAAATAATGAATTAAGGGGAAAACAAGGCAAATATATATATTCGGGGCACTGTGAGGAGTTTCGGAGAGCTCACCCAGGGTCGTCTCTGTATATTGGGGATTTTGTCCTATTGTCCGTTACTGAGGGGTCTTTGTTCCGGTAGCGTAATGTCCTTGTTGCTGTTGCTATGGCTGAGGTGGATTTTGCCTATTTAATGTCACCCGTTCTTTGGTTTGTATTTTCATTGGTAGCAATATACAGTGCTTCCAGTACTTTCCTTTTCTGTTTGGTTAAAAAAAATTTCTAGTATTTCTGCTGCCTCCCATTTCGGTAAATGACTCTTTTCTATGTGATTGACTAAAACACTAGTGTCGCGATGGTATCTGACATCCGTTCTGTGTTCGCTGAGCCTTTCTCTAACCCTCTGTGTGTTTCCCCAAAGTAAGAAATTCACAACTACCACATGGAATTTTTTACACAATACTTCCGTTTTCATTTTGATCTTCTATTTTCTTTTTCGTTAAGTCACCTATCTTTTTATCTGCGTCACTTACGATGGTTAAGCTAGCGGATATTAATGCTAGTCCTAACTCGTCTGTGAATTTGGAAAAGGGGACTACTAGGTAACGATTGTTCAGTTTGTCTTTTTCTTTTTCATTTCTTCCTCTGATCGTTTTAGCTTTAGGGTAACCCAGTTTTGTGAACGCGTCAGTCACATAATTGATTTCTTCCTCGAAGAATTCTGGGCTACATATTCTCAGAGCTCGTAGAAAGAATCCTATTACTACACCCGTTTTTCTATCATGCGCACTCAGGAAGGGAATTAAATCGTCCTTATTTTTAGGTTTTCTGTATACCTTGAATTTTACGCTCTCATCTGTTCTCATGATCACCGTGTCGAGAAAGGGTAAAGAACCATCTACTTTTTCTGTGGTGAACTGTATTTTGTTATGGACTTCATTCAGCTTCTGTAGTAGAAGGTCCGTGTTTGTATCTTTGTGTGTAACGATTAGACAGTCGTCGACGTAACGATACCACTTTGAATCACTATCGATTATCTTACTGTAATGATCCTTTTCTAGGGTCTCCATAAACAATGAAGCTGCCACAGCACTCAATGGTGAACCCATAGGAAGGCCTTCATGTTGTCGAAACTCTTGTTGGTTGAAACTAAATGAGCCGAAATTAAAGCACAATTCAATCAGTTTTATATAGTCTCTCTTGTTCAATGGAAGGTCACTCTCATCGATATAGTCAAGCACTTCTTTCACTGCATTAATGGCACCAGATATTGGAACGTGTGTAAATAAGGATATGACATCTGCACTTACCAAAATTTTATCTTTGAAGTCTACTGCTTTTAGTCTATCAATTAGGTCTGTTGAATTCTTGAGGTGAGTACCACTTATCTTGCCCAGAGAAGATGACAATGGTTTGGCAAGATGTTTCGCCAGTCTATGTGGGGCACTTCCTATCCCTAACTCCTGGCTTGTGGATCTTAGGTAAGCCTTTCATTCTTGGAATCTTTGGGTCCTCTTCAAGTAGGTATAGTAGTTGTTTGCCTTTTTCCGATCTTCCTAACACTCTCCTGACGTCTATCTAGCCTAGTAACCCCCATCATACTTCTCAGACATTTCATCTCAAACGCATTCTAACTCCTTCTCTCTTCCTCTCTTATGTTCCATGTTTTTGCCCCATATAGTGCTGTTGGCACAATCACTTCTTCATACAGTCTCCTCTTAGCATCCATTCCCAAATGTCTATTCCTCATTACACTTTTTAATCAACCAAGTCATTTACTCGCTTCTCTCAATCTACATTCTACCTCAACCTCCACTCCACCTTTTCCTGCTACATTTGCACCCAAGTATCTAAAACTATCCACTTCCTCCAGTCGCTCTCCCTTTATGCTTACTTCCAGTCTACTGCCACTTTCACCCCTTGTACATCTCATCACCTTACTTTTACTCACATTTATCTTCAGCTTTCTTCTTTCACACACTCTCCCAAACTGTCACCAACTTCCTCAATCCCTCCTCCGACCCTGCCACGAACGCAGTGTCGTCCGCAAACAACAGCTGGCTCACCTCCCACTTTTCTCCATTTTCTTTAACCATCTCCAACCCCTGACCCATTACCTTTGCATGTACCTCTCGTACCACCCCATCCATGTACAATTTGAACGGCCAGGGCAACATAACGCATCCCTGACGAAGTCCCACCTTTACCTCGAAACACTCACTCTCTCCATTTCTAATCCTGACAAATGTAATACTACTCTCGTAAAAACTCTTGACAGCTCCTGGAAGCTTTCCTCCTATCCAGTATATCCGCAAAACCTCCCACAGTGCCTTCCTGTCTACCCTGTCCTAAGCCTTTTCTAGATTCATAAAACCCAAAAAAAACATCCTTCCCCTTTCCTGTAGTTTTCTCACATATCTGTCTTACCACAAAATTCTGATCTACACAGCCTCTACCCGTCTTAAATCAACACTATTCCTCACCAATTACTCCCTCTGTTCCTCTCCTAATCCTCTCAATCAAGATCCTCCCATAAGCCTTCCCAACTACACTTAACCCGTAAAATCCGACGACCCCTCAAATCAATTCATCTCTGATGACGAATTTATGACCGAAAAATCGAGTCTTACCAAATTGAATAAAATTATGCTTAACTTCTTTGGAATACTCAGGCGCATCGGCCAAGACACATAAAAATCATAAACTCATTCTAGGATGGCCATGAGAAAGGTCGGAATTTGTAGATCTGGTGCGAGAATCAGTAGCGGTAACTTTTACTACCAGACTCGGGGGGCGTGCTACGGCGTGCTCAGCCGATCCTGCACATGGTTGGTATCAGCGCAGTTTGGTTTCAAGCACCTTTTGCACCAGATAGATAGAGCAAGTTCTTAGGGACACAATGAACGTGCAGAAAAAAAATTATTTGGTGGATTTGGCGACGAGGAAGAGTGGTTGAAGGTGTATGAGTCTTTCTGTGCATGTCTGATTTTGTACACACTATTGCGATCGTATGGATCACTGTCACTTGCATACAAAAGCTTCCTCTTAGTTCCTTGAGGCATGTTTACACTAATATCACACTGATTGAGGTAGATAATCCCGATAAATAAGATGCAAAAAGCACTCCCGAGTCACCACGTGTATCAACGCTCTACCGTGTGTATGAAAGCACTAACTGGTATCGTAGCATTCTCTGGGCAGTGTTGATAAGTCAGACAAACTTCCCTAAAAGTATGAAAGCGCTACCAAATCTAGCGCGATTTCTGTAAGGTGTTGAATATCGTGCCGCCCGGAAGGTATATCGGTTCTCCCCAGTGCTGCCTCCCGGGCGGTAGTGGTGGGCAGCTACCGGTGAAATTACCGTTTTTATCGGCAACAAACTTAATGATAGCTTACCGACAAAAATTCTGCTACCGGTAAAGCTTCGTTAACCGATAACTCGATAAGCTATACCATAACACTCACTCACTCAGAGAGCGGTAACTTCGGTAAGCACGTCTCGGCTTGGTGGTACTGAGTGAACGAAAATGTATACACCACACCCACCCTCAGAATGGAGGGTGTCTGAGGGTGGGTGTGGTGTATACATTTTCGTTCACTTAGTACCACCAAGCCGAGAAGTCCTTACCGAAGTTACCGCTCTCTGAGTGAGTGAGTGTTATGGTATAGCTTATCGAGTTATCGGTTAACGAAGCTTTACCGGTAGCAGAATTTTTGTCGGTAAGCTATCATTAAGTTTGTTGCCGATAAAAACAGTAATTTCACCGGTAGCTGCCCACCACTACGGCCTTCATTCACTAACTCTCGCGGTAGATACTAGATAGCATACTATAGTAGCACCAATTAAAGTATGACCCTTTCCCTTTACAATGACATAACAATAAAAACAATATGTAAAATAGAACCAGAGATATAGCTTATTAAAGGACAAAAACATTGATTTTTCGAACTCGACTCGAACTTGTGACGTCACTACTACCTCACGAGTCTTTTACCGGTAAACTGTCGGTAATTTCGGTAACTGTATTGTTGTTCACCAATAATTTCGATATTGAAATTAGCGGTATTTGCCCAGCACTACTGGGCGGTATATCGGAGTTAACGAGTTAACAAGCTAATCCCTATGAAACTACTACACTCACACTTGTCCCCTTTTCCTCTGTAAAGTGGAACTATACAGGAACTCCTCTAGTCCTCCGGCACTCTACCCTCTCTCCAGCAAACATTAAATAACCTCACCAGCCAGTCCACCATCACTGTACCTCCTTTTTTAGACATTCTGCATGGCATCCATCCAGACCAGGTGTCTTACCTTCTTTCATCATCTTAACAACTGCCTTCACTTCATCCTTCCTTATTTCTCCTCCATTTTCCTCACTCATTTTCTTGGCATTTCCCACTGCAACTATCTTTCCCTCCCTATCCTCCTTTACATTTAGCAACTCCCTAAAATATTCTACCCATCTTACCCTTACTGTCTTCTCTTCCATTATCATCTCTCCATCTGCACCTTTTACCTTTTCTTCTCTACTTGATTCGCCTCCTCTTCCTCTCTTAATTTCTTTCCAAAACATCTTTTTATAACTTTCAACATTTTCTGTCATTTCACATCTGCTCTCCTCTTTGCCTCCTTTACCTTTTGCTTTACTTCTCTTTTCTTTTCTTTGTACCTCTCATATGACTCCCTCGTCCTATTTTGTAACCAATCTGTGAAAGCTCGCTTCTTCTCTTCTAGAATCTTCTTTCCTTCCTCATCCCACCATTCACTACCCTTTCTTCTATTTCCTCCTGCCCTTCTTGTTCCACACATCATCCTTGCACACTTTGTGACTCCCTCCTTGAAATATCCCCATTCCTCCTCCACTCCTAGCTCTACTCTATCCTTCACACCCTCCCACTCCTCTCTCAGCTTCTTCTTGTACTCCTTCTCCTTTTCATTTTCATTTAAAGAGTTTGCTCTAAGCACCTCCCTACCTTTTGTCCTTTTCCTCTTTCTCCATCTATCCTCCACTCTCAACTAACCTTCCACCAAAAAATTATCTGATATTCCCCCACCCTCTCCCCTTAGCACATGTAAATCCTTAACGTTTCCTATCATAATCATATCTACCACTACATAGTCCATTAACGCTCTATCTACCACCCTTCCATCATCACCCTCTCCCATGTGTAATTATGCTTGACTTTCTTCCGAAACACTGTATTTGCTATCATCAACTCTCTTTCTAGACACATCTCCACCATCAACTCTCCACTGCGATTCTTTCCTGGAACTCCACATTTCCCTACCACTCCGTCAATTGGTTCATTTCCTACCCTAGCATTAAGGTCTCCCAATACTATTACATTGACATTTCTCCCTAATCCATTTATGCACTCATTTAAATCTATCCAAAAAGCCTCCCTTTCTTCTACACTCTTCTCACTGCCAGGCCTATATGCACTTACAAAATCCCACATCTCCTTTCCCAGTTTTACCTTCATCCACATCATCCTTGAGGAAACCTCCTTCCACTCCACGACACGTTTACCTATCTCTTCACTTACTAGTATAGCCAGCCATTCTCTCCCTCGCCCTCTCTTCACTCCTGATAACCTCCTACTTACACTCCCAAACTTACACTCGCCCTTCCCTCTCAACTTAGTTTCACTCAAAGCCGACACATCTATTTTTCCTCTCACTAACATACTACCTATCTCTTCTCTTTTACTCTCATCTGTAACACATCCACGCACATTAAAAGACCCTACCTTACAGTACTGGTTGGAAAACTCCTAGACCCTCTTATGCCTTTACTTTTTTAGGAATGTCCCCTGCGGGGCTACAGGGAAAAGGATGCCTGGTCCCAATCCCCGTCCCGTTTTTCTCGCCTCTTACGATCTAAGTGAAAATAGTTGGTGGTAGTATTCTTTTGCCCCCACCACAGAGTAGGTAGGCGAAAAAGAAAATGAATATTTGGAGAAATTGTAGAGGACAGTAACCAGGGGTTGGGGGACAACATAACGGAGGGACAGTCGTAGTATAAAAGTGTCATAATTTCTCTATGAACGGATTTTTCCTCTATCACAGACAAAATGATGTGTGGCTCTGGTCCGTAGGGGCGCCCCATATAGACCCTAAAGTATCAACTGTATGCTACTCTGCCACAATAACATGCAGCCAATACCCCAGACGGGGGTATTGGCTGGATGTTATTGTCAAAACATGTATACATATACATACATATACCAAAGGCTTTTTCCCCCTTACACGGGGGATAGCCAAAGAGAAAAAGGCATAGAAATCACTCCCACCCATTTCACTCCCACCCATACTTCTCAAACATTTCATCTCAAACATATTCAAACTCCTTCTCTCTTCCTCTCTCATATTCCATGTTTCTGCCCCGTACACTGCTGTTGGCACAATCGCTCCTTCATATAACCTCCTTTTAGCATCCATTCCCAGATGTCTATTTCTCATTACACTTTTTAATCCACCAAGTGATTTACCCGCTTCTCTCAATCTACATTCTACCTTCACCCCCACTCCTCCCTTTCCTGTCACATTCGCACCCAAATATCTTAAACTAGCCACTTCCTCCAGTTTCTCACCCTTAATGCTCACTTCTAGCCTGCTATCACTTTCTCCCTTTGTACATCTCATCACCTTAATTTTGCGCACATTTTTCTTCAGCTTCCTTCTTTCACACACCTTCTCAAACTCTGTCACTAACTTCCTCAATCCCTCCTCTGATCCTGCTACAAGCGCAGTGTCATCAGCAAACAACAGCTGGCTCACCTCCCACTTCTCTCCATTTTCTTTAATCATCTCCAAACCCTGACCCACTACCCTTGCATTCACCTCTCGCACCACCCCATCCATGTAAAGATTGAACAGCCAGGGCAACATAACACAACCCTGACGAAGTCCCACCTTTACCTCAAACCATTCACTCTCTCCATTTCTAATCCTAACGCAAGCTCTACTACTCTCATAAAAACTCTTGACTGCTTTTAACAGCTTTCCTCCTATCCCATATATCTGCAGTACCTCCCACAGTGCCTTCCTCTCTACCTTGTCGTAAGCCTTTTCCAGATCCATAAAAGACTAAAAAACATCCTTACCTTTTCCTATAGCTTTCTCACATATCTGTCTTACCACAAAAATCTCATATACACATCCCCTACCTGTCCTAAAACCACACTGTTCCTGGTAAGGACGAAACGTCAGTGAATAAAACTCCAAATGTTCTCTGTGTTTAACACACCACACTTCCACTCATTTGTCTTCCATACTTCAATATATATATATATATGTTGAGACATTCTGACAGGTTGATGTAAGCGGAATAGGAAACACAGGAGTCTTGGTCTTGAGTTTATTCCTTTGAAAAAGCATACCTGCGAAACTAGTCAGGAATAAACTCAAGACCAAGACTCCTATGTTTCCTATTCCGCTTACATCATATATATATATATATATATATATATATATATATATATATATATATAGATATAGATAGATAGATAGATAGATAGATAGATAGATAGATAGATAGATAGATAGATATAGATTTATAGATAGATAGATGTAAATATTCCGACAGCTTTTCCCCCTTAGAAAGGAGGTAGCCAAAGTCAAAGACATAGATACACTCCTACCCACTTCATCCCCACATACTTCACTCCCACTCACCACTCCTCCCTCCCTCTTCCTTGGCGCCTCCTGGATGACGGGTCATCCCCATATATCGCTCACTGCCCTGGGTCAGAAGCAATGTAGCAAAACACACCACATCCACAGTAAGGCCGCTTCATTTAATTCGTAACCCCCTTCTCCGTCTCCCCATACAGAAAAAGAGAAGATGGGGGGGAAATCCCTTCGGGGTGCGTCAAAATATCATTCACACATACTCCCTCACACACACATATCCCCCACTTACTCCCTTCCTTGTACCTCAGCATCATCCATACACAACCATTCTCCACTCAGCCTTATCTTCTGTCTTCTCCCTTCCTTACTCAACAGACATTGCCGTCTCCGAATTTCCCTTATACTCCATCCATCCATCTTATTCTTGGTCGCCCCCTCATGTTCACTCCTTCTACCTCTGCCTTCCACACCTCTCTTACTAGTCTTTCTTCGCTCATTATTTCTATGTGCCCAAA
>NC_134807.1:49730767-49733267 GCF_046742065.1 Oratosquilla oratoria
CTTCACAGCTGCACCCAGCATTTACTAGCCACGCCCACCTTACACCTCCTTCACCCACGCCACACCACTCACCCTCACCTCACACCTTATCAGCAAAGAAGAGGAAATTGGAGATTTGCCATACATCGTAACCTTCAAACAATGGGTCGCGAAAAATTGTCGCAAAATTTTAAATCTCCCGTCCTGTAAAGTTTATGTTTTTGTTATTTCTGTTCTAATATCTTCGGTTGTTCTTTATGAATTTTTGTCATTTTTTGCTTTATTTGAAAGAAAACATCCCGCTCCTTACTTTTTACAGAAAAAATAAAAGAAATTTGAATTAAAAATAATATTTATGAAACCTGAATTTTGCACAAAAAAATTGAATTATTCAGAGAAACAAATTAATAAAAAATTAGAGGTATTAGTTTGAATAAATGTATTCAATAAGATTTGTTTCCTAGCCTCTAAGCTTTCATTTCATACCTAGCATAATGATGTGAAAGGATTTTCCATTAAGTAATTAGAGTTTCACTAGAGCTCACTATATCTTCATTAAACATTCACTATGCCTTATATACATACATGATGGAAGGAAAACAACACCCTGAGGAATTACACATTAATGTCAGGTGTATTTATACCTATATTCATTAAACACATATTATTTGGAAAAAAAATCACCTACTCTATATATAACGAAGTGACACTCCCTTAAAACTACAAAACTCCCGGTTCCAGACGAAATTTTTCCGGGAGTGCGACTAGTTAATGGAAATATTCAATAAATCGGTAGATACTGGTTATAGGCCTATTGCTTGGGGGGCAGGCAAATGTTGTTCTTGTTTTCAAAAAGGAAGATAAATCGTCTATATGCAAATACAGGCCAATAAGCTTGACATCAGCTATAGGTAAAATGCTTGAATCAATAATAACTAATAGAATCAGAGATCACACTGAAGGACGTAATTTGATTTGCGACTCACAGCATGGTTTCTCAAAGGGTAAGTTACGTGTGACTAATTTTTGATATTTTTATACTAAAGTATGCAAGATGTTAGATAATAATGATAGTTACGATGTTATTTACCTTGACTTTACCAAAGTGTTCGACAAGGTGCCCCACAAGAGACTACTAAATAAAGTCAAAACCCATAGCATCTGTTGGGACAGTATCTGCAGATTTCGATTTTTATCTCTTTTTCAGCTGACGTTGGATACTAAATATTTTTATAATCGTCCTCAGAGTTATGAATTACCTACCCCACTGAGATTTGTGAATTTTCGTACATTAAATGTTGTGAGCAGCCTGTCACTTTGGAGTTCTTGTCCTTTTCTTTAAGGAAGTATTAAATGGCTTTGCTGGTTATCTAATGGTGGTCTGGATTATTTTCATACAGCGTCTGCTACTTGTAACCTACGATGATCATTTGTCAGGTAATTGATGGGTTTGTTATTTCTCAGATCTACTGCTGGTGGTCTCTTGTCATGTTGTTATGTGTAGTGAGCAAAGAGGAGATCAGATGTGAGATGGAGTAAGAGTATGACAGAAAATTTTGAAAGTAATAAAAAAAATTGGAAAGAAATTAAGAGAGGAAGAGAAGCCTAATCAAGTAGAGAAGAAAAGGTAAAAGGTGCAGATGGAGAGATGATAATGGAAGAGAAGGCAGTAAGAGGAAGGTGGGCAGAGTATTTTAGGAAGTTGCTAAATGTGAGGGAGGATAGGGAGGGAAAGGTAGTTACAGTGGAAAGCGTTATGGAAATGAGAGTGGTGAGCAAAGGAAATGGAGGAGAAATAAGGAAAGATGAAGTAAATACAGCTGTTAAGATGGTGAGAGCAGGTAAGGCACCTGGGTTGGATGGATACCATGCAGAATATTTGAAAAAAAGGAGGTACAGTGATGATGGACTGGTTGGTGAGGTTATTTTATGTTTGTTTAAGAGAGGGGGTTGGATATTAAAGATTTTTATAATCGTCCTCGGAAGTATATATTACCTATCCCACTGAGATTTGTGAGCAGCCTATCACTTTGGGGTTCATGTTTTTTTTTTTTTTTTTTTTTTTTTAGGAAGTATTAAGTGGTTTTGCTGGTTATCTAATGGTATTCTGGATAATTTTCACACAGCGTCTGCTACTTGTAGCCTACGATGATCATTTGTCAGGTAATTGATGGGTTTATTATTTCTCAAATCTACTGCTGGTGGTCTCTTGTCATGTTGTTATGTGTAGTGAGCAAAAGTTCCACCGTTGTAACGGTGGGGATAAAGTTTTTTTTTTCAGAGAAGCTCTGGGGAATCCAATGTAAGTATATTGAAGGATTGTACATTTCCCTATCTGGCAAGTGTGTGTATACACTACGTTGTCCTCCTGTTCTCCGACGTTCATCCTGTTTTTCATTATTGGGGATGGTGTTTTATGTCATCTACTGTGGATTTCATTGATATTCTGAAGTCCCAAGATAACATCAACCACATTACCTCGATGGATGTCAACAGTCTTTCCACACATTCCTGTCCAAGA
>NC_134807.1:49740767-49758267 GCF_046742065.1 Oratosquilla oratoria
CCTAAAAGATATAAATGTACCTACGGAGGCAAAGAAAACTATTTTTGAATCAGTTTTGATACCGATTTTAATGTATGCTGCTGCAAGCTGGACATTAACATCAATAGATTGAAGCAGAATTCAGTCGGCAGAAATGAAAACGTTGAGAGCAATAGTAAATAAAACCAAAAGAGATCGAATTAGAAAAGTTGAAATAAGAGAAATAAATGGAGTAAAATCAATTAGAAGCAAAATAGAAAAGGCACAACTAAGGTGGTTTGGGCACGTGGAGAGAATGGATGAAGAGAGAAGTGCAAAGATGGAACTGGAGACCAGAAGGTAGCAGATCTAGAGGTAGACCGAAGAAAAGATGGAAAGATGGCGTTGAAGAAATCCTAGAGGCAAATGGATTAGGAAAAATAGAGGATTTGAGGGAAGAAGGAAGCTTTGAGAGGACAATCTGGAGAAGTGTGCTGGCACGACTGACAGGCTGAAAGCCTACCTGGGAGCAGAAGTAAGAAGTAAGAAGTAATTATTATTATTATTATTATTATTATTATTATTATTATTATTATTATTATTATTATTATTATTATTATTATTATTATTATTATTATTATTATTATTATTATTATTGTTATGATTATTATTATTATTATTATTATTATTATTATTATTATTATTATTATTATTATCATTATTATTATTATTATTATTATTATTATTATTATTATTATTATTATTATTATTATTATTATTATTATTATTATTATTATTATTATTATTATTATTATTATCATTATTGTTATTATTATTATTATTATTATTATTATTATTATTATTATTATTATTAATTATTATTATTATTATTATTATTATTATTATTATTATTTATTATTATTATTATTATTATTATTATTATTATTATTATTATTGTTATTATTATTGTTTTATTATTATAGCTATTATTATTATTATTATTGCTATTATTATTATTATTATTATTATTATTATTGCTATTACTATTATTATTATTATTACTATTATTATTATTATTATTATCATTATAATTATTATTATTATTATTATTATTATTATTATTATTATTATTATTATTATTATTATTATTATTATTATTATTATTATCATTATCATTATCATTGTCATTATTATTATTATTATTATTATTATTATTATTATTATTATTATTATTATTATCATTATTATTATTATTATTATTATTATTATTATTATTATTATTATTATTATTATTATTATTATTATTATTATTATTATTATTATTATTATTATTATTATTATTATTATTATTATTATTATTATTATTATTATTATTATTATTATTATTATTATTATTATTATTATTATTACTATTATTATTATTATTGTTATTATTATTATTACCATTGTTGTTGTTGTTATTGTTGTTGTTATCTTATCTTTATTATTTTCATAATTGTTATTGCTGTTTTTATTATTATCCTATATGGGCTGGTAACGGTTCTGGAGCTCTTATGAGTATAACAGTCTCTCTGAGAAGATTTATTGGCTATTGTGTGTGCTGTATATTTGCAGATCATTATAAATGCCAATGATGTATATTAGTAGTAACGGGGGAATAACCTCAGGTTGTCACCATTATTTATGTGAAAAGTTGGAGGATATGCAGTTGTATCAGCCTGTCGGTAAGGATGTTGACGAATTTGAAAGATGGACGGCAAGATGATCTCTATGATGTGTATCTTCCAATACCATCACTTCCAAGCATTCATCATGGGTCCATGGTAAATGAAATATATTTGGAAATTTAGTAAAAAGTTGTGGAAGATAGTTCAGAAAATGGACTACACTCCATTTGTTAACAATCTCATCACAAGCCTTTGCCATCCGCCATAAAATATAAGAAATAAACAAAATAATTTGAAATTGAGAAAAGTCATTGAAAGGAAGCAGTCATTTCGGATGTTCTCATGCCCACAGTGCGCCTTACTCGACTCAAATTGTGTGCCGTTAGTCGGAACAAAATTTGTGATCCATATCTTCTTAACGATGAAAATATCCTCAACACCATCAGTACGAGCAACCATCCTCGTTTAATGAAATAGTATGGCGTTAGCCAGAACAAACTCTGTGAAGCCCCATCCTTTGCAGAATAAAAAGTTAAAACTTTAGCTAGACCAAATATGTAAAGGACATCATCCTGGTTATAAGGGCAACTGATATCCAATATCCTCATCACCATATCAGACCTACAGTCATACTTTCCACGTCCTATGATTTTTGCGATGAAATATGTTTAGAATATATGTGCTGTTCCTTTATTTTGTATTACTATACATCCGTTATAATCAGGGAGAATTCCCAACACTAGAGTAGGTGTAAAAAAAAAAAAAAAAAAAAAAAAAAAAAAAACTAATTCAGCAGCCTTGAACAACTATATATCTAGTAGTCGTATCATTTTTCACGTCATGACATACATACATGCCAAAGGCCCTCTTCCCCTTATAAGGGAGATGACCAGAATAGAGCACGCGCGCGCGCGCCCACACACACACACACACACACACACACACACACACACACACACACACACACACACACACACACACACACACACACACACACACACACACACACACACACACACACACACACACACACACACACACACACACACACACACACACACGGTGGCGCAGTTGGTAGAGCGCTGAACTACTAGCATAGTGGTGCCCGTAGTACTTGGTTCGAATCCTGCCCAGGGCCGAAATTATTTCGGTACCGCTGCGCTTCGGGTCGTTACTCTGACTCTCGTGGGCGGGGAGTTGTGTGTGTGTGTGTGTGTGTGTGTGGAAGGTCATAGCATTACCCATAAATTGGACCTACGAGCTCTGAGCTCTCTTCCAGGAGGGAAATAGCTGTCGATCACGAGTCCAACACGTGATCCAAAGACCAAGTGAATACACACACACACACACACACACACACACACACACACACACACACACACACACACACACACACACACACACACACACTCACACGCACGCACGCACACACACACACACACACACACACACAAACACACACACACACACACACACACACACACACACACACACACACACACACACACACACACACACACACACACACACACACACACACACACACACACACACACACACACACACACTAATAATGAGCTCTGAGCTCACTGCCGTAGGGTGGTGTCTGGCTGTCTCGAAAAGAGGCTGCAGCAGATCCGAGGTGAATACACACACGTACGTTGGATTTACGGCGAAGATTGGAACTCTGGAGGAGAAGTGCAATTTCCGTGGATCTCAACGACGAGGGAGTACCTTTGTTATATTAGTAGGGAAGGGGAAAGCTTGTGGTGTAGTGGGAAGGTGAAGAAAAAAGAGAAAGGGAGGGATTACTGAGGGAAATGGAAGGAAATGGGGAAGGAGACGAACGGGCTCCCACGGACGTCAGAAGAAATGTCAACAAGATGGTTGCAGACGATGCAGGTGAAGTCGAAAATATCAGTAAAAGCATTAAATTTAGAAATATAGATAAGAACAACACAATATAAAGTATAGATAACAATTTCCATGGATTTAATGAAGGGGATGCCAACCTCCCCCAATTAGCAGTTCTAGAAGAAGAAGAAAAAAATAGAGAAAATGACCGAACATTGGGTGGTTAGGTTCAGCCAACTTACACGGAGTACGCAGAGTTGATAAATTGGAAGAACTAAAGAAGGAGAACCAAAACCTAACTAAAGAAATAGAAGAATTAAAAAGACAGTTAAAAGAAGTAAAAGACGAGAATGAGGAATTAAAGAAGAAGAATAAAGAGAGTAAAGAGTCCATAGCAAAAGAAGTATAGGGTTGGAAAAAAAGTCGAGAACAACAAAATTGTGTTTAAAGATATAGTGGCACAACAGGTAAAAGAACAAACTAAGGACACAGTTACTAAAGTGATGAGAGAAAAGGAGAATATAGTAAGAGACTTAGCGGACAAAAAGAAATGTATAATTATATTAGGGAATGAAGAGAAGCATAATCTAAATAGGACTAGAAGAGTAAAAGAGAAGGAAAAAGTAAACAAGATATTAGAAGTAGTTCAAGAGGATGAACAAGAAACAGGGAAAGAAATTTAAGCAATATACAGAATAGGAAAAAAACTATACAGATAAGACCAGACCAATTACGGTTAAATTCAGGTCACAAACGACAGCAGAGAATATCTTAGCAAAAACAGGAAACTAGGAGAAAGTGATCAGTATAAACAGGTATGGATAAAAAGAGAAATGAATAAAGGGGAAAGAGAGGATGAGAAAACAAAAAGACTAGAAGCTAAGAGAAAAAACGAGAACAGAAGAGAGTCAGAAAAAGAAAAATTCTATTGGAGAGTAGTTGATATGAAAGTGAGGAAATGGTTCATAGCAGAGAAAAACGGAAAGAGAACAGAAAACACGATGGAAGTAGCAGAAAATTAAAAGTGTTACACAAATGTAGATGGCTTAATAACAGGCTTGAACGAACTGAATGATTACCTGAATAAAAAAAAAAAAAAAGAACGGACATAATGGGAATTGTAGAGACAAAATTGAAAGGCCCACTACCTCCCAACAATATAGGGTATGGTGCATATAATTATTGGATTAGAAACAGAGAAGTAAAACAAGGTAGAGTTATGTTCCTGACTAAGAAGGATATAAATGTGAGGAATGTCACATATGGAAAGAATAGAGCAGAGATGATTATGATGGAAGTGGAAGACAGGGATGGGAAGAGCAGGAAGATTGTAGTAAATTATGTGCCTCCTAAAACGGCTTCATGAGAAGAGAGAGAACACAAAAATATGTTAGACGACACAAGGATAACACTGAATAAGATAATGGAAGATGGAGGAAGAATAGCTATAATGGGTGACTTTAATTGTAAAGAAATCTGCCGGGAAGAGATGACAGTGAAGGATGAAGAAGACTTATAGGGAAATGTACTACTTGCTATGATTATAGAACATACAATGACGCAATGGATACAAGAGAATACTAGGTATAGAAATGAGGAAAAACCATCGAGATTGGACCTAATAACCACATCAGAACCCGAAATAGTGGACAAGATTGAATACAAGACACCAATAAATAAAAGTGACCATATATTGGTTGAACTGGAACTAAATGAGGAAAAATACATGGAAAGAACGAACAATGTAGAAAGGGAAGATTGTATGGAAAAACAAATTTTGATAAAATTAGAGAATTCTTTCAAAAAGCAGTCTGGGAAAGGATACACAAGGAGGAAACAACAGTAGAAGAGAAATGGATTATTTTGAAAAATATATATATATATAAAGGAGTGGAAAAGTATGGTCCAAGACAAAAACAAGAAAAAGGATATGTAAGGTGTTGGTACAACAAAATATAGGGAGTTAAAAGACATAAGGGATAAAGCTTGGATAAAATGAAAAAAAGACAAAAGACCTGAAAAATAGAAATATTTCCTAATTATAGAAATGAATAGTGTGCAGAGAAGAAAAGAAAAAATTCAAAAAAGATATAGAAAAATGTAAAGATCAACAAAAACTATTTTACAGATTTGTAAACAACAAACTGAAAAACAAACAAGAATTAGAGAAACTACGACAGGGAGGAGTTGAAATAGAAATGGCAGAAATTATGAACAAGCATTTTCAATCGGTATTTACGAGGGAGAACATACAACTTAGAGATATCGAGTGGGAGGAGAAAGTCCCCCCTATGAAAGAGATAGAAGTAACAAGGAATGAAATAATGAATCACTTGAGTAACCCCGATGTCAGAAAATCGCATGGACCAGATGAAATGGCAAACTGAATTTTGAGAGAATGCAGGAATGAACTAACAGACAAGATACATAGTCTAATAAGCAGTTCATTGTAAGAAGGAAAAGTTTCAGAAGATTGGAAAAGAGCAAATATAGCACCAATATATAAAGGGGGAACAAGGAAGACCCTACTAACAATAGACCGGTCTCTCTTACACGTACGATAGCTAAAATTTGTGAAAGAATTATCAAAATTAGATGGGTAAGGCATTTGAAAAAACAAAAAACAAAAAACAGCGTACTAAATCCAAGGCAATTTGGATTTAGACAAGCACGATCATGCCTCACAAACTTAATGTATTATTCAAGGCTAATGGATGTAATAGAAGAAAGAAATGGATGAGCTGATTGAGCATTTCTAGACCTGATAAGGTGGCACATAAGAAATTGCTAAATAGAAAATGCAGGAGTAATCAGGGCAAACTACTGAAGTAGATGGAAGACTTCTTGCATGAAAGAAAAATAAGAGTGGTGATAAGAGATAAACACTCTAATTGGGGTGAAGTGATTAGTGGAGTTCCACAAGGAACAGTTCTGGCCCCAATAATGTTTATTATATATATTAATGATATGGATAAAGGAATTGAAAGTTATATGAGCTTCTTTGCGGACGATGCAAAATTGTTGAAAAAGTGAACACTAGAAGATTGTGAGTCACTGCAGAGTGATCTCAATAAAGTATGGGAATGGAGTAGGAAGTGGGAGATGGAATTCAATATTAAAAAGTGTAGTGTTATGGAGTTTGGAAGGAAAAAATAGAAAATGAGAAGGACCTGGGAGTCATTATTATGAATAATATGTCCCCTGAGAAATATATAAACAAGATTTTTGGGGAAACTTACAATTTAATAAGAACAATCAAAGTGGCATTTACATACCTGGACGAAGAAATGGTGAAAAAAATACTAGTCACTTTTATAAGATCAAGATTAGAGTATGCAGCGACGACGTAGTCACCAAGTACAAAAAATGTATAACAAAACTTGAAAGAATACAAAAAGCTCTCAGAACTATCATATGAAGAGAGACTAGCAAAACTTGAGGTACAAACATTAGAGCAAAGAAGAGAGAGAGGAGACTTGATAACTATTTATAGAATCATGAAAGGCATAGAAACTATTGATAGAGAGGATCTAATAAAATGGGATAGTAAAGATACAAGAGGACACTGAAAGAAAAATAAGAAAGACAGTTAGAGAAGAGACCTGAAAAAGAACAGCTTTCCCCACAGGGTAAAAGACGTTTGGAACTAGTTAAATGAGAATGTGGTGTGTGCAAAAACGATAAACAAATTTAAAAACAAGTCTAGATAAAACGAGATATGAAGACGGGACGCCAAGTCCATAGCTCCCCCTTTCCGTAAAATACAACTAGGTAAACACACACACACTCACACACACACACACACACACACACACACACACACACACACACACACACACACACATACACACACACACACACACACACACACACACACACACACACACACACACACACACACACACACACACACACACACACACACACACACACACACACACACACACACACACACACACACACACACACACACACACACACACGTATATATATATATATATATATATATATGTATATATATATGTATATATATATATATATATACATATATATATATATGTATATATAAATATATATATATATATATATATATATATATATATATATATATATATATATATATGTATATTTATATGTATATGTCAAGGACTACTATTACACAGGACGTGCGCACCCAAATCCCTGGGTCCGCTAGCGGAGGCCATTGCTTTTTTTTTTTTTTTTTTTGTAACTTAACATTTTATATTGGACAAATATATCAAAACTAGAAACCTAACATTGTATAGGACAAATGTATCAACTATTGACTTATTCAATGCAGTATAAGTTAATATGAACTTTTATAGTGAAATAAGAAACTAATTTTAAGGCACTGTTATGCTTTGAAATGCCAATTTTAGCCGGACTTAACAGGTATTTTTGTATGAGGTTAGTGGACACTAGGGTTGGCGATTTTTTTTTTTTTTTTTTTATCTTTTTAAAAAATATAAAAAATCGATTGTTTTTTTTTATCTAAATCAGATTTATTTTATTTAAATATTTTGATTTTAAATGTTTGGGGATTGCTATCTGATATGCGATCTGATTGCCAAAGGACATTTTTAGCATATCAGTGTAAGGAGCAGTGTTATATAGACTTGCCACAAGTATGCAAGGAACGGTATAAGCCTACATATAGTATATATCACTGTGCAGCCACAACAATTTTCAACAAGATTCTTGTTTAAACTTGTTCTAGGTAAGCAGCTTCTCACTGAGTCAGTTGCTGCTTTGGAATCAACCAGGAAGGATGTCTTCTGGACCTGGCAGAGTGGTTCCTTCAGGCATAAAAAATGATCCTGTCTGGAATTATTTTGAAAAACAACCAACAACTTCTGGCAAAGGGTACCGAGCTAAATTCAAAGACTGCAATCAGGAGCTACAGGGCATTGTGTCAAGATTAAAATCTCACAGAGATAAATGCCAAGGTCAGCCACAGCAAACAGAAGAAGAAATTGATGACCCAGGTAAATAATTTTACTTATATTGTGTGCATTTCTCCCTTTTCATACGCAACTATATAAATTTGGTGAACAATGGAGAGCATGTGCAATAAAAATGTGAAGGCCGAAAGAGATGATACTTCAACTTCATTACTTCTAAATTTGGGTAATGACTATATCACTATAATATACTGTATCCACTCAACTTTGGGGCCTAGATGATTGTTATTCATTTCATTCAACATTGTGTAATATATTTCATAGGTTCCATTGGAATTCAGCCCACATGGGATTCAGCCCAAAGGGATTTAGCCTAACCTAACCCAACTAACCCATTATTTTTAGTGAATTTAAAAGTGGACTGAATCCTGTGTGGGCTGAATTCCAAGCCCACCTATTTCATATCCTGTTAATTATTTCCAAATAATTTAGTGGCTTGTGTGAATATGATCATTATCTAAAAAAAAATAACTACTGTACTCAAAAGTAGCCTAAATCACACTGTATTCATTCATTTATTTATTCATTTATAAATTATGCAATATGCTCAATTTTTCTGTTTCCATTTCAGGATCTGTATCAACAGCTTCAATCCCTTAATCATGGGCTCCACTTGAATTATCTGTAAACCTGACTCCACCATTAAAAAGGTCACTATCGGACTCCTCCACAGGCGCCACTTCTGCTAAATCATTTTCATCTAAAAGAAAGTCATCAACATCTCTGGACAGATCTATCATAAAAACTTCAGCCATCTCAGAAGGAAAATCTCGACAAAGAAGTTGCAAGAATTATATTTTCTACAAATTCACCATTTCGTCTTGTTCAGCATCCTCAGTTTCTCAAGAGGATTCAGAACCTAAGGCCAGGTTATATTCCTCCATCCAGAAAAGATATTGCTGATAAGTACTTTGATCTTGTGTATGAAAAGTAATATAAAAAGTGTGTAGATGACCTGAATAATGAAACTGTATGTCTTTTAATTGATGGGTGGTCTAACATCCATAATGAGCCCATAATATTTGTCACTCTAACAACATCCACTGGTCAGATTTATTTAGTTGATACAATAGACACATCAGGGAAACCTCACACTGTTGAATATCTTCTACAACTTGTACAAAATTCGATCAAGAAGGCTGAACAAGATTTTGGTTATCACATTGGAAGTGTTGTGACAGACAATGCAGCAAATGTCACCAAGATGAGAAAACTCTTGGAGGAATCGAGTGAACCTGATCATACCGTCCTCACATACGGCTTATACTGTTCCTTGTATACTTGTGGCAAGTCTATATAACATTGCTCCTTATATTGATATGCTAAAAATGTTCTTTAGCAATCAGATCGCATATCAGATAGCAATCCCACAATATTTAAAATCTATATAAAAGGATCTATTTAAATCAAATAAATTTGATTTTAAAAAATATATATATTTTTTAAAAATAAAAAAAAATAAAAAAAAATCGCCAACCCTGGTGTATACTAACCTCATACAATAATACCTGTTAAGTCCGGCTAAAATTGGCATTTCAAAGCATAACAGTGACTTAAAAATAGTTTCTTATTTCACTATAAAAGTTCATATTAACTTATACTGCATTGAATAAGTCAATAGTTAATATATTTGTCCTATATACAATGTTAGGTTTCTAGTTTTGATAAATTTGTCCAATATAAAATGTTAGGTTACAAAAAAAGCAATGGCCTCCGCTAGCGTCCTGTGTAATAGTAGTCCTTGATATATACATAAATAAACATACATATACATATATATATATATGTATATATATAATATATATACATATATATATATATATATATATATATATACATATATATATATATATATATATATATATATATATATACGTGTGTGTGTGTGTGTGTGTGTGTGTGTGTGTGTGTGTGTGTGTGTGTGTGTGTGCAGAAAAAAATTAAGAGTCATTCTCATTTGAATAGAAATATCATAGAGTCCAGTCTGATCAAGGATATATTTGTTAATAACTTAAATCTGTTTCATGGATTGTACAAACTGCAAGCTTTGTGAAAGCTTGCAATCAAGAACTAGGAAACCATAAACAACTAAATACACTTGTCCTTCCTTTTCATGACAATATTCTTAGTATTGTTAACCTACTCAAAAATTGGATATCAAAGTAGCCTTTAAATATGACCACACCTTTAAGAAAACTTTAATTAAGAACAGCCCTCCTAACAACAACGGTGTGGTCTATAAAATTCCTTGCCAAGATTGTAATAAATTTCATATTGGACAAACTGGGAAAAAAATTGGGAACAAGGATTTTCCAACATAGATATAGTGTGAGATCTGCCCAGGAAAACAATGCGTTATTCCAACATAAATCATTAAGCAACCATCATATTGATTGGTCTAAGGCAACAATTTTAGCTAAAGGAAAAAGCTTGCAAGAAAGAAATATAATAGAATCTTGCTTAATATCAGGCACGTTTGACAAAATTATAAACTTAAGCTATGGTCATTTTAAATGTGATAAATTGATAACCCAATTGGTCACCGAGATCTTTCCACCAGATTGACCCTTATATGTTGGTCAGGTCGATAGGGGTAAAGTCATCCCCCTTCCTCACATTGTATTGTCTGCCCCCTTCCCCCCCTATGGTTGCCACCTGATACTTATATTTAAACCCTACTCTGTATCTCTGTCATTTAGTCTGAAGATGTAATATACGAAAGTACTTACTGTCTACAAGTTTCCTTTCTCCTGTGGTTATTTTGCATTTTTGTATCACGGTGATGTGATTGCTTGCATATATATATATATATATATATATATATATATATATATATATATATATATATATATATATATATATATAATGTGATATGGTTTAACGTCACAAACTCCCGTCGGAAGGCTAGGACGGTGCCCCTCACGGAGGGCTTTGTAGCGTGGAATTTAATGAAACATGCCCTTGGTTCAACTTCGCCGGTGGAAGGATTCGAATCGCCATACCCCGTCTGGGGTATTGGCTGCATGTTATTGTGGCAAAGTAGCATGCAGTTGATACTTTAGGGTCTATATGGAGCGCTCCTACGGACCAGAGCCACACATAATTTTGTCTGTGACAGAGGAAAAATCTGTACATAGAGAAATGATGACACTTTTATACTACGACTGTCCCTCCGTTATGCTGTCCCCCAACCCCTTGTTACTGTCCTTTACTATTTCTCTGAATATTCATTTTCTTTTTTCGCCTACCTACCCTGTGGTGGGGGCAAAAGAATACTGCCACCAAGTATTTCCACCTGAGTCGTAAAAGGTGACAAAAAAGGGACGGGGGATGGGATTAGGAGTCCTTCTACCTATAGCCCCAAAAGGGAAAAATCATAGAAAAGAAAGTAAAGGCATAAGAGGGTCTGGGAGCTTTCCAACCAGTACCCTAAGGTTTGGGTCTTTTAATGTGCGTGGATGTGGTACAGATGAGAGTAAAAGGGAAGAGATAGGGAGCATGGTTGTGAGAAGAAGGATGGGTGTACTGGCTTTGAGTGGAACTAAAATGAAAGGAAAGGGCAACTGTAAATTTGGGAGTGTAGCTGGGAGGTACTCAGGAGTGAAGAGGGGACGAGGGAGAGAAGGGGTGGCTATACTAGTAAGAGAAGAGATAAGTAAGCGGGTGGTGGAGTGGAAGGAGGATTCATCAAGGTTGATGTGGATGAAGGTGAAGCTGGGAAAGGAGATGTGGGTTTTTGTAAGTGCGTATGGGCATGGTAGTGAGAAGGGCGTAGAGGAAAGGGAGGCTTTTTGGGTAGATATAAATGAGTGCATAGAGGGATTAGGGAGAAATGTCAATGTAGTTGTATTGGAAGACCTAAATGCTAGGGTAGGAAATGAACCAATAGACGGAGTGATTGGGAAGTATGGAGTTCCAGGTAAAAATCGTAGTGGAGAATTAATGGTGGAGATGAGTCTTGAAAGATAATTGATGATAGCAAATACAGTGTTTAAGAAGAAAGTTAAGCATAAGTACACATGGGAGAGGGTGGTGGATGGAAGGGTGGCAGATAGAGCGTTAATGGACTATATAGTGGTGACCAGGAGTATGGTAGGAAGAGTTAAGGTGTACATGTTCTAAGGGGAGAGAGTGAGGGAATATCAGATCATTTCCTGGTGGAAGGTAAATTGAGAGTGAAGAAATGGTGGAGAAAGAGGAAAAGGGCAGAAGGTAGGGAGATACTTAGAGTGAACTACATAAATGAGGAAAAAAAGGAGAATGAGTATAAGAAGAAGTTAAGAAAGGAGTGGGAGAGAGTAAAGGATAGAGTATAACTAGGAGTGAAGGAGGAATGGGGATGGTTCAAGGAGGGAGTCATAAGGTGTGCAAAGATAGTGTGTGGAACAAGGAGGGCGGGAGGAAATAGAAAGAATGGTAGTGAGTGGTGGGATGAGGAAGCAAAGAAGTGTGTGGAAGAGAAGAAGCAGGCTTTCATAGATTGTCTACAAAATAGGACGAGGGAATCGTATGAGAGGTACAAAGTAAAAAGAAAGGAAGTTAAGCATAAGATAAAAAAAGCAAAGAGGAGAGCGGATGTGAAGTGGGGTAAGAGTATGACAGAAATTTTTGAAAGTAATAAAAAGATGTTTTGGAAGGAAATTAAAAGAGGAAGAGGAGGCGAATCAAGTAGAGAAGAATAGGTAAAAGGTGCAGATGGAGAGATGATAATGGAAGAGAAGGCAGTGAGAGGAAGGTGGGCAGAGTATTTTAGGGAGTTGCTAAAGTGAGGGAGGCTAGGGAGGGAAAGGTATTTGCAGTGGGAATCGCTAAGAAAATGAGAGTGATGAGTGAGGAAAATGGAGGAGAAGTAGGAAAGGATGAAGTGAAAGAAGCTGTTAGGATGATGAGAGCAGGTAAGGCACCTGGGTTGGATGGATGCCATGCGGAATGTGTGAAGAATGGAGGTACAGTTATAGTGGACTGGCTGGTGAGGTTCTTTAATGTTTGTTTAAGAGAAGGTAGAGTGCCGGAGGACTGGAGGAGTGCCTGTATAGTTCCGCTTTTCAAAGGAAAGGGGGACAAGTGTGAGTGTAGTAGTTACAGAGGTATCAGCTTATTGGAGGGTCTTGATTGAGAGGATTAGGAGAGGAACAGTGGGAGTAATTGGTGATGAACAGTGTGGTTTTAGGACAGGTAGGGGATGTGTAGATCAGATTTTTGTAGTAAGACAGATATGTAAGAAAGCTATAGGAAAAGGTAAGGATGTTTTTGGGGCTTTTACGGATCTGGAAAAGGCTTACGACAGGGTAGACAGGAAGACACTGTGGGAGGTACTGCAGATATATGGGATAGGAGGAAAGCTGTTAAGAGCAGTCAAGAGTTTTTGTGAGAGTAGTAGAGCTTGCGTTAGGATTAGAAATGGAGAGAGTGAATGGTTTGAGGTAAAGGTGGGACTTCGTCAGGGTTGTGTTATGTCGCCCTGGCTGTTCAATCTTTACATGGATGGGGTGGTGCGAGAGGGGAATGCAAGGGTAGTGGGTCAGGGGTTGGAGATGATTAAAGAAAATGGAGAAGAGTGGGAGGTGAGCCAGCTGCTGTTTGCTGACGACACTGCGCTTGTAGCAGGATCACAGGAGGGATTGAGGAAGTTAGTGACAGAGTTTGAGAAGGTGTGTGAAAGAAGGAAGCTGAAGATAAATGTGGGCAAAAGTAAGGTGATGAGATGTACAAGGGGAGAGATTGACAGCAGGCTGAAAGTGAGCATTAAGGGTGAGAAACTGGAGGAAGTGGATAGTTTCAGATACTTGGGTGTGAATGTGACAGGAAAGGGAGGAGTGGGGGTGGAGGTAAAATGTAGATTGAGAGAAGCGAATAAATGCCTTGGTGGATGCAAAAGTGTAATGAGAAATAGACATCTGGGAATGGATGCTAAGAGGAGGTTATATGAAGGAGTGATTGCACCAATAGCAATATACTGGGCAGAAACATGGAACATGAGAGAGGAAGAGAGAAGGAATTTGAATGTGTTTGAGATGAAATGTCTGAGAAGTATGATAGGGGTTACTAGGCTAGATGGAGTGAGAAATGAAGAGGTGAGGAGGAGAACAGGGGTGGAAAGGGAGCTGTGAGATAAGGTTGATGAAAGAGTATTAGGATGGTTTGGACACATGGAAAGAATGAGTGAAGAAAGATTAATAAAAGAAGTGTGGAAGGCGGAGGTGGAAGGGGTGAATATGAGGGGGCGACTTAGGATGAGATGGATGGATGGGGTGAAAGGGGCATTACAAAAGAGAGGAAGGTCTGTAGAGGAAGGACGGGAGACGACAGAAGATAGGGGTGAATGGAGAAGGGTTGTGTATAGATGAGGCTGTGATGCATGAAGGGGAGTGGGTGAGGGATGGGGAGTGAGGAAGTATGTATGAAAAAAAAAAAAATTGACGCAGCCCGAAGGGATTTCTCCCCGTCTTCTCCTTTCCTGCGTGAGGGGACGGAGAGGGGGGGGTCGCCGAATTTATGAAGCAGCCTTGCTGTGGATGTGTTGTGTCTTGCGACACTGCTTTCTGACCCAGGGGAGTGGACATGATGCTGGGATGACCCGTCATCCGGGAGGTGCCAAGATAGGAGGGAGGGAGGAGGGTGGAGGGGAGTGGAATATATGGGAAATGAAATGGGTGAGAGTGATTTCTATTCCTTTTCTTTTTGGCTACCCCCCGTGTAAGGGGGAAAAAGCCTTTGCGTAGATTTCATTTTGCCATCCGCACGCCCACATGAGAGACATACTTCACTACAAAACACCATTGACTCAACAATCCACCATCCAACCAATCAGCACTCGGGACGAGCCACTAGGTCTTCCGCCAGAACGCTCCGGTGTCCCGACCAGATTTCGGGTTCACACGGCCTACCTGCTAGCCAATCAGCATCGAGCTTCACCCGCGCCCGGTTGACCTGATCCCGTATATATACCCTTACATAGTTAACTTTCCTCACTATTCTCCTAACCTCCAGTGAATTAACAACCCGCAGTCTACACCCTGAAGAAGCCTCAGATCGAGGCGAAAAACTCTGAGTTTCGGTGAAAGATAGGCAACAGTTACCTCTGTTACTAGAAGATGAATAATTAAGTCGGCATACAACAGCACTATAAGTGAGCTATGCTACTCATAAAAGAGAAATGAATAATTTCATCCAGTCCCTCTCTACAAGTAATAAGAAGATCTTTCAAAAGATCAAGAATTCCTACCTTAAGATCATCAAAGCATCCAGTACAGTTGATTTTAATCAGAATTGTCTGAGAGAAAACCTGTGCCCAAGAAATATATATATATATATATATATATATATATATATATATGTATATATATATATATGGATTTATATATATACACACATATATATATCTATATATATATATACATATATGTGTGTGTGTGTATACACATACACACACACACACACACAATATATATATGTATACATATATATATATATTATATATATATATATACATACATATACATATATACATATATATATATATATATATATATATATATATATATATATATATATATATGCAAAGTAGACCACTTGGAAAAAGAAACTAACGAAGCTGAGCGCCTTCGTATATTACATCTTCAGTGCAAAAAGTACATAGTTAATAGAAATACATAGATTTTATATACATGAGAAAGGAACAAGGATAGTTTACATAAGGGTAGAGGACATTTACCCCCTGGAAGGTGGTCAACTCAGGTCGCAAGGGTCAATGCGTCCACTAATGGGGGTGGGGCGACATTAGGTCATAGTCGCAGGGTTACATTTTACCTGTTGTCATTTTGCTTATTTCTTGACAGATGAAATTGTCAAGTTTATATAAGCCCTTGTGTAGGTTGGTATTTTGATCACTGGTGGTATGGATCAAACTACACTCTATTAAGTTTCTTACTATTATGTTGTTAGCATAATAGATTCCATTGGCATTCTCCAATCAACTGGATGATTATTCAATTCAATATGCTTGAAGATTCCACTGGAGTTACTGCCATTCCTAACATCTTTCTTATTTACAAAGGATTACAAAGGCGAAGCATACCAACAGGAGACCTTTTGGTCCATATCTAGGTCGGCTTCGAAAAAATATCAAAATAATAATAAATAGATAAATAAAAACTATAATAATGTAAATAACAAATAAAATACATAAATAAATGCATAGGTATAGTTAAATAATAAACAAATAGATAAATAGTAAATAATAATAAATTGACATATAACCAATAATTAATGAGAATCAAACAGACAAATGATAACAAAACAAAAACAAATAATATGAAATAAATTATAATCATTACAGCATCTTGCTTAGGTGTTTATCTAAATGATTCTTAAAGCTTCGAACTGAACTACATTGCACTGCCTCTGCAGGAAGTTTATTCCATTCATTAACTACACGGCTGGCGAAGTTGTTTCTACCCACTTCCAAATTGAATCTATTTCCGGACAGTTTGAGACCATTGTTTCTTGTCGGATTCTCATTCAGTGAGAAAAGTTTGTCACTTTTGATGTTGTCAATTCCCTTTAGAATTTTAAAGACCTGTATCAAGTCACCTCTGAGTCTACGCTTTTTTAGGGAAAACAGATTCATATGTTTTAGTCGATTTTCGTATGGTTTATTTCTTTATATTTGGAATCTGTTTTATGGCTCGCCGTTGTACTTTTTCCAGTCTGTCAATGTCTTTAATGAGATTTGGTGACCATAAGTAAACAGCATATTCCAAATGTGGACGAACTAACGATTTATATAGCTTGTTAATGAGTGATGGACTTTTGAAGACAAAATTTCGCGCAATCAGTCCTAGAATCTTATTTGCTTTCTCAGAGGCTGAAATACACTGCTTGGATGATTTGAGATCGTTACTGATAATTACGCCGAGATCTTTTTCACTATCCACTTTTGTTAACGAATTTCCAAATAACTTGTAATCGTACTTACTGTTATTTTTACCTATGTGCATTACCTTGCATTTACTTGTGTTAAATTTCATTAGCCACTTT
>NC_134807.1:49775767-49783267 GCF_046742065.1 Oratosquilla oratoria
TCCTATCTCCTCTCTAAAATGCGTGGCCCGAGTCAAAGATGTTTAATCAACTGGGGTTTAAAAATACGAGGTATATCACATTCGACTGTTTCGGCTAAAAGTTCACCTCATTTATTGACGACGTGTTTGTCGAAACACTTTCTACCTACTTCTAGGTTAAACAGCTTGAGCCCTTAATTTTCCGTCCAGTAGGTATTTAGGTGAGAAATGTTTGTAGTTTTGATGCTGTCAACTCCTTTTGAAATATTAAAGGCTCGTGTTAAGTCCTCCATGAATCTCCTTTCTTCTGGAAAAAATACGTGCAAATGTTTTAATCGACTTTCATATCATTCTTTTTTGTATTTGGTACGAGTTCTGTGGTTTGGCTTTACACTTTTTCCATCTGTGAATGTCTTCAATGAGATTTGTATGGTACACAGAGATAGCATATTCCAAGTGTGGGAAGACCAGTAATTATATACAGTAATTAGATGATGATACCTAGATTTTTTAGGCTAACCCTAGTATTCTATCTATTTTCTCTGAAATAGAAATACAAGGTTAAGATGTTAGGTTGTTACTGATAACTACATCGAGTTACTTTTCATTCTCCATTTTAGTTATGGCTTTTCTAAATAATTCGTAATCATAGTTTGTATTATCTTTAGCCTTGTGCATAACCCTTACACGCATTGGGTTAAATTTCTTGAGCCATTTTTAAGAACACTGCTATGGTTTGTTTACACCTTCAATATCCAGTTGATTCGAGTAGTCATTTGCTAATTTGCACAGGTTAATATTTTCATCTTCTCTGGATATTTTGCCCATCTGTCTTTCACAATTCTTTTACACAATCTGGCTATCATGTTGGTCAAGAACACTGGCCTTCGGAGTTCCTCGTTATTTCCTTTTCTATAAATTGGGATCACAAAACGCTTTCCAGTGCATGAAACAACTGACATGAAAAATTCCCTTGACCATCATTTTTGACTATGAAATGAATTTTTGTCGTTCGCCCTGGTAAAGACCTTTATTATAATCACATAGGACTTGGAAGGGGTGTTCAATTGTGAACCAAATAAGTTCAGTCACTGACCAGATTTTTCTATGGAGTCAGCAGGCAGCCCCGAGATCATCCATCCACTCTCATTTAGTTCTGGATAATGAGAAACAATTTCATTTAGGTGAGTGTAGGACCTCGTGCTTAATGATTCAAGGCTACTTCAATTAAGCACCACCTTCATTATGGTGGCGTGTTTTACAGGATTTTGTCCCGGCTAAGGACAAGCGAATTTTAACAGCTGAACAAAGCTCGGTGGATGGAGACATTCATCATGGAAAAGCCTTCTTCTTGATTGCATAATTTTGCTTTTCCTTAGTTTATAAAGTTTACAAAGTTTACAAAGCACGTAACTGAGTTGAAGGAGATATAGAATGAAAACGAGGGGATGGGTTCAAAGAAGTAGGTGGCACCATATTCTTGTATATATGGTTCACGGAAGGTTTGGGGGCTTTTGAATCCATACCCTGCAGATTCTTTACAATTTGCTGTGTTATCCGAGCGCATAGGACAAAGGCGACTGCTTTAGATATATATAGGTGCATCCTTCTGTAAACTTCTAGTTCTCACCATATTATGACATGTAGGTGGGATATATATTCTATTTTTTTTTTCCTCATCACTACCTGAAGAAATTACGGATTCCATATTTTTTGACGATGTGATACCCGTTTTTTTTTTTTTTTTTTTTTTTTTTTTTTTTTTTTTTTTTTATGTCCACAAAACCCGTGAAGAGCGTCATTGCGTTGACGAAGCTAGGATTTCATTGCGGCAAATACTGGGGTCCCCGAAGACCGGCCCGAAGAGAAAAATATATAATAAAAAATTAGAAAAATAAACAACAGACTCCATATTCCCTTCAGTGCATGACCCCTTGTCCAAATGCTCAAGGGGGCACGCCCTCCACGAAAATCCCTGTTGCCTGCCACAAATTCAATTCCTTCGTCGATCAGGACACAACAGACGATGTAACTGATAAAGATGGTGTCCTACTGCTACGTGGTTCATGAATCGAGGTGAGATCGAGGAATCCTGTGGTAGAAGTCTAACGAAGTGTTTTAGATTTTGTTTTATGTGTAATGTATAGTATCAACCATATAATGAAAGTTGTTGGTTTAATTTTCCGGATCATTATTGAATACATACGCACACACACACACACACACACACACACACACACACACACACACACACACACACACACACACACACACACAAACACAAAAATAAACTGGCACGCACGCATGGGAGACGGTGGTGGATGGAAAGGTGACAGAGCGTTAATGGACCATATAGTGGTGACCAGGAGTTAAGGATGTACATGTTCTAAGAGGAGAGAGTGGTGGAATGTCAGATCATTTTCTGGTGGAAGGTAAGATGAGAGTGGAGAATAGGTGGAGAAAGAGAAAAAAGGTAGAGGGTAGGGAGGTACTTAGAGTGAACTGCTTAAATGAGAAAGAAAAGGAGAATAAGTATAAGAAGAAGCTGAGCGGGGTGGGAGGTAGTGAAGGACAGAGTAAAACTAGGTGTGGAGGAGGAACGGGGATGGTTCAAGGAGGGAGTTATAAGGTGTACAAAGATGATGTGTGGAACAAGGAGGGCACGAGGAAATAGAAGGAAGGGTAGTGAGTGGTGGGATGAGAAAGCAAAGAAGTGTGTGGAAGAGAAGAAGCAGGCTTTCATACATTTGTTACAAATTAGGACGAGGGAATCGTATGAGAGGTACACAGTAAAGACAAGAGAAGTAAAGCATAAGATAAAGAAGGCAAAGAGAGAGCAGATGTGAAATAGGGTAAGAGTATGACAAAAAATTTGAAAGTAATAAAAAGATGTTTTGAAAAGAAATTAAAGTGAGGAAGAGGAGGCAAATCAAGTAGAGAAGAAAAGGTAAAAGGTGCAGATGGAGAGATGACAATGGAAGAGAAGGCAGTGAGAGGAAGGTAGGCAGAATATTTTAGGGAGTTGCTAAATGTGAAGTAGGAAAGGGAGGGAAAGGTAGTTGCAGTGGAAAGCGCTAAGAAAATGAGAGTGATGAGTGAGGAAAATGGAGGAGAAATGGGGAAAGATGAAGTGAAAGCAGCTGTTAAGATGATGAGAGCAGGTAAGGCACCTGGGTTGGATGGATGCCATGCAGAATGTCTGAAAAAAGGAGGTACAATTGTGGTTGACTGTCTGGTGAGGTTATTTAATGTATGTTTGAGAGAGGGTAGAGTGCCGGAGGACTGGAGGAGTGCCTGTATAGTTCCACTTTACAAGGGAAAGGAGGACAAGTGTGAGTGTAGTAGTTTCAGAGGGATCAGCTTGTTGAGTGTAGTTGGGAAGGCTTATGGGAGGGTCTTGATTGAGAGGATTAGGAGAGGAACAGAGGGAGTAATTGGTGAGGAACAGTGTGGTTTTAGGACAGGTATGGGTTGTGTAGATCAGATTTTTGTGGTAAAACAGATATTTGAGAAAGCTATAGGAAAAGGTAAGGATATTTTTGGTGTTTTTTATGGATTTGGAAAAGACTTATAACAGGGTAGGCAGGAGGGCACTGTGAGAGGTATTGCAGATATATGGGATAGTTGGAAAACTGTTAGGGGCAGTCAAGAATTTTTACGAGAGTAGTAGAGCTTGTGGTAGTATTAGAAATGGATCGTGTGAATGGTTTGAGGTAAAGGTGGGACTTCGTCAGGGATGAGTTATGTCGCCCTGGCTGTTCAATCTATACATGGATGGGGTGGTGCGAGAGGTGAATGCAAGTGTAGTGAATCGGGGGTTGGAGATGGTTGAGGAAACTAGAGAAAAGTGGGAGGTAAGCCAGCTGTTGTTTGGTGACAACATTGCACTTATAGCAGGATTATAGGAGGGATTGAGGAAGGTAGTGACAGAGTTTGAGAGAGTGTGTGAAAGAAGGAAGCTGAAGATAAATGTGGGTGACAGTAAGATGATGAAATGTACAAGGGGAGAGAGTGTTAAGAGAGAGAGACTGGAAGAAGTGAATAGTTTTAGATACTTGGGTGCGAATGTTGCAGGAAAGGGAGGAGTGGAGGTGGAGATAGAATGTAGATTGAGAGAAGCAAGTAAATGCCTTGGGGGATTAAAAAGTGTAATGAGAAATTGACATGTAGAATGGATGCAAAGAGGAGATTTTATGAAGGAGTAATTGTGCCGACAGCACTGTATGGGGCAGAAACATGGAACATAAGAGAGGTAGAGAGAAGGAGTTTGAATGTGAAATGAAACGCATGAGAAGTATGATAGGGGTTACTAGGCTAGAGTGAGAAATGAGGAGGTGAGGAGGAAAACAGGGGTGGAAAGGGAGTTAGGAGATAGGGTGGATGAAAGAGTATTGGGATGGTTTGGACACATGGAAAGAATGAGCGAAGAAAGATTAGTAAAAGAAGTGTGAAAGGCAGAGGTGGAAGGGGTGAACATGAGGGGGTGTCCTAGGATGAGATGGATGGATGGGGTAAAAGGAGTATTGGGAAAGCGAGGAATGTCTGTTGAGGAAGGACGGGAGAAGACAGAAGACAGGGGTGAATGGAGAAGAGTTCTGTATGGATGATGCTGTGATGCATGAGGGGGAGTGGGTGGGAGATGGGGGTGAGGGAGTATGTATGAGAAATAAATTGACGCAGCCCGAAGGGATTTCTCCCCGTCTTCTTCTTTTCTGCATGAGAGGACGGAGAGGGGGTTCGCCAAATAAATGAAGCGGCCTTGCTGTGGATGTGCTGTGTCTTACGACACTGCTTCTGGCCTAGGGCAGTGGACAAGATGCAGGGATGACCCGTCATCCAGGAGGTGCCAAGATAAGAGGGATGGGAGAGGGTAGAGGGGAGTGGAGTATGTAGAGGATGAAATGGGTGGGAGTAGTTCCTATGCCTTTTTCTTTTGGCTACCTCCCGTGTAAGGGGGAAAAAGCCTTTGGTATATGTATACATGTATGTATGGTGCACACACACACACACACACACACACACACACACACACACACACACACACACACACACACACACACATACACACACACACGCACACACACACACACACACACACACACACACACACACACACACACACACACACACACACACACACACACACACACACACACACACACACACACACACACACACACACACACACACACACACACACACACACACACACACACACACACACACACACGACTCGGTGGCGTAGTTGGTAGAGCGCTGAACTGCCACCATAGTGGCCCGCAGTTCTTGGTTCGAATCCTGCCCAGGGCCGAAATTATTTCGGTACTGCTGCGCTTCGGGTCGTTACTCTGACTCTCGTGGGCGGGGAGTTGGGTGTGTCTGTGTGTGCAAGGTCATAGCATTACCCATAGATCGGACCTACGAGCTCTGAGCTCTCTTCCAGGAGGGAAATAGCTGTCAATCACGAGTCCAACACGTGATCCAAAGACCAAGTGAATGCACACACAGAAACACACACACACACACACACACACACACACACACACACACACACACACACACACACACACACACACACACACACACACACACACACACACACACACACACACACACACACACACACACACACACACACACACATATATATATATATATATATATATATATATATATATATACATACATATATATATATGTATATATATATACATATATATATATACTTATACGTACATACATATTGTCACAGGGCACTTGTGACTCATATTTTTTAGGTAGACATTGCAATGAAATTATATATATATATATATATATATATATATATATATATATATATATATATATATATATATATATATATATATACATATATGTATGTAGATATATATACAGTATATATATATATGTATATATGATAAACGGCTGATTAATTGATTAATAAAAGTTGGAGAGAGCCGCGTGCTTTGGGAAAGTATTATCGACTTGTGGATTTTGAAGATCGAAACTTTAAAGTTCAAACTTCAAAATTTAGAAACTATTAAACTTCAAACTCTGAAACTACGAAATTCCGAAGCGCGAGGGGTGCACGAGGAAAGAAGAACCACATGGACCAGTCGACATACAGAGCTGAAAGAAGTCGAAACTGCTGGAGCTTGAATACAACGTAGCTGTCATATCATTATATCACCGTTCTGCATCGAATCGTCTGGGTGAGTTTGTAGTGTAAACGTTCGGCCAACGAAGAACTGCAAAATGGGACCTATTGCTTCACTTCCGACACTAATTCAAGTTATGATAAGTACTCACTGCTGGAAGGGGTTTGTGAATCGATGACTCTCACAACAATTATATCTGCCAGGGTTGTGACTAAAGGTCCCTATACACTGTCAGTCATGATTGCACAGTCATCGAGATTGTGCAAGCAGTGTTTGGGCCACACACTATCAGTAAGATTGAGCAATCATTACTTACCTCTTGGAGTTTGTGGAGTTGGATGAACTCCCTCGAAAATTCTTGAGTGTCCTGTGTGCTCGCCATGGTTACAAAGGAAAGATTGAGCTGTTGGCGCAATCATCGCCACTAACTATCACTCATGATGGTGTAACTACTATGCTTGAGCTTACAAAATCAAACCGTGTTGGAAATTCCTCAATCATCTGCGCAAACACTCAATCACACCCACTCACACAGGATATGCTGGCGCAATCATGAATATTGTGCAATACTGACAGTGTGCAGGGGCCTTAAGTGTATTCTATGACAAGTTGTAATTATTGTGAACGTTATGATTTAGTGTCAAGTGTCTTGTTGGAGACATAGTAAAGTACCAATTACTGTCGCCCTACTGGTGAGATTCTGCTGTCCTGAGCAGTCAAGCGACATCAGAATTTAAATTCGTTACAAGATTATTTAATTAGTTATGTGTACGTGTGTGCGTATGTGCAGGTATATTATTTTGTTTTGGTATTATTGTTATTAATATGATTGACTGATTGCTAGATATTAGTTGAAATGTACTTTAAATTTGTTTAATTAGACCCTTTCTCTACCGACATTAACATACATAGCGCTATATAAAAGGAAGTATCCACACAAATATACAAGTAAACTATGCAGAACCTTCGTATGCCAGGGAAGCTGCTGGAGCAAGTTAAATATATACAATTGCATTTAACAATATTAGTTATCTACTATTGAGGTGTAAAAGTTCTGATGTAAAATGGCGCCCAACTTGGGGCTTTCTTGTGTGTTATTCACACTCTGGCAGTAAAAATTTTATTGTTGTGACCTTGAAAGTTAACAAAGTCACAGAAGTGTGCGAGTCATGTCCGTACAGGAGTTGGTGAGTGAAGCGGCAGCCCTGGGGTATACGGATACTGAGGAAACCAAAGTACGTTCGTAACCGGCAGCAGCAACTGCGGGACGACAGTGCGCAGGAACGAGTTGGAGTATGAAAAGGAGAAACGGCTGCATGAGGAGATGCTGCAGCTCAAACTTTCCCAACCTCAGGCCGATGGT
>NC_134807.1:49793267-49803267 GCF_046742065.1 Oratosquilla oratoria
ATGGCAATGAAGGACGGGTGGCCGATGTGGGACGCAGTGACGGAGGGGAGCAAAGTCTATATAAGAGATTGAATAACCGGGAGAGACCAGATGTCCGGGATAGGGCAAATGTCCATGAGGCAGTGAATGTCAATGAAGGACCAAATGTCAATATAGAGCAAGGTATCAATAGAGAATAAAATTATAATGTAAGGCATGAAGTTGAAACTCAAAACGTGTCAAAAAGAAATAATCACGAGTTTCTCAAAACCATGTACTTTAATGCTCGTAGTATTAGGAACAAAATTCAAGAAATCTAGCCGTATGTCAAAAGTGAAATCTTGATATGATAGTAATAAACGAGACATGGTTAAATGATGGAGAGTTAGAAGCTGAATTTAATATTGCGGGATTTAAACACTCTCATCGGGATAGAAACCACAAGAAAGGTAGGGGTGTTCTGTTGTACATAAAAAACAATGTCCATGCCTGTGTTTTAGAGAAAGTGAAACAGGATGCATATGATCGTTTAAGAGTAGAACTAACCCAAACAAGTTGACAAAAAATTAATGTAAGTATAATATATAGGCCAAAAACATTATCACTAGCAGACGACAAACTGTTGTTTCAAGAACTGTCTAGTTTCTGCAACCGGGACTTATTGATAATGGGTGATTTCAATTTTACTGACATTGATTGGATGACCCTTGAACATGGTCATATAGGTAGACGCTTGATAGATTTTCTCGATGACAATTACTTAGTCCAACATGTAGAAGAGCCTATAAGACATGGAAATTTACTCGATCTATTGATCACTAGCTGCGAAATCATTATAACCGATGTAGAAGTTGGTGAAACTATTCCAAGTAACGATCAGAACTTAGATTCAAACTGCTAAGAAAAAAATTAGAATAGGAACTGTGTATCTAAAATACCTGTTTTCAGTAAAGCTCAGTTCATAGGACTACGTCAGGAGCTTCACCTTAAAGATTGGGAGGCTAAATTAAGCAAAAAACCTATAGATCAGATGTGGGAAATATTTCAAAATACGCTTACTAAAATTATTCATATTTACATCCTGTTTAAGGACAGACGCCCCCCAAATTAGGCTCGCCCAAAATGGTTTGACAAATAAATTATATACTGTATACATATATATATATAGCTAAAAAGAGACAGACTTATCAAAGGTATGTGATAATACAGAGATTTAAAAAAAGAAAAAAAAAGTGAAAACGACAATACAAAATGAATATCGCTGATAAATCCAAGGAAAATCCCAAAGAATTAGTTACATGAGAGATAAAAAGGTTATTAGGAATCACATTGGCCCACTATATTCTGCTGACGGTCAACTTAAATATTCAAATGAAACGAAACATCTCAAAATTAACTACAAACTGAAACCTGTGGAAAGTCTACGGTAAACTTACTCACAAAAAAAAAGATCTACAGAAAAACTCAGAGTTAATAAAACACCAGGGCCTGACGGTTGGCATCCAAGAATCTGAAAAGAAATTGAAAATAAGATTGTTGTTGCATTAGAAATTATTTTCAAAAAATCCATCATATCTGGAGATGTCCCACGAGAATGGAAGCTAGTTGATATTACTACCATATTCAAAAAAGGTGACAAAAAGAAATCAAATAACTACAAGCCTATAAGGTTGACTTCAATCGTAGGAAAAATAATGGAAACTAGCATTAGAGATGCTATCGAACATCATTTAGAAAGAAACTGTTTGATAAATGATAGACAGCATGGATTCAGACGGAAACGTTCTTGCATGACTAACTTATTCGAATTATACAACACAGTAATCTCGAATTACGCTAAAAAAAATATATATATAGATTTGATATATGTAGATTTTGCAAAAGCTTTTGATACCGTCCCCCACGAAAGACTACTTAATAAATAAGCTTCACACGGAATAAGTGGTAGCCTATTAAGTTGTTCTAAATGGCAAAACTTCTAGATGGAAAAATGTTACTAGTGGAGTTCCTCAGAGATCCGTTTTTGAGCCACTTCTATTCATAGTACATATAAATCATATACGTATACCTACCACGGACTAAAATATATTGCCTCCAAATTAGCTGATGATATAAAACTGTGCGGAATAGCAAATAATCACGTAAACCAAATAGATATTTAAGAAGATTTAAATAAATTACAGCAATGGTCTGAAAAGTGGCAGATGAAATTTAACAAAACTATATGGAAAGTTATGCACATAGGTAAAAATAACTGTAAGTACGATTACAGGTTTTTTGAAAATTCGTTAACAAAAGTGGACAATGAAAAGGATCTCGGCGTAATTATCAGTAACGATCTCAAATCATCTAAGCGGTGAATTTTAGCCTCTGAGAAAGCAAATAAGATTCTAGGACTGATTGCGCGATCCATTGATTTCAAAAGTCCATCTCTCAATAACAAGCTAAATTGGTAGTTCGTCCACATTTGGAATATGCTGTTTCCGTATGATCACCGGATATCATTAAAGACATTGACAGATTGGCAAAAGTATAACGGTGAGACACAAAACTGATTCCAAATATAAAAAATAAATCATTCGAAAATCGACTAAAACATGAATCTGTTTTCCTTAAAAAAAAAAAAGCGTAGACTCAGAGATGACCTGAAACAGGTCTTTAAGATTCTAAGGAAAATTGACAACATCAAAAGTGACAAAATTTTCATATTGAATAAAAAACCGACAAGAAATAATGGTCTCAAACTGTCAGGAAATTAATTTAATTTGGAAGTGGGTAGAAACAACTTCGCCAACCGTATAGTTAATAAATGGATAATCTTCCTGCAGAAGCAGTGCAATGTAGTTCAGTTCAAAGCTTTAAGAATCGTTAAGATAAACACCTAAGCAAGATGCTGTAATTCCTGCCATTTATTTTATATAATTTGTTTATTTGTTTCTTATTCTTTGTCTTCTTGTTTATTATTATTTGCTAGATTTTCATTTATTATTATCTATCTCTCAATTTATTATCATTTACTATTTTCCTGTTTCTTTATCATCTAAACATAGCTGTGCATTTATTTATTGATTTTACTTATTATTACTTATACTATTATAATCTCTTATTACTTATTTATTTATCTATAATATGGTTTTTTTTTTCATCCTACTTAGTTTTGGACCAAAAGGTTTCTCGTCGCCATGTTTCTCCTTTATAATCCTTTGTAAAGTATATATACATACACACACACACACACACACACACACACACACACACACACACACACACACACACACACACACACACACACACACACACACACACACACACACACACACATATATATATATATATATATATATATATATATATATATGTATATATATATGTATGTATATATATATATATATATATATATATGTATGTATATATACATATATATACATATATATATATATATATGCATATATATACATATATATACATACATATATATATATACATATATATAAATATATATATATACATTTATATATATATATATATATATATACATATATATATATATTACAAAGGATGATAAAGGAGGAGCATATATATATTACAAAGGATTACAAAGGCGGAGCATGCCGACAGGAGACCTTTTGGTCCATATCTAGGTCGGATGCGAAAAAAATCATAATAATAATAATATCATCAATAGAAACTATAATAATGTAAATAACAAATAAAATACATAAATAAAAGCATAGGTATAGTTAAATAATGAACAAAACAGGTAAATAGTAAATAATAATAAATTGACATATAACTAATAATAAATGAAAATCAAACAGACAAATGATAACAAAACAAAAACAAATAATATAAAATAAATTATAATCATTACAGCATCTTGCTTACGTGTTTATCTAAATGATTCTTAAAGCTTCGAACTGAACTACATTGCACTACCTGTGTAGGAAGTTTATTCCATTCATTAACTACACGGTTGGCAAAGTTCTTTCTACCTACTTCCAAATTGAATCTATTTCCGGACAGTTTGAGACCATTGTTTCTTGTCTGATTCTCATTCAATGTGAAAATTTTGTCACTTTTGATGTTGTCAATTCCCTTTAGAATTTTAAAGACCTGTATCAAGTCACCTCTGAATCTACGCTTTTTTAGGGAAAACAGATTCATATGTTTTAGTCGATTTTCGTATGATTTATTTTTTATATTTGGAATCAGTTTTGTGGCTCGCCGTTGTACTTTTCCCAGTCTGTCAATGTCTTTAATGAGAATCGGTGATCATACGGAAACAGCATATTCCAAATGTGGACGAACTAACGATTTATATAGCTTGTTAATGAGTGATGGACTTTTGAAATCAAAAGATCGCGCAATCAGTCCTAGAATCTTATTTGCTTTCTCAGAGGCTGAAATACACTGCTTGGATGATTTGATGTCGTTACTGATAATTACGCCGAGATCCTTTTCATTATCCACTTTTGTTAACGAATTTCCAAATAACTTGTAATCGTACTTACTGTTATTTTTACCTATGTGCATCACCATGCATTTACTTGTGTTAAATTTCATCAGCCACTTTTTAGACCATTGCTGTAATTTATCTAAATCTTCTTGAATATCTAATTGGTTAAAGTGATCATTTGCCATTCCGTACAGTTTTGTATCATCAGCAAATTTGGAAACAGTAGATTTTAATCCATGGGGGGAAAAAGCCTTGGTATATGTATGTATGTATGTATGAATAGAAGTGGTCCAAGAACGGAACCCTAAGGAACTCCACTTGTAACATTTTTCCATCTAGAAGCATTTCCATTTAAAACAAATATTTGTTTTCGACCATTCAACCAATTTCTAGTCCAACTTAATAGGCTACTACTTATTCCGTGTAAAGCTAATTTAGTAAGTAGTCTTTCGTGGGGGACGGTATCGAAAGCTTTTGCAAAGTCTAGATATATTAAATCTATACTGTTTCTTTTGTCATAATTCGAGATAACTGTGTTGTAGAACTCGAGTAAGTTAGTCACGCAAGAATGTTTCCGTCTGAAACCGTGCTGGCTATCATTTATCAAACGGTTACTTTCTAAATGATGTTCGATAGCATCTCTGATGATAGTTTCCATTATTTTTCCTCGTATTGAAGTCAAACTTATAGGCCTATAGTTATTTGGCTTCTTTTTGTCACCTTTTTTGAATATGGGAGTAACGTTAGCTAGCTTCCATTCTCTTGGGACATCTCCGGATATGATGGATTTCTTGAAAATATATTCTAATGGAACAACAATCTCATTTTTCATTTCCTTTAAGATTCTTGGATGCCAACCGTCAGGCCCTGGTGTTTTATTAACTTTGAGTTTATCTATACACCTTTTAATTTTTTCTTTTGTTATATTTACCGTAGTAAGTTTACCCTAGACTTTTCACAGGTTTCAGTTTGGAGTTCACTTTGAGGTGTTTCATTTACGAATACCGAGCTAAATTAATTGTTTAAGATATTACACATTCCTTCATTTGAATATTCAAGTTGACCGTCAGCAGATAAAAGTGAACCAATGTGATTCCTACCAACCTTTTTATTTCAAATGTAACTACAGATTTCTTTGGGATTCTCTTTGGATTTATCAGCGATGTTCATTTCGTATTGTCGTTTTCTTTTTCTTATTGTCTTTTTTTAATCTCTGTATGGATACATAATTTTCATAGTGATTAGATGCACCCGAGCACTTATATTTCTTATAAGCCCTTCTCTTTTTAGCAATACTTTTTTCAGTTTCTTTATCGAGCCACTTTGGGCGAGCCTGATTTGGGGCACGTCTGTCCTTAAAAAGAATGTAAGTATGAATCATCTTAGTGAGCGTATTTTGAAATATTTCTACAGGTCTTTCGTTTAATTTTGCCTCCCAATCTGTAAGCTGAAGCTCATGACGTAGTCCTATGAACTGAGCTTTACTGAAATCGGGTATTTTAGAAACACAAGTATCTATTCTAAAAAAAATTAGGAGTTTGAATCTAACTAAGTTGTGATCGCTATTTGCAACAGTTTCACCGACTTCTACATCAGTTACCATGCTTTCGCGGCTAGTGATCAATAGATCGAGTAAGTTTCCATATCTTGTGGGCTCTTTTATATGCTGAATTAAGTAATTGTCACCAAGAAAATCAATCAAGCGACTACCTATATGGCCATGTTCAAGGGTCATCCAATCAATGTCAGTAAAATTGAAATCATCCATTATCAATAAATCTCGGTTGCAGAAACTAGACAGTTCTTGAAATAACAGTTTGTCGTCTGCCAATGATAATGTCTTTGGCCTATATATTACACCTATATTCATTTTTTGTCCATTTGTTTGGGTTCACTCAACCCACAAACTATCATATGCATCATGTTTCATTTTCTCTAAAACGCAAGCATGAACATTGTTTTTAACGTACAACAGAACACCCCCACCTTTCTTGTGGTTGCTATCCTGATGAAAGTGTTTAAATATCGCAATATTAAATTCAGCTTCGAACTCTGTATCATTTAACCATGTCTCAGTTATTCCTATCATATCAAGATTTTCGCTTTTGACAGACGCCTGTATTTTTTTTATTTACTCCTAATACTACATACATACATACATATACCAATGCTTTTTCCCCCTTTCAAGGGAGGTAGCCAAAAAGGGAAAGGCACAAAAACACTCCCACCCATTTCATCCCTAAATACACTCCACACCCCTCTCATCTGAGCACCTCCCGGACGACGGGTCATCCATGCACCTTGCCCACCGCCCTGGGTCAGAAGCAGTGTCGCAAGACACAGCACATCCACAGCAAGGCCGCTTCACCAAATCGGCGACCCCCCCTCTCCGTCCCCCCTTGCATATAAGGAGAGGACGGGGAGAAATCCCTTCGGGTTGCGTCAAAATTTGCTCACACATACTACCTCACCCCCCACCCCCCGCCCATTCCTCCTCATGCAATCACAACATCATCATATACAACCATTCTCCACTCACCTCTGTCTTCCGTCCTCTCCCTTCCTTCCTCAACAGACATTCCCCTCTTCCCCAAAGCCCCCTTCACCCCATCCATCCACCTCATCCTAGGACGTCCCCTCATGTTCACTCCCTCCACATCTGCCTTCCATACCTCTTTTACTAGTCTTTCTTCACTCATTCTTTCCATGTGTCCAAACCATCCTAATATTCTTTCATCAACCCTATCTCCCAGCTCCTTTTTCACCCCTGTTCTCCTCCTCACCTCCTCATTTCTCACTCTATCTAGCCTAGTAACCCCCATCATACTTCTCAGACACCTCATCTCAAACACATTCAAACTCCTTCTCTCTTCTTCTCTTATGTTCCACGTTTCTGCCCCATACAGTGCTGTTGGCACAATCACTCCTTCATACAGTCTCCTCTTCGCATCCACTCCTAATACTACGAGCATTAAAGTACAACGTTTGAAGAAACTCGTGATTATTTCTTTTTGACACATTTTGAGTTTCAATATCATGTCTTACATTATCATTTTTTTATATCTTGCTCTATATTATCATTTGGTCCTTCATTGACATTCAATGCCTCATTAACTTTTCTCCCATCAAAATTAACATTTCCCCCCATCGCGGACATCTGGTCGATCACGGTCATCCGATCTCTTTTGTACATTTTGTCCCCCTACGTCACCGTGATTCACGCCGGCCTCCCGTCGTTCATTGACATTATGTCCGGCATCCTTTCCTAAAATAGTATTTTGTCCTCCAGTGACATTATATCCTACCGTGATATTTTTTCCTCCACTATAATTACATCCCATCGTGATATTTTGTCTTCCACTGTCATTACATCCCATCATGACATTATGGCCTTCAATAATATTCTGTCCGGTATCCCTTCCTAAAATTATATTTTGTCCTCCACTGACATTATATCCTACCGTGATATTTTCTCCTCCATTATCATTACATCCTATCCTGATATTTTGTCCTCCATTATCGTTACTTCCCATCGTGATCTTTTGTCCTCCACTGTCATTATATCCCATCGCGACATTTTGTCCTTCGACATTACATCCTAATGTAATATTTCGTACTCTACCGACATTATATCCTAAAATTATATTTTGTCCTATACTGACATTATATCCTACCGTGATATTTTCTCCTCCATTATCATTACATCCTATCCTGATATTTTCTCCTCCATTATCATTACATCCTATCCTGATATTTTGTCCTCCATTATCGTTACTTCCCATCGTGATCTTTTGTCCTCCACTGTCATTACATCCCATCGCGACATTTTGTCCTTCGACATTACATCCTAATGTAACATTTCGTACTCTACCGACATTATATCCTAAAATTATATTTTGTCCTCCACTGACATTATATCCTACCGTGATATTTTCTCCTCCATTATCATTACATCCTATCCTGATATTTTGTCCTCCATTATCGTTACTTCCCATCGTGATCTTTTGTCCTCCACTGTCATTATATCCCATCGCGACATTTTGTCCTTCGACATTACATCCTAATGTAATATTTCGTACTCTACCGACATTATATCCTAAAATTATATTTTGTCCTATACTGGCACATTGTTCTATATTAATGCTATACTCTACACCGTTTTCCCAAGTACATTTTATTTCCCCTTCCCTTTGGGCTTTTACCCTAAAAAAGGAGCTAGTTCATTACAAACCCCCACAATGAGGTTTGTAAGAACATCTTTGCCTCTGCGGGTAAGGTGGATCCCATCACAAGCGTAAAGGACATGGCGCCTAGAAAAGAGATACCAAGGATCAAGAAAGTGGTAGCCCAATTGTGTGCACAACTGCTATATCCTATCATTGATCCCTATGGCTCTACTGTTCCAACACGAGCCTGCGTAGATCCTCGGGAGGATCCCACAGACTACGTGACGGCTCCCACGTTCCTTCATCTCCTGAAGGAGGACCTTGTAATTCCGAACAAGCTCCTCTGACCTCACCCTACCTACATCGTTACTTCCCGTATGAACAATCGTAACCGTTTTCGTCCGTGCTTGCTCCCTGATGGACTGGGTACGATCGGCGATCCCACGGCCCGGTTGACATGCAAGCTTGCAACGTCACTTAGTCTTCCGCTGCAGGATGTCGTCATAGCCTTGCACCATGGAGTCCCCCACCACCAAGAACTCCTGGTTTTCAGCCACTCCATCCTCCAGTAGAGCAAAACTATTGGCTAGAGCTAGCGGTTGGTCCACAGGGCACACGTCTACCGTGTATGTATGTATATATATATATATATATATATATATATATATATATATACACATATATATATATACATATATATATATATATATATATATATATATATATATATATATATATACCAAAGGCTTTTTCCCCCTATAAGGGAGGTAGCAAAAAAACACTCCCACCCATTCCATCCCTATCACACTCCACTCCTCTCCACCCTCTTCCCTCCCTCTTATCTTGGCACCTCCTGGATCACGGGTCATCCCTGCATCTTGTCCACTGCCCTGGGTCAGGAGTAGTGTCGCAAGACAGCACATCCACAGCTAGGCCGTTTCATTAATTTGGCGACCTGTCTCTCCGTCCCCTCATGCAGAAAAGAAGAAGACGGGGAGAAATCCCTTCGGGCTGCGTCATTTTTTTTTTTTTTCACATACTCTCTCACCCCCCATTCTTCACCCATTCCACCACATGGATTACAATATCATCCATATACAACCATTGTCCATTCACCCCTGTCTTCTGTCCTCTCCTGTCCTTTCTCAACACATTCCTCTCTTTTGTAATACCCCTTTTACCCCATCCATTCATTTCATCCTCGGTCGCCCCCTCATGTTCACTTTTTCCACATCTGCTTTCCACACCTCTTTTACTAGTCTTTCTTCACTCATTCTTTCCATGTGTCCCAACCATCCTAATACTCATCCACCCTATCTCCCAACTACCTTACCACCCCCGTTCTCCTCACCCCCTCGTTTCTCACTCTATCTAGACTAGTAAGCCTTATCATACTTCT
>NC_134807.1:49810767-49813267 GCF_046742065.1 Oratosquilla oratoria
GCCCACGTAAGTCTCGTATAGGACATTATCAGTCACGCTGACCAAGTTGGGGGTGCCACTTCTGTATATGACGCATAGTAAAAGTGTTTCACCATGATGCCTCTAAACGTTACCCATGCACTGTCCTTGTATGTTTTGTTTTTAGCCATTCTTGGTGTTATTTGTCTGGCTTGCTATTTGTTTTTTACATAGATGCATGCTCCTCTTGTGTTCGGGGCTGCAAAGTCACTCAGAAACAAATCATACTCAGGAATAGGCAGTTTGGGGTTCTGGTATGGTACCAATTTTCGGTTTCGCTTCAGTTAGCGTTATTATGTAAAAGTTATGATTAGTGTTTAATATTAGGAGTAGATCATACTTGCTCAATGATGAATTATCCACATTAGTATGGTAAGTTTTCAAGTTCTCTGTTCTATTGTAATTAGGCCTTGATTTATTGTTACTGGTGGTAATGTTTCCTACTGTTGTTCATTTGGTTGCTCCTTAATTTCGACTATTCTCCCACGCTTAATGACCCACTTTTTGTCTGGTTACAAATTCCTGATTGTTTTGAGTGACGAAACCAAATTTTTGACTGTTAGCTGGTTTTTGGTGAGATTGGGTCGAATGAATACTTTGCTGTAGATGTCGTGTTCACTGTCTCTTAAGTCCTTGGCTTTGGCCAGGGTTGTTTTCTTTTCAGCAAGTGACTCAAACTCTATCTTCAGTAATCTAACCTTGCCTTCTATGGGGTCACCTAACCTTGATGCTTTTGTCACCTTCGTAATTAGTTTGAATTCCTCCCTGAACATTAGGGCTACTGCTTGCAGGTCTTCTTCTGGGTTGCTTTGTTTTGGGAAATTCAGTATAACCAAATTTAGCTTTCTCTGATCAATTTGTTCTAGTTCTAATAGGCCCTGCCTCAATTCTATAGTATCGACCATACCTGAAGTTAAAGCTGAGCCACCATTACTGTCAGTTGTGATATTTGAAATCCTCTTTTCCAGAGACAGGAGTGAATTCACACTCTTCTGGTTGACTTGATCCAGTTTCTGTTCCAATTCTGTCTTGTAGGCATTCAAAGTTGAGTCATCCTCAGATGTAGGCCTGTGTTGACTAACTTGACTTACAGCTGCCTCTATGTCGCTCAAACGTGCATCAATGGTTACTTGCAGGTTAATCATCTTTTGGTTGGTATCTCTAACACTACGATTAAGCTGAGCAATTTCTTTTGTATTGTTGGAGCTCTGAGTAGCTAGGTTATCTATTGCAGTCATAATGTCAGCATATGTATTGTTGACAAATAGTTCTGACGAAATAACGGCAGAAAAGCTGTATAAAGATCTTCAGGTAACTATGAATTTAGAAGAGGTAGATTATTATCTTCAAGGGTATAGTGAACCTAAAGCAATTAGTTCATATGTGATGACAATGGGAATGCAACAGAAGAAAGAAACTAGAAACTCTAGAAGTTATTTTAGAAACAGAGGATCTGAATATAGAGTTAGAAGTACATCAAGGAATGCTAGAATTGAATGTTACAATTGTAATACCTGAGGGTATAAAGCATAAGAGTGATGTTATAAAATTATTTGTAGATATTGCAAATATGAGGGTAATGATGAATGTCATTAGAGAAACCCGTTTTTCTGATTGTATCATCAGAGGACTGGGCATAGAGTACAGGAGTGCAAAAATGATTTTTTTTTTTTTTTTTTTTTTGTATGCACCCAGAAACAAGAGAAAGCACCCAGACACAAAATAAAACAACACTACAGAGCTCCCCATAGAAATACACATAGACAGCATTGTGTTAGGAACAAGAATGATAGAAGAGTGAAAGGAAACCCCAACATCAAAGATAGTTGTAAACTGACTATAACAATTGGAAGGACTTCTGTAGGACCTCTCATTGATGGTAGAATGTTCAATAAACCTATTTAAATTTTTGTTGATACAAGATCTGTAGTCATTGTTATAACTAGTAGATTTTGTACCAGCTGAAACAAGGAGTGAAACTTTCATTACAAGGAGTAACTGGAAGTCAGTTATAAACATTAGGTATGATTGAATTAGAAGTCATCTTATATAAAAATGAGCATTTGCACATTTCAGTGATAATTGTAGAAGAATCTGTTTTCCCAGGAGATTTATTGATAGGGTTTGCAACTATGAGAGATGAGAACATGGTCATATGTCTGCTGAGTTAGAGACCTTAGTGAAATCACAGTTAATTTCATTTTTAAATCAACCAGACATAGAGCCATTAACAGTAATCAGATATTTCGTTTAAATAGATAGAAGAGATAACAATTATATTTTAGATAGTGGGGCAGAGCGGTCCAGACCAACAGAAAAGAAGGTCTCATATAGTGTACCCAACTCAGATTTTCAAGAAATCCTAGAAATTACTAATTCATCAACAAAGCTTTGCTAATTGTGGAAGGTGGCGTAATAAACTCGACGTTATTACACGGGGTAGGGGTGCAGTTGAAAAGAGTCACTGTAGACTCTGAAATTT
>NC_134807.1:49818267-49852777 GCF_046742065.1 Oratosquilla oratoria
TTCTTTCAATATGTTCTATTTCTCTGCCATCTTTGTTTCTTCATTTAAGCAGTCTTCCCAATTTGTATTTTGAAAGAATTTTCTGAGTTTCTCAAAATACGTTTTGTTATATATTAGTCTTCTTTTTCTATGCTTCTTATTTCTTCTCAAATAAATTTGTTCTTTTATTTCGAACTCTATTTAAAAATAGTCACTCTTTCCATTTGATGTTTTGCATTCTATTCTGTCCACAATTTCAGGCTCTGACGAAAACTTAAAATCTAGTCTCGACGGTTCCTCATTGTTTCTATATCTGGTATTTTCCTTTGCCTATTGAGTCATTGTGTATTTGATGGTCATATACAGTAGTATGTTTTCCCAGAGGTCTTCTCCACCTCTCACTGTCATTTCTTCCCAACATATTTCCTTTAAGCTGAAGTCACCTCTAATTACTATGTTTTCTCTTTCTTTCAGTAAATCAGTTGGTGCATTCTTTGTGTCTCCCAACATTTTGGAATGATCACTCTCTGTCCAAGACTGTGTTTTCGGGGGTACATATATTACTACAGATTTTCTACTTTTCATGCCACTGTTTTCAACTTTTATCATAATCAATTCCACATTATTTTTTCCTTCTGTTGTCTCAGTAACACCTAAGACTTTCTCAGTCAAAAACATGACTCTTCCATCCTGTTTCTCCTTTATAATTTTTATTCAATGGTTGTGTGGGTGCGTGTGTATATGTGTGTATGTGAGTAAGTTTGAATGTGTGAGTATATATATATATATATAATATATATATATATATATATATATGTATATATACATATATATATGTATATATATCATATACATGCATATATATAAATATACATATACATATACATACATACATATATATATATATATATATACATATATATATATATATATATACATATATGTGTGTGCGTGTGTGGGGGGGTATGTGTAAGCATGTACGTATCTGGGAGTCGGAATGTGTGTGCATGAGTGACGGTATATGTTTATACATTGCGAATTTACATATGCGTTCATGATCGCAACTCCCCCTATCCACCATCAAAGTACGGCATAGTTCTACGAGGTGATGTCTTAACCCTCCTTCTTCTATCCTCCTATTTCTCTTTTTCTTCTCTCTCTCTCTCTCTCTCTCTCTCTCTCTCTCTCTCTCTCTCTCTCTCTCTCTCTCTCTCTCTCTCTCTCTCTCTCTCTCTCTCTCTCTCTCTCTCTCTCTCTCTCTCTCTCTCTCTCTCTCTCTCTCTCTCTCTTTCTCTCTCTCGTCCTGGAAACCATAAGGTTGAAGATGCTCCTGTGATACAAAGACATGGAGACCCGTGAGCGGCATGATCCGACAGACTGGATACCTGGTAGTTTCCTACAACCTCGACCACTAGTTTTTTAGGATCTCTCTCTTGCCACTGGAAGATGGTGGAAAAAGGGACTGCATACCCCTCCTTCACCTAAAATCCATTCATATATAGATGATTTTGCTCCTCTCAAGCCCTGTAGAGATGGGATAGGGTGCCGGAGACAAGTCAAGGATGCGACTGGGAATCTCCATCCCGATTCCTGTACGCAGGTGGTATAGGAGTGATGGTCGCTAGAGAGAAGGAATAGGAACAGTTCTCTCCTCTAGCAACTTCCTATATGACTAAGGAGCCCTTTTGAGGGATCCCCACTGCCCACACTGAACGGGGAGAGGTCTAGAAAAGGTGACTTAAACATTGGCTGATCCAGCCTCCTTGGATCGTTCACCACGATTATCTAGGCACCCTTTATAATGTCGAAGGATTACGAAGAACAAAGGGGAAGCCTGCCGACAGAAGACCTTTTGTCCAAAACTAAGTCGGATGCGAAAAAAATATAATGATAAATAAATGATTAAATAAATAAAATTATAATAATATAAATAATGATGAATAAGATAAATAGGTAAAGTTAAATGATAAACAAACAGATAAATAGTAAATAATAATAAATGGACAGATAAATAATAATGAATAGTAATCAAATATATACAATAACAATAAACAAAAAGAAAAACAATAATAAAAAATAAACAAATAATATATGATAAATGGCAAGCCTTACAGCATCTTGCTTAGGTATTTATCTAAACCAGTGGTTCTTAACCTTGTTGGAGGTACTGAACCCCGCAAGTTTCATACATGCATTCATCGAACCCTTCGTAGTTGGAAAAATAAAGTGTTTTTTTTTTTCAAATTCAAAACATAGGAACTATATACTGTATTAGTGCACAAACTGTACCATGGATCATTTGCACACGAAATCACTGTGTTCAAAGAACAAAACCAACAAAACATGAATTTCACATAAAACAAAAACATAATGAATATTTACTGCAAATCAATGTGACTTTTGATGTTGTCTCTGAGACAATTTCAGAAATGCGCGGCTTCACCTTGGCAAGTGCCACTCTCATATAATTTTCGCAACAAAGTCTGTTCCTTTTCTTCGTTCGGTGAGTCAGTTTCCGGGGTTCGGCGGTTTGGTTCACCCCCAAACCGCCGAACCCCGGAAACTGACTCACCGAACCCCTGGGGTTCGATCGAACCCAGGTTAATAAACACTGATCTACATACATATACCAAGGCTTTCCCCCCTTCCAAGGGAGGTAGCCAAAAAGGGAAAGGCATAAAAACACTCCCACCCATTTCATCCCTAAATACCCTCCACACCCCTCCCACCCTTCCTCTCATCTGAGCACCTCCTGGATGACGGGTCATCCCTGCACCCTGCCCACCACCCTGGGTCAGAAGCAGTGTCGCAAGACACAGTACATCCACAGCAAGGCCGCTTCATTTAATCGGCGACCCCCCCTCTCCGTCCCCCCTTGCATATAAGGCGAGGACGGGGAGAAATCCCTTCGGGCTGCGTCAAAATGTACTCACACATACTACCCCACCCCCCACCCCCCGCCCATTTCTCCGCATGCAGTCACAACATCAATCATATACAACCATTCTCCACTCAACTCTGTCTTCCGTCCTCTCCCTTCCTTCCTCAACAGACATTCCCCTCTTCCCCAAAGCCCCCTTCACCCCATCCATCCACCTCATCCTAGGACGTCCCCTCATGTTCACTCCCTCCACATCTGCCTTCCATACCTCTTTTACTAGTCTTTCTTCACTCATTCTTTCCATGTGTCCAAACCATCCTAATATTCTTTCATCAACCCTATCTCCCAGCTCCTTTTTCACCCCTGTTCTCCTCCTCACCTCCTCATTTCTCACTCTATCCAGCCTAGTAACCCCCACCATACTTCTCAGACACCTCATCTCAAACACATTCAAACTCCTTCTCTCTTCTTCTCTTATGTTCCACGTTTCTGCCCCATACAGTGCTGTTGGCACAATCACTCCTTCATACAGTCTCCTCTTCGCATCCATTCCCAAATGTCTATTCCTCATTACACTCTTTAAACCACCAAGGCATTTACTCGCTTCTCTCAATCTACATTCTACCTCCACCTTCACTCCACCTTTTCCTGCTACACTTGCACCCAAGTATCTAAAACTATCCACTTCCTCCAGTCGCTCTCCCTTAATGTTCACTTCCAGTCTACTGCCACTTTCACCCCTTGTACATCTCATCACCTTACTTTTACCCACATTTATCTTTAGCTTTCTTCTATCACATACTCTCCCAAACTCTGCCACCAGCTTCCTCAATCCCTCCTCTGACCCTGCCACAAGCGCAGTGTCGTCCGCAAACAACAGCTGGCTCACCTCCCACTTTTCTCCATTTTCTTTAACCATCTCTAATCCCTTACTCACTACCCTAGCATTCACCTCTCGCACCACCCCATCCATGTATAAGTTGAACAGCCAGGGCGACATAACGCATCCTTGACGAAGTCCCACCTTTACTTCAAACCACTCACTCTCTCCATTTCTAATCCTAACACATGCTCTACTACTCTCATAAAAACTCTTGACAGCTCCCAAAAGCTTTCCTCCTATCCCATAAATCTGCATAACCTCCCACAGTGCCTTTCTGTCTACCCTATCATAAGCTTTTTCCAGATCCATAAAAGCCCAAAAAACATCCTTCCCCTTTCCTATAGCTTTCTCACATATCTGTCTTACCACAAAGATCTGATCTACACAACCTCTACCCGTCCTAAATCCACACTGTTCCTCACCAATTACTCCTTCTGTTCCTCTCCTAATCCTCTCAATTAAGATCCTCCCATAAGCCTTCCCTACTACACTCAACAGGCTAATCCCTCTGAAATTACTACATTCACACTAGTCCCCTTTTCCCTTGTAAAGAGGAACTATACAGGCACTACTCCAGTCCTCCGGTACTCTACCCTCTCTCCAGCAAACATTAAATAACCTCACCAACCAGTCCACCATCACTGAACCTCCCTTTTTCAGACATTCTGCATGACATCCATCCAGACCAGGTGCCTTACCTGCTTTCATCATCTTTACAACTGCCTTCACCTCATCCTTCCTTATTTCTCCTCCATTCTCCTCACTCATCACTCTCATTTTCTTCGCATTTCCCACTGCAGCTATCTTTCCTTCCCTATCCTCCTTCACATTCAGCAACTCCCTAAAATTTTCTGCCCATCTTCCCCTCACTGCCATCTCTTCCATTATCATCTCTCCATCTGTACCTTTTACCTTTTCTTCCCTACTTGATTCGCCTCCTCTTCCTCTCTTAATTTCTTTCCAAAACATATTTTTATTACTTTCAAAATTTTCTGTCATACTCCTACCCCATTTCACATCTGCTATCCTCTTTGCCTCCTTTACCTTTTGCTTTACTTCTCTTTTCTTTTCTTTGTACGTCTCATATGACTCCCCTGTCCTCTTTTGTAACCAATCTGTGAAAGCTCGCTTCTTCTCTTCTACAACCTTCTTTGTTTCCTCATCCCACCATTCACTACCCTTTCTTCTATTTCCCCCTGCCCTTCTTGTTCCACACACCATCCTTGCACACTTTAAGACTCCCTCCTTGAACCATCCCCATTCCTCCTCCACACCCATCTCTGCTCTATCCTTTACTCCCTCCCACTCCTCCTTCATCTTCTTTTCGTACTCCTTCTCCTTTTCCTTTTCATTCAAGGAGTTCACTCTAAGAACCTCCCTACCTTTTGTCCCTTTCCTCCTTCTCCATCTATCCTCCACTCTCAGCTTACCTTCCACCAAAAAATGATCTGATATTCCCCCACCCTCTCCCCTTAGCACATGTACATCCTTAACTCTTCCTATCATAATCCTATTTACCACTACATAATCCATTAGCGCTCTATCTAACACTACTCTAAACAAACCTTAAAGCTTTTAACTGAACTACATTGTACTGCCTCTGCAGGAAGTTTATTCCATTCGTTAACTACACGGTTGGCGAAGTTGTTTCTACCCATTTCCAAATTAAATATATTTTTCTGACAGTTTGAGACCGTTATTTCTTGTCTGATTCTCACTCAGTGTGAAAATTTTGCCACTTTTGATTTTGTCAATTCCCTTTAGAATCTTAACCCATTCAACTCCGATGACAAGAAGTCTTGTCATTTGGTCAAATAAAACAAAAAATCATAAAACACCAAAATGTTTGATCAAACATTTTGGTGTTTTATGATTTTTTGTTTTATTTGACCAAATGACAAGACATCTTGTCATCGGAGTTGAATGGGTTAATGACCTGTATCAAGTTATCCCTAAGTCTGCGTTTTTTTTTTCTTTCTTTCTTTTTTCTTTTTAGGGGGGACAGATTCATATGTTTTAGTCGATTTTCATATTATTTATTTTTGATATTTGGAATCGGTTTTTTGGCTCGCCGTTGTACTTTTTCTAATCTGTCAATGTCTTTAGTGAGATTCGGTGACTATACGGATTGAGCATATTCCAAATGTGGACAAACTAACGATTTATATAGCTTGTTAATGAGAGATGGACTTTTGAAGTCAAAAGATCTCGCAATAAGGCCTAGAATCTTATTTGCTTCCCCAGAGCCTAAAATACACTGCTTAGATGATTTGAGATCGTTATTGATAATTACGCCGAGATCCTTTTCACTATCCACTTTTGTTAACAAATTTCCAAATGACTTGTAATCGTACTTTTGTTATTCTAACCTATGTGCATAACCTTGTATTTACTTGTATTAAATTTTATTATCAAATTATCAGACCATTGTTGTAGTTTATATAAATCTTCTTGAATATCTGATTGGCTTAAGTGATCATATGCCATTCCGCACAGTTTTGTATCATCGGAAAATTTGAAATCAATGAATTTGAGTCCGTGGTATATATCATTTGTATATACTATGAATAGAAGTGGCTATTATTTATTCTGGCTATTATTTATTATTTATCAAACAGTTACTTTCCTGCGATTGAAGTCAACTTACCACTGAACAATCTAATAAACTACAGATCCCTTTCACGATTGCGACATGAAACATCCAAACTCTCCTATTTTCCAAAGAAACCACAATCCGTCCGCACTGACGCACAGCGCTTATTACTCATGAAGTGAAGAAATACAACATAGACATAGTTGCACACAGTGAGACACGCCTCTCTGGTGAGGACTCGCTGACAGAGACCGGCAAAGGACACACTTTCATATGAAAGGGTTATCCAGAAGATGCCAGACTACATGGCGTCGGTTTTGCAGTTTACATTACACTACTCCCAAAGATCTTCGCACCTCCAACCGGCTTAAGCAAAATACTGATGGCGTGGCGCATACATCTCAATAAGGGGTGCTATGGAACACTCATCAGCGCTTATGTTCCTATTCTCAACACTGAAGATTCTATACCGGGTAATAGATGGCTTTCATGAATCATTGGACCTAGCTCTCCTGAAAATATTGCCGCAAGACAAAATCATATTCCTTGGAGACCTCAATATTAGAGTCAGATCAAATGCTGAAACATGGAGGAACGTACTTGGCAGACATGGAATAGGTAACCTCAACACCGATTATCTGATTCCTAACATTATGCTCAGAATATAACCTGACCGTCACAAACACTCTCTTGCAACACAAAAACAAATTTGTGATATTCAACCTGTTTTTTTATTGCTGTCACAACCTATAGCCACAGCAAGCTCAATGATGACGACGGAGTGCGGATACAATACCGCCTAGATGGAAACCTCTTTAACTTTCCTCGCCTACAGGCCCGCACCAAACTTACCACCGCTCATCTCATGGTTCTTCAGTACACTGACGACTGTGCCTTGCTGGCTCACTCACCAGAAGACCTACAACACCTTATTTCAGTGGTCTCTGCAGTTTACCAATCCATGGGTCTGCATGCCAACACAAAGAAGACAGAGATCCTTACATAACACTGAGCAGCTCCAGTTCCACTTCCTGTTTTTCAAACCAATGGAGTACAGCTCAAGCAAGTCAAACAATTCACCTTCCTTGGCAACATAATAACACCAAAACACAATGTTGACGATGAAAGTCAGTAAAAAAGAAATCCACCTCGCATCAGCCACTTTTGACCGCCTACGTATTTGACAACGGAAACCTTTGAACCGAAACCAAAATATTTGACTACACAGCCGTCTGCATCTCCTCCCTACTCTACAGCTCAGAAACCTGGACCAACTACAGACGACACATAAAAGCACTGGAGGCATTCCACATTCTTCAAAGAATCCTGGGCTAAATATGGCAAGACAAAGTAACATACATTAAAATCTTGCAACGTACACAAATGTCAAGCATTGAAACATTACTAGCAAAACGTCAGTTGCAATGGGTGGATCACGTTATTCGCATGCCTGAGAATCGTCCTCACCGACAAATTCTTTACGGGTAACTACCTGATGCACGTCAAAATCCAGGGGGTTAGAAAAAGCGCTACAAAGGTCAATTATTAACAACACTCAAGAGGTGTAGCATCGCAACAACAGACATTGAAACCATCGCATGTGATTGTGCCTCATGATGTAGGAAGTGCTCACAAGGGACCAAACATATCAAGTCTGTTAAGAATCAAACAAGGGACGACCGGTGTAAGAATGTTTCACTATATTTCGCTCAAGTGATATATGTATATGTATATGTATATGCATATGTATATGTATATATATGTATGTGTATATGTATATGTATATGTATATGTATATGTATATGTATATGTATATGTACAGTATATGTATATGTATATGTATATGTATATGTATATGTATACGTATATATATATATATGTACCTGTATATGTATATGTACTGTTTATGTATATGTATATGTATATGTATATGTATATGTATATGCACATATATATGCATATGTATATGTATACGCATGCATGTTTGTATATATATATATATGCAATAAAAACACTAGGAGCGTGTGTTCACAAATGCGTAAATAACCACTAGGAAAAAGTAAACTAAAGAAGCAGAGCGCTTTCGTGTAATTACATCTTCAGTGCAGATACAAAGAAGGAATTATAAGATGAAGAAACAAGGTACAGAATATATGACATAGTGAAGAGGGCATTCGGAGAGGTAGTGGAAGAAGTACACGTGACGGACGTATGGGCCGTCCTGGTAGCCAACAAGTATGGGACGTTTGGGCCGTCCTGGTAACCAACAAGTATGGGACAACTGCTCATAATTTATATTACAATTTAAACAATTTTGAAATTTCATGAGAAATAAAAATATCTAATTTGTACAAACCTTGATGAAGATTAACATTTATCCCTTACTAGATTTGATCAAACTGCATTCAATTAAATTTCTTTCTGTTATGTTGTTGTTGTATGTGATGACTTTAGCGTTATCCCAGTCAACTGGGTGGTTAAAATGGTCCATGTGGTTGAATATACCGCTAGATTGGTTTCCCTCTCTAACGTATTTCTTGTGTTGATTGATTTGTGTTGTGAGTGTTTTAGCAGTCTGACCAACATAAAACTGATTACATGATTTGCAAAGTATTTTGTACACACACCCTTTATCACTATTGACAGAACTATTTATGAGCAGTTGTCTTACAGTGTTCTTATTATTAAAAACTACATTAATGTTAAATTTACGTAACCATTTATGTATGTATATGTGATGTAGTTATACGTATTCGTATACGTTAATACGTATGCGTAGAAGTATACGGTTTACGTATACGAATACATTTACTTTTTAGCATTAATGTTTAAAGTTTACGTTGACATTATTGTAAAATGTTTTCTAATTTAACAAGATCACTGTTTGAACTGTACAACTCGCTCACTTAAATTACTTCTGTCATATAGTATTAATAGGCGTGTGTGTTCAATATACACTTGCATATCATGTAATCAGTTTGATGTTGGTTGCAGACTGACTTAATACACTCACAACTACGAATCATTCATCTTTTTGGATTAATACGTTAGAGTGGGAATCCTATCTAGCGATATATTCAACCTCATGAACCATTTTAACCTCCCAGTTGTCTGGGAATAACGCTAAAAGTCTTCACATTCCTTTCAACTATAATATTAGAAAGAATTTTAATTGAATGCAGTTTGTTCAAAATCTAGTCTAGGGGTTAATTGTTTATCTTTCATCTAGGTTTGTACAAATTAGATTGTTTTATTTCTCATGTAATTTCAAAATTGTTTGTATTGTTATTATTAATTATGAGCAGTTGGCCCTTACTTGTTGGTTTTACCAGGTCGGCCCCAAACGGTCCACAATTTCTTGTTGGCTTCCACAGGACGGCCCATACGTCCGTCAACGTGGACTTCTTCCACGACCTCTCGTATTGCCATCGTCTCTATGTCTTATTTTTCTGTTACCTTGTTTCTTCATCGTATAATATTCATTCTTTGTATCTGCACTGAAGATGTAATTACACGGAATAGCGCTCTGCTTCGTTAGTTTACTTTTTCCTATGTGGGTATTTACGCATTGTAGTGAACACACGCTCCTAGTGTTTTATTGCATTATACATATATTATTCATTATACATATACATTACATATACAGTATACATATTACATTACATATTCCTTTTTACATTTAACTTATACAGTACAGTTACATTATATCTTATACATATACATTGACATATACAGTTACATGTATACAGTATACATATCATTTACACGAGCACATATAACTATTTCATATACATTATTCTTTTCATCGTGACATATACATATACATATACAGGTTTATATACAAATACATATAATAATATACATATACATTATACTCATATACATATACATCTACATACATCAACTTGGGCGGAAAAGATTGTGAAACATTCTTACACCGTGGTCGTCCCTTGTTTGTTCTTAACAGACTTTGATTTGATTGATCTTGTGAGCACTTCCTAACATCATGAGGCACAAAAAATCACATGCGATGGGTTTCAATGGTCTGTTGTTGCGATTGCTACACCTCTTGAGTGTTAGTTTATAATTGACTTGTGTGTAGCGCTTTTCTTAACGACTCCTGCGATCTTCTTGACAGTGCAGTGCGAGGTAGTTTACCGTAAAGAATTTGTCTCGGTCGAGGACAGATTCTCAGGCATGCGAATAACTGTGATTCACCCATTGCAACTGCACGTTTTGCTAGTAATGTTTCAAATGCTTGCTACATTTCGTGCACGTTTGCAAGATTTCGCATGTATGTTACGAGATGTCTTGCCATATTAAGCCCAGGATTTTTTGAAGAATATGTGGAATGCCTCCAGTGCTTTTATGTGTTGTCTGTAGTTGGTTCTCCGGTTGTTGAGCTGTAGAGTAGGGTGGAGACTGCAGGACGCGTCTGTGTAGGACAGATATTTTTGGTTTCGGTTCAAAAGGGTTTCCGTTGTCATATACGTAGACGGCCGAAAGTGGCTGATGCGAGAGGTGGAATTTTTTTTTTTTTTTTTTTTACTGAATGTCATCGTCTACATTGTGTTTTGGTGGTATTATGCTGCCAAGGAAGGTGAATTGTTTGACTTGCTTGAGCTTTTACTCCATTGGTTTGAAAAACAGGTAGTGGAACTGGAGACTGCTAAGTGTTATGTAAGGATCTCTGTCTTCTTTGTGTTGGCATGCAGACCCATGGGATTGGTAAACTACAGAGACCACTGATGAAATAATGTGTTGTCTGGTCTTCTGGTGAAGTGAGCCAGCAAAGCACAGTCCTCAGTGTAATGAAGTTATCATGAGATGAGCGGTGTTTCGTTAAGTTTGGTTGCGGGCCTGTAAGGCGAGGAAAGTTGTTAAAGAGGTTTTTGCCATCGCTCGCGCGCGGTTAGTTGAGATCCTGTCACTACGTCGTCATCATTGAAGCTGGCTGTGGCTATAGGTTGTTTGACTGCAATAAAAAAACAGGGTTTGAATATCACCAAATTATGTTTTTGTGTTTGCAAGGAGAGTGGTTTGTCTGACGGGTCAGGTTATATATCTGAGCATTGATTGTTAGGAATCAGATAATTGGTGTTGTGTGCGTTACCTATTCCATGCCTGCCAAGTACGGTTCCACCATGTTTCAGTCATTTGATCTGACACTCTAATATTGAGGGTCTCCAAGGAATATGATTTTGTCTTCTGCGGCAATATTTTCGAGCGACACCACAACCCCCATGACGAGCAAGGTTTCCAATGATTCAATGAAGGCCATCTATTACCCGGTATAGAATCTTCAGTGTTGTTCGAGAATATAGTTCATAATGCGACTGATGAAGTGTTCACTCCATACGTGTCCCTTATTGTGATGATATGCGCCACCGTCATCAGTATTTTGCTTAAGCCTGGTTGAGGGGTGCGTGGATCTTTGGGAGTTAGTGTAATGCAAACTGCAATAACCGACGCCATGGTTAGAGTCTGGCCATCTTCAGGATAACCTCTTTATTATGAAAGTGTGTCCTTTGCCTGGTTCCCTTTGGGTCAGCGAGTCCTCACCTGTAGAGGTGTGTCTCTCTGTGTCTGCAACTATGTCTATGTTTGTAATTTCTTCACACGCGTCATGAGTAATATCAGCGCTGTGCCGGTCAGTGCGGCTCACCGCCGCATTGTTGCGTTTCTTTGGAATCTAGGAGAGTTGAGATGTTTTCATGGGGTGTCGCACTCTAGGCGTGAAAGGGATCTGTAGCTTTATTAGATTGTTCAGTGGTAAGTTGACTTTCAATCGGCAGAGAAAGTACTATCTGTCGCGCGATAAATAGAGATAATACTAAAAGCCAGAAATAAATTTAATAGTCCACTCCGTCTATTCATAGTATCTATGCTGATGAATATATAACCACGGGATTCAAATTCATTTGAATTTCAAATTTGCAGATGATAATAACTGTGCGGAATGGCATATGATCAATTAAGCCAATCAGATATGCAAGTAAGACTTTCAGAGAGCTAAACTACAATATCATGTGTCTGCGATGCTTTTTGATAGTGTTAAAATTTACGATGAATGTAAGGAGAACGATTAGGCTATGCTACATAGGTAATAAAATAAATACAGTAAAGTACGATTACAAGTTTATTTGGAAATTTGTTAACAAAAGTAGTGATAGTGAAAAGGATCTCGTCGTAGAATTATGCTCAGATAACGATCTCATTACATGAACTTAGCGTAGTGTATTTTAGGCCTGGCTGGGGAAGCAGGAATAAGTATTTCTAGGACTTATTGGCGGAGATCTGTGGACTTTCAAAAGTCCATATCTCATTAACAAGCTATATTTAAATCTCGTTTGTAGTTGTCCACAATTTGAGAATGTTGCTCATTTACGTTATAGTCACCGGTAGATCTATCACTGTAAGACATTGACAGCGGTTTGAAAAAAAGTACAAACGGCGCTGATGCCAAGAAACAAAAAAAGTAGATTCCAAGATATTCAATAAGATTAATATGATAAAATCGACTAAAAAACATAATGAATGCTGATCCCCGCCTCAAAAGAAAAAAGAAAGAATAAAATAAACTAACGCAGACTCTAGAGATAGCTTGATACAGTGTCATAGAAAGCCATTCAACTCCGATGACAAGTGATGTCTTGTCATTTGGTCGCAAATAAAACAAGAAAAATCATAAAACAGCAAAATTTGATTATGATCAAAACATTTTTGTTGTATTTATTGATTTTTTGTTTATATTTGACCTGTTGACAAGAGTTCTGTGTCATCGAGAGTTGAATTGGGGTAAGATTCTAAAGGGAATTAGACTAAGAAATCCAATGAGACAAAAATTTTCTCACTGGAGTAGAGAATCAGACTAAGAAATAACGGTCTCAAACTAGTCAGGGAAAGATATATCTAATTAGGAAAATGGGTAGAAAAACAACTTCGCACAAACCGAGTAGTAAACCGAATGGAAATAAACAGTTCTGCAGAGGCAAGAGTACAATGTAGTTCAGTTTTAAAAAAGTATTTAATTTGGTTTATTGATCAGTGTTAGCTGTGAGCGCTAATGGATTATGTTAGAGGTAAATAGGATTATGATAGGTAAGAGCGCTAAGGATGTACATGAGTAGCTAAGGGGGAGAGGGTGGGGGGAATATCAGATCGTTTTTGGATGGTAGGTAAGTCAGAGAGTGGAGGATATAGCATGGAGAAGAGAGAAGAAGGGACAAAAGGTAGGGAGGTTCTTTAGAGTGAACTCCATTGAATGAAAGGAAAAAGGAGAAGGAAGTTACTCGAAAGAAAGATGATGGAGGTGAGTGGGATGGATTAATGGAGTAGAGCAGAGGAATGGGTGTGGAGGAAGGAATGAGGGATGGTTCAAGGAGGGGGAGTCTTAAAGTGTGCAAGAGATGGGTGTGTGAGAAGACAAAGTAGTGGCAGTGTAGAGGAATAGATGAAAGGGTTGTGAAGTGGTGGAGATGAGAGGAAACGCAAAGAAGGTTGTAGAAGAGAAGATGCGTGATGCAGTTAGCAGCTCAGGATTGGTTACCAAATAAAGAGGACAGGAGGAGTGCATATGAGACGTACAAAGAAAAGAAAAGAGAGGTAAAGCAAAGGGTAAAGGAGGCAAAGTAGGTATGGCGAATGTTGAAATTGGGGTGGTTAGGTGAAGTAATGACGTAGAGAATTGATTTGGTTGAAAGATAATAACAAATAGTGAGTTTTGCGAAAGAAATTAAGAGAGGATGAGGAGGCGAATCAAGTAGGGAGAAGAGAAAGGTAAAAGGGTTAGAAGATGGTGAGATTGATAAATGGAAAGAGAGGAGTGGCGGAAGTGTGAGGGGAAGAATGGGCAGAAAATTTTTAGGGAGTTGTGCTGAATGTGAAGGAGAGGGATAGGGAGGGAAAGATAGCTGCAGTGGGAAATGCGAAGAAAAATTGAGAGTAGATGAGTGAGGTGAAATGGAGGAGAGTTTAAGGTGGAAAAGGGATGAGGTGATGGCAGTTGTAAAGAAGATGATGAAAGCAGGTGAAGGCACCTGCTGGTCTGGAATGTGATGTCATGGCAGAATGTTCTGAAAAAAAGGGGAGGATTCTAAGGTGATGAGGTGGATCTGGTTGGTTAGAGGTTATGAATTGAATGTTTTTGCTGGAAGGAGAGGGTAGAGTACCGGAATGGATTGGACATAGTAGTGCCTGATATAGTTCCTCATTAGCAGAAGGGAAGAAGAGGGAACTAGTGTGAGATGTAAGTAATAGTCAGAGGGATTAAGACCTGTTGAAGTGTAGTAGGAGAGGCTTATGGGAGGATCTTAATTGAGAGGATTAGGAGAGGAGACTCAGAAGGAGTAAATTGGTGAGGAAGAGTGTGGATTTAGGACGGGTAGAGGTTGTGTAGGCAGATCATTGGTAGATGTGTAAGACAGATATGTGATGAAAGAAGCTATATGAAAGGGGAAAAAGGATGTTAGTTTTGGGCTTTTATGGTTCTTGGGAAAAAGCTTTTGATAGGGTAGACTGAAAGGCACTGTGGAAGAGTTTGATGCAGATTTATGGGATAGGAGGAAAGCTTCTTGGGAGCTGTCAAGAGTTTTTATGAGAGTTGATGAGAGCTTGTGTTGAATGGGATTAGAAATGGAGAGGAGTGTGAAGTGGTTTGGAAGTTAATAGGTGGGACTTCGTCAAGGGATGCGTTATTTTCGCCCTGGCTGTTCAAACTTATACATGGATGGGGTGGTGCGAGAGGTGAATGGCTAGGGTAGTGGTGTAAGGGATTAGAGATGCGTTAAAAGAAAATGGAGAAAAGTGGGAGGTGAGCCAGCTGTTTGTATTTGCGAGACGCGAAGCGATCGCTGCGCTTGTGGCAGGGTCAAGAGGGAGGGATTGAGGAAGCTGGTGGCTGCGTTTGGGAGGAGTATGTGATAGAAGAAAGCTAAAGATAAATGTGGGTAATATAAGTAAGGTTGAGGTGAGAATGAGATGTACAAGGGTGAATGAAAGTGGCAGTAGAACTGGAAGTGAAAACATTAAGGAGTGAAGAGCGACTGGAGGAAGTGGTTAGTTTTAGATTACTGTGGTTGCAAGTGTAGCAGGAAAAGGTTGGAGTGAAGGTGGAGGTAGATTGTAGATTGAGAGAAGCGAGTTAAAGATGCACTGGTGGTTTAAAGAGTGTAATGGGAAATAGACATTTGGGACATGAAGATGGCGAAAAGAGGAAGGACTGTATTGAAAGGAAGAGGGTGATTGTTGCCAACAGCACTGTATGGGGCAGAAACGTGGAAAAACATAAGAGAAGAAGAGAGAAGGAGTTTGAATGTGTTTGAGATGGAAGGAGTGTCTGAGAAGTGAGTGGTGGAAGGGTTACTAGGCTGGATAGAGTGTGAAATGAGGAGGGTTGGGGAAGGTAGAGAACAGGGGTGAAAAAGGAGCTGGGAGATAGGTATTGATGAAAGAATATTTAGAGATGGTTTTTGACAGACATGGAAAAGAAATGAGTGAAGAAAGACTAGTAAAAGAGGTATGGGTAAGGCATGATGTGGAGGGAGTGTGACATGAGGGGACGTCCTAGTGATGAGGTGGAATGGGATGCGGAGTGAAGGGGGCTTTGAGGGGAGAGGGGGTAGATGTCTAGATGATGTGAAGGAGAGGGAGAGGACGGAATGAGCAGAGTTGAAGTGTGAGAGGAATGGTTGTATATGATTTATGTTGTGGGACTGCATGAGGAGAACATGGGCGGGGTGGTGGGGGGTGGATGTAGTAGATATGTGTGAGTAGATTCTGACGCTAAGCCCGAAAGGGATTTCTGCCCCGTCCTCGGATTATATGCAAGGGGTGGGACTGAGAGAAGGAGGGGGAGTGGTCGGCCGATTAAATGAAGCGGCCTTGCTGTGGGATGTAACTGTGTTCTTGCGACACTGGCTTCTGACCCTGGGTGGTGGGCAGGGTGCCAGGGAATGACCCGTCATCCAGGAGGTTGCTCAGTAGAGAGGAAAGGGGGGAGAGGGGGGTGGAGGGTATTTAGGGATGAAATGGGTGGGAGTGTTTTTTATGCCGCTTGCCTCTTTTTGAGGATACCTCACTTGGTAGGGGCGGAAAGCCTTGGTATATGTATGTAGAAATCTGTGTTGGAGATATAAACCTGGGTATGATCGAACCCCAGGGGTATCGGATGAGGTCTGTTTCCGGGGTTCGGCGGATGTGGGGTGTTTGAACCAAACCGCCGAACCCGGAAAATTGACTCAGCCGAAACGAAGAAAGTAATGTGGAAACAGACTTTGGTGCGGGAAAATTATATGAGAGTGGCACTTGCCAAGGTGATAAGCTGCGCATTTCTGGATATTTGTCTCAGAGATCTAGACATAGCATCAAAAGTCACATTGAATTTGCATGGCGAAAATTATTCATTATGTTTGTGTTTTATGTGAAATTTAATGTTATTTGTTGGTTTTGTTCGGACTTGATCACTAGTTGATGTCGTTGTGGCAAATGATCCATGGATACCGTTTGTGCACTATTACCGTATATAGTGCCGTATGTTTTGAATTTTGAGAAAAAAAAACACACTTTATTTTTCAAACTGTCGAAGGGTTCGCCATGAGATTGCATGTATGAAAGCTTGCGGGGTTCAGTACCTCATAAACAGCGATTTTAGAACCACTGGTTGTAGATATATACGCTAAGCAAGATGCTGTAAGGGTGCTTGCCATTTATGTTATATTTTTTGTTTATTTTTTTGTTTTTCTTTTTGGTTTATTTTTTAATGTATATATTTGATGACTATTCATGATTATTTATCTGTCCATTTATTATTATTTACTAATTATCTGTTTGTTTTTCATTTAAATTATACCTATTTAGCTTATTCATAATTATTTATCTTATTCTTATTTTATTTTATTTAATCATTTATTTATTTATCATTATAATTTTGTTCGCATCCGACTTAGTTTTGGACAAAGCGTCTTCTGTCGGCAAGGGCTTCCCCTTTGTTCTTCGTAATCCTTCGTCATTATAAGGCGGGTGCCTAGATAATCGTGGTGGATAGATCCAAGGAGGCTGGATCTGCCATTGTTTCAGTCCACCGTTCTAGACCTCTCCCCGTTCTGGCAGTGTGGGCAGTGGGGATCCCTGAAAAGGGCTCCTTAGTCATATAGGAAGTTGCCAGAGGAAGAGAAACTGTTCCTATTCCTTATCTCTAGCGTCCATCACTCCTATACCCCTTGCGTACAGGAATCGGGTTGGAGATTCCCAGTCGCTTCCTTGACATGTCTCCAGGCAACCCTATACCATCTTTACAGGGCTTGAGAGGAGAGCAAGATCGTCATCTATTATATGAATGGATTTTAGGTGAAGGAGGGGTATGGCGCTGTCCCTTTTCTTCTCAACTCCCTCTGGCCAGTGGGCAATGAGACGATGATCCGTAAAAATCATAGTGTGGTCTGAGGTTGCTAGTGAAACTACCATGGTATCCAGTATGTCGGATCATGGCGTGCTCAAGGGTATCCTTGTCTTTGTATCACAGGAGCAGTCTTCAACCTTATGGTTTCCAGGACGGAGAGAGGTGAAAGAGAGAGTGTGAGATAGAGAGATAGAGAGAGAGATGGTGAGATTATGAGAGAGGAGGAGAGAGGATGAAGAGAGAGGCGGGTGTCTTGAGCGAGTGAGGAGAGATACATGTATGATGGTATTCTGCTGAGTATAGATTAGAGAGGGGAGCGAGATGACCGAGAGAGTAGACGGGAGAGAGAGAGCGAGAGAGACGACGGGAGAGAGATGTGGAGATGAGAGAGAGAGAGTGAGAGAAAAAGTGAAATAGGAGGATAGAAGAAGGTGGGGTTGAGACATGCACCTCGCTGCTGAACTTATGCCGTACTTTGATGGTGGATATGGGTGTGGCAGTTGCGTTCTGGGAATTCGTTTTGTACATTCGTCAATGTATTAAATACATATACCGTTCACTCATGCACAGACACCATTCGCACTCGCCAGATATGCGTAACGATGCTTACTACATTACCCGCCCCACACGACACACGCACACACACACACATATATATATATATATATTTATATATATATATAGATATATATATATATATATATGATGTATGGTGGTATGTTTATTTTTAGTTACTATCTAGTGTAGTTACATATTATTACCTACTGGTATACATATCAATATGTATGTAGTATATATTTACATATATATATGTATATATATGTATATAGTATATTTAAGTAGTTACGCTATATCTACTCATACTGTCATTCAAACCTTCATAACATACAGACATATACACATTCGCACCCACAGCAACTATTTGAATAAAAATTATAAAGGAGAAACAGGATGGAGGAGTCATGTTTTTGACGTGAGAAAGGTTTTTAGGTGTTACTGAGACATACAGAAGGAAAAAATAATGTGGAATTGATTATGATAGAAGATGTTGAAAACAGTGGGCCATGATAAAAGGTAGGAGAAGTCTGTGAGTTAATATATTGTACCGCCCGCGAAAACAACAGTCTTGGACAGAGATGTGATCTTACCCTGAAAATGTGTTGGGAGACACAAAGAATGCACGCCAACTGATTTACTGAAAGACAAGAGAAGTACATGAGTGAATAGAGGTGACTTCTAGCTTAAGAAAGGAAATATGTTGGGAAGAAAATGACACGTGAGCTGGTGGAGATAGACCTCTGGGAAAAGCATTAGCTACTGTATATGACCATCAAATCACCAGAATTGACTCACTAGGCAGAAAGGAAAAATACCAGATATAGAAACTCAATGGAGTGAAAAAACCGTTCGAGGACTAGTTTTAAGCTTGTCGTCTCAAGACATGAGCATGAAAATGTGGAAAGAATGTAGAATGGGGCAAAATTTCAAATGGAATGAGTGATTACTTTTAAATAGAGTTCGAATAGAAGAGATACTCTCAGTAATTTATTTGAGAAGATATAAGAAAGCTAATGAGAAAAATAAAGACTAATATATATACAAAATGTCTTTTGAGGATCTCAGTGAAAATTCTTTACCGCAAAAATACAAAATTTGGGAAGACTCTGCTTAAAAATTTGAAGAGGGGGGAAGAGAAATAACACAAATATGGGCAGAAGATAAGGGAACCTCTTTTGAAAGAAAGATTTGATTAATGAGGGCAACGCATACAAATACGTCAACCAAGAAGTAGAAGCCTGAGAAAGGGTTGTGCATTAAGTGCGGGAACAATAAGCTCATGGCTAGGTGAGGCTAAAGATAGAAAGAGGACTAAGGCTGGGAAAAATTGTTTAATAAAAGATGATAAAAAAATGTGGTAAGTGGCAAAAATTATATCCAAACTGTAAGAAAACATGCAGGGTATGAAATAGAGATAACTTTGAAAAAGGACATGATAAAAAAAATATGTCAAGGATCAAAACGTAAGACTATTTTACAGGTTATCCGCGCGAATGGGTAAGCTTAATGACAAACAAGAAATGCAGCGTTAAAAAAGTTGCGACATGGGATATAATGATAGTATATAATAATGATGTAGAATCATTGTCTTGTAAGTTATGAACAGAAAACATTTTAAATCTGTATTTACAATTGAAAGTTATTACAATAATTAGGAGGGAAATACGCTGGAAATAGTAAAGATCTCCCCGCCAATGAAAATATTAACTGTTGACACAGAAGAAAGTTAGAGGGAAAAAAAAATTGATATCAGGAAAAAGTCAACCGGTGCTGGATCCAGCGAATTACTATAGAATCTGGATTAATAAATTTAATGCTATAGTATGAGCTAACGGACAAAATTATACAAGATATTTGATTACTGCGGTCAAAGAAGGAATGGTACCACAGGATTGGAAAAATGGCAAGTATTGTTAGCATTATATAAAGGAGTGGTCATGGAAAATCCGACTAACTAGTAGACCGGTCTCCCTTGCAAGCAGACGAGAGTGTAAAAATATGTGGAAAAGTTATCAATACGCAGTAGATGGATTGTAAAATATCTGGTAAGGATAAAAAGTACTGAATCCAAGAACTACAATTCTGGATTTACGACAGTGAAGCTCTCATGTGTCTACTAGAACTTACTTTGCTTCTAGCTCGAGACTAGAGTAGTAATCATTACAAGAAAGGGCAACCGGTCAGGACGGATTGTGCTTTTCTTGTGTAATGCTACCATAAAAGCATTTGATTAATTTAGTTATAGTACCAGTATAAAAAGTCTGTTAGATACTGGAATCAAAGTAGGTGGTATTCTAAGGAAATTTTGTTGGATGGAATGAAAGGGATTTCTTGACCATTCGGTCGAGGAAAAATGGAGGGTTCAGTACTTAGAGACAAAGTATTCGTCTTGTGGGAAAAATAATGATAAGTGGAGTTCCACAAGGGTTTGCGGACGATTGGCTCCGATTGATGTGTTTGCCTTATACATAAATAACATGGATGGTATGTGAGAGGTGGAATGCTTGGTATGAAGACTTCTTTTGCAGATAACGCAAAAACTATTAAAGTAAGTACAGAGGGAAAATTGTTGGAATCACTACAGAAAGACTTCGAGAAAGTGCTGAGAATGGATTCAAAAAGTGGGGAAGTGAACTGTAACATCGAGAAATTTACGCGCTCACTCATAATGGTGTTTGAATAAAAAGACAAAATAGAATATCGGGGCAATACAAGACTCTCTTCAGGTAAAGAGGAAGTAAGAAAAGTAAACTCAGAGAAAGTATATATGTAAGGAGTAATTATCAGACAAGACATGGCCTCCTGTATCAAAGTATATGTCAAACAAAATTGTCGTGAGAGAAGCGTTGCAAGACTGATACTAAGAGTCAAATGAAAAGTGGGTTTTTTTGATTACCTGAGCCGCTATTTGACTCGCGCGCTATACAAGTACGAAGAATCGTTGCGTCTCGCCTCCGTGACCCTACAAAACGGAACGACTTAATTCACGGATTATTAAATCGCTCAGCCGAGGGCACCGCTCCGTGAGAACAGACCGTGGTAAGTTCATCTGTATTATCATCAGAAATCTCCTTTTGTGACAGGTCTAGTCTTCCAACATGTGTTTGTGTATATATTGTGGACATTTGAAATAATACATAATCTCCTACTGGGATTTGATCCCTCGTTCTGAGCGGCTGGCTTGTATAAGGAGAAGAAGGACCGTACCGTAACGTCCGCACCGGGACCTCAGTCAAACCGAACGACTTGTAGTGTCAGGAGACTAGATTTGTATCCCACCGAGGGCATGTCTACGCGAAGCGTGGGTTGTATTGGTATTTCATCAAGGTCCCTTTATGGTGGTTTGTTTCATAATTGACACAAATACGCTTGTCGGAAGACTAGCCTGTCATAAGAGGACTTGGTAAAATACAGTACATACCCACGCTTCACGTAGGTGGTAGCCTCCGGCCTCTGAATGATTAGTAGGAAGAGTTTATTTCCAAATGTCAGAATGTACAAACACTTGTCAGAAGACTAGCGAGTGCCCTATAAGTGAGGATTGAAAGATAATACAGTACCATACACCTTTCTCTTGTAGGTTGCATCGGATGAACGAGTAGTCCTGTGAACTAAGTCTGCGTTCCGTTATTGTAGGATCCACGGTGGACGTTGATTTTCGTCTGTATAAACACAAGCCGGGACTACAGGCGAGGGTTTCGAATCCTGGAGTAGGAGGTTTCCTGTATTTTCCCAAATTATGTAATATATATATATAATTATATATATGTAATATATATAGTATATATTAGAGTATGCGATATCGTTATATAGATTATATGTATGTTTATAATATGTGGGTGTGTGTGTGGTTTTTGTAGGTATATATTTGATTTATATACATATATATATGTTATATTTATACATAGTATATATGTATAAATGTACTATATATATATGATATAGTATATGATATATGCATTACAAACTCACACATACTTAGAAAAACACACACGCGGCTTACATACACACGGGCGCACAGTGGTAGCGTGTGCGTAAACTACTGACTACGAGGTGGTGCCCGGCTGTCGGATAAGCCCATACACACACATGGCTGAAAACCCTGATTGTTTAGTATTCAGCTTTGCACCTGGCGAGTTCGATACTCGCACACACTTCTCGTGGCGGGCAGTGTGTGTCGCGCGTGTCGAGTAGTGTGTGTGTGTGTGTGTGTGTGTGTGTGTGTGTTGAGTGTGTGTGTGTGTGTCGATTTTTTGTTGTGTTAATTTCACAGCATTAACCCATATTATCAGTCAGAAGGAGTTTGAGCTCTTCATCGGGGTAGGATAATAGCTATCGATGTCACGAGTCCTAAACGTGATTCTCACAGACGCAATGGTGATTAAATTACAGAAACATGACACACACTTCACACACACACACACACACAACTGACACACTACACTAGCACACAAACACACACACACCCACACATCACACACACACACACACACACACACACACACAAACACACACACACACGCACACAGACACGAAATACACACACACACAGCACACGCACACACACACACACACACACAGCACACACAGCACACACACGACACGACACACACACACACACACACACGCACGCACACCCACACACACACACTCACACAAGCTGACACACACACACACACACACAGCACACACACTACACACACGCACACGACACACAGACAGCACACACACACACACAGACACTCTCACTATCACACACACACACGTAGACACACACACACACACACATTGCACATGCACATCAGACACACACACACACACACACACACACACTCACGACACACACACGAACACACACACACACACACAGCACACACAAACACACACAGGTCACACACGCATACACACTCACACACACACACACACATTACACACACACACACACACACACACACACAGACAGACACACACAAGCAAGCACACACACGACACACACACACAAACACATGACCTACACACACACACACACAGTAGCAATGTCATATACACACACTCACGAGCACACACACACACACACGACACCCACACACACTCACGCAAACACACACGCACACAGCGGCACAAACACGACACTGACACACACACACACACACAAAGACTACACACGAAGCACACACAGACGCACGCACACACACGCATCACGCACACAAACGCATCCACACACTCACACACACTACACATCACACACGCGCGCGCGCGCGCGCACACATCTATACACACTAACACATCCCATAGACACACCCACACAGCACACATACACACACACAACACACACACACAGACACACATCTCACACACACACACACATAACCACACACACACACACACACACGCGCACGCACGCACACACCCCCACACGCTCTGCACACACACACACACACACACACACACATACATACACCAACACACAGACACACACACACCCGCACACAAACTACTGACATGCACGCACGCAACCCCCCACACGCTCTCTCTCTCTCTCTCTCTCTCACACACACACAGACACATACACACACACACACACCTCACAACACCCACAGCACAGACACACACACACACACTGCACATACACTTCGAACACACACACACACACACTACACAAACACACACACACCACACACACGACACACACTCACACACACACATACACTGTGTTAGCTTTCGGTCACCTCCGTTACTACAGTAGTATTTACGGTTTACTATTCCGCTTCTACTTCGTTTGCGACTATTTTTTCATACACTTCATTAACTTTCTTTTCAGTCGCTGTCTTACTGTAAGGCCATTGAATGTCACATTCACTCATTGAATCTGCTCCGCAAGTAGGAGTGTCATGTTTTTTCTTTACGAAGGAGTGTATTAACACGAGAGTGTATGTGTTTCCCTTTTTGTTCTGCCATGTAATATTGCACTTGACCTTATCTAATTTACACCAAGCGGCTAGCCTCAATTTATCTCAATTTGCTCATTATTATATACATCTAAGTGCGTCCGCCCTATGGGCGTGAGTTTTTACTCCCTGTGAATCAATAATTTGTTTTCTCATTCCTCCACCCGTTAGTTTTTCTCCAATTCAGAAGATGCCGCGATTTAGAAAATCGTTTTTAAGCCAATACTACTTCCTCAAGCAATCACGATATCGATGCAATGACTTGCTTAGTTTTTGCATATTTGTTGGATTCAACATTAATATAAGCAATAAAATGTCTGTGTCTATAGTAGTGAGGTCTATATACTTTAGGTGGGGTAGCGAGATTATTCAACTTTTTCGTTCGGCTAATTTTTTACCATTGCTAAGCTCATTCAATGGAGAAATTATCTTGTCACCTACCCCTCTATCTACCTTTATTTGTCTTCGCTTTATCTGTACCAACCTCTTGCAGGTGCTCTGGCAGCGTACTCTTTGTCGTCCCGAGACCAACCTTTTTCGTACTACACCCTTTACAGGGCTATCTTCAATATATAACTTGGATTAGTTTATCATATACAAGAGAAGCTAACGATTTAAAACTATTTTTGCTATAAAACTGGCGCGATGGAAAGAATTCTAAAGATGTGTTTATCATTCAATGGGATGGTGTCATCTATAAACATAATACCACCATAACAAAGAAAATGAGTAAAAACCCTTTCAAAAATGCATAGATGTCTGTAAACACATTGAAATAAAGATCAAGCAGGTAAATGCTTGAGTAGTATTAAATGTCGAGCTAGTCTTCCTCTTGAAGCTAATCAGATTGGTGAAATTTGGTGATTCCATCTCCTCAGTACTCTCAATTTTAAAAATCTTTGGATGGGCTTTGTACAAACTATGAAAACATTCTATTTGTGTCACCTTTTCCTTAGAGAGACTATGTCTTTATTCAAAGTACTAGATCACTAATATTCTCGACCATGTATCTTATTATGATTGTGCATGTTCCCTAAGTCCAATTGAGAGCCTTTTTAATGTGAATTGATTCTGCAGAATGTTCTAGTAAAATTCTCGAGAGTCTACAGTGACTCTTTGTCATCTACTGCATACCCCTACCCCGATTAGTAATAACCGTCGAGTTTATTACGCCACCCTTCCCACAATTTAGCCGAAGCTTGATATGATGAATTATAGGTAATAATTTCTAGCGATTTCTTGATAAAATGCTGATGTTGGGTATCCACTATATGCGTCCTTCCTTTTCATGTTGGTCTTGACCGCTCTGCCCCACTTTCTAAAATGTATAATTGTGTATCTCTTCTATCTATTTAAAATCGCGAAATAGTCTGGATTGCCTGTTAATGGCTCTTTGTATGGTTGGCTGACTTTTAAATGAAATTGAACGTGTGAGTTTTCACTAAGGTACTCTAATGTCAGCAGACATTATGACCATGTTCTCGCTTCTCTCATAGTTCGCAAAGAAACCTATTCAAGTAATAAATCTCATGGGAAAAACAAGATTCTTTCTAGTCAAATTGTTGATCCGACGTTGAAATGTGCAAATGTTCATTTTTATATAAGCATGACTTTCTAATTTTCAATTATACCTAATGGTTATAATCTGACTTCCTGTTTACTCCTGGTAATGAATGTTTTCTCCATCATTCACTCCTTGTTTTCAGCTGGTACAAAATTCTACTAGTTATAAAAACAATGACTAGAGGAGCTTGTATCGAATAAGAATTTTAAATAGTGTTTTACGCTTGGGAGACAGCCACTAACCGTATCAAATGAGATTGCTGTATCCTACAGCACATCTCTTCTACAATGTGGTTCATAGTGCAGTTTACAATGATCTTTGTGTTGTTGGGGTTTCCTGTCACTCTTCTATATCATTCTTGTTCCAAAAGCACAATGCTGTGTGATATGTGTATTTTCTAAGTGGGAGCTTCTGTAGTGTTGTTGTTATTTGTTGTGTGGGTGCTTTCTCTTGTTTCGGTGGTGCATACAAAGGAAAAAAAAAAAGAAAACATTTTTGCCAACTCGCCGCGATAGACTTCTATGGCCCAGTACCCTCTGATGATACAATCAGATAATAGGGTTTCTACTAATTACATTCTTCATTGACCCTCATTATTTGCTATATCTTACACAATTAATTTTATAATAGCACTCTTATGCTTGTATACCCCCAGGTAGTACAATTGTGGACATTCAATTCTAGCATTCTCTTGATGTACATTCTAACTCTATATTCAGTTCCTCTGTTTCTAAAATAACTTCTAGAGTTTCTAGTTCGTTGTCTTCTGTTTGCATTTCCGCTCATGTCATCAACATATGAGAGAAACTAATTTGCTTGTTAAAGGTTCAACTATACCCTATGATGATATATAATCTTGTCGTCCTAAATTTCTTAGTTTACTGAAGATCTTTATAGCAGACTTTTGTCAGTGGATCTGTTATTTCGTCTAGAACTATTTGTCAAGCAATACATATGACTGACATTATGAGACTGCAATAGCACGCTCTAGAATCCTGTATGCTAACTCAATGTAGCTCTCGTCAAGCAACACAAAAGAGTAATTGCTGCCAGCTTGAGAATCGATGTAGTGTTAGGAGATACGCATATACAAAAAGTTGAGATGTACCTGCATAAAAAAATGGGGTAAACCGCATTGATGCACGTATTTTTTTTTTTGAGCGACATTAGAGGCAGCTGTAAGTACAAGTTTGAGTCAACACAGCGCCTATACATCTGAGGATGATCTGCAACTTTGGAATGCGCTCATTACAAGACTGGAGTTGAACACGCACAGACTGGATCAAGTGCACTCCCTGAAGAGAAGTGTGCATTTCACTCGTTGTTCTGTCTCTGAGAATAGAGGATTTCAGACATAACAAACAACTGACAGTGAGAACTGGATGGCGCTCTAGCTTATGACTGATCAGGTCGTATGGTCGATTACTATAAAATTGATGCAGGGGCCTATTAGAACTAGAACAAATTGATCAGAGGGAAAGTCTAAATTTGGTTATACTGAAGTTTCCCGATAAAACAAAGCAACCCAGAAAGAAGACCTTGCAAGGCAGTAGCCCTAATGTGTTCAGGGAGGGAATTCAAAATAATTATCGAAATGGTGACAAAAGCATCAAGGTTATGTGTACCCCTTAGAAGCCAAGGGTTAGATGACCTGAAGATTAGAGTTTTGAGTCCAGTTGCTGAAAAGAAAACAACCCTGGCCAAAGCCGTAAGGACTTAAGAGACAGTGAACACGATCATCTACAGCAAAGTATTGCAGTCGACCCCACTGTCTTCACACAAAAACATGCTAACAGTCACAATATTGGGTTTCGTCAGACTCGCAAAACAAGCGCAATGGAATTTGTAGACAGACAAAAAGTGTGGTCGTATTAAGCGTGGGAGATATAGTTCGAAAATTAAGGAGCAGAAACCAAATGAACGAACTTGGGAAACATTATCACACCGGAAAGCCAATAAATCGAGAGCCTCCTAATTAGAATAGGAACTCAGGGAAACTCTTGAAGAAACTTACGATACTAAGGTGGTGTAATTGCATTCATTTGAGCAGAAGTGATGATCTATCTCCTAATATTAAAACACTACATTTCGATAACTTTTACATAATGCTATCCGGCTAACTGAGAAGCGGATAACGCGAAAATTTGGTTACCATACCAGAACCCCAAACTGCCTATTCCTGGCAGTGCATGATTTGTTATCTGAGTGACTTTTGCTAGCCCCGAACACAAGAGAGAGCTATGCTATCTCGATGTAAAAATACAAATAGTCAAGCCAGGACATATAGACACCAAGAATGAATAAATATCAAAACATTGAAGGACAGTTTGCAGTGGTTGAACGTTTAGACGGCATCATGTGGTTGAAAATCAATTTTTACTATGCGTACATATACAGGAAGCTGGCAACCCCAACGTGGTACAGCGTGACTGATGTAATGTCTTATACGAGGACTTACGTGGGCAGCTAGCAGCAACTATACTCATAAAGTGTTGGCTGGCGTTTTTGAATCACACAGTAATCACTTTGGAACCCTTCCCTTAGGTCTCATCATTAAATGTCAGCCGAGAATAGGTCCCCATCACCCGATTTGTTGAGTGTATGAGAGGACCTACATATTTGCTCCAGCACATATCCCAGCTCATACCCAGATATAGAGATGGAGCAAGAACTCGAAGCCCAGAGATAACTTGTTATTTACCAACGAGGTTGAATTGATTGAACAAGTTATGTCAATAGATCCATTAGGAGCTAGTGAACACATAGTGTCACAGGGTGAGAAATGTTGGGACGACCATTCTTCACACTGAACAGAACAGTGCACGACTACAACAGTTTGGTAAATGTATGGTCTCCATGAGTGGATATCCTTGACATGGACTTGGTAATCGCGTACACTCAGGGGTCTTACAGTAAAGATGATGGTTTTGGGATAGGTTGGGGTTTGTGTAGATCAAAGTTTTGTGGTAAGGTCAGATATGTGCAGATAAGCTATAGGACAAGTTAATGGTTGTTTTTTTGGTCTTTTATGGGATCTGGGAAAGTGCTGTACGACAGTTGGGTAGACAGGAGTGGCACTGTGGGAGGTACTATCGAGATATATGGTGATAGGAGGAAAGCTGTAGTAAGAGCAGTCAAGAGGTTAATACGAATGGTAGTAGAGCTTTCTCGTTCGGATTAGAAACGGAACGAGAAGTGAGTGTGTTTGGAGGTAAAGGTGGGGACTTCGTCTGGGATGTGTTTTTGTCGCCCTGGCTGTTCAATCTATACATGGGTATGGGGTTGTGGTGCAAGGGTGGTGAGGTCAGGGGGCTTGAAGATGGTTATAACAAATGGAGAATAAGTGGGAGATAAGACTTGTTTTTGTTTGCTGAAGGACACTGCGCGTATGAGTAGGATCAGAGGAGGGATTTCGGGAGTTAGTGACGGAAGTGTGTGGAGGATGTGTTTAAAGAAGGGAAGTTAAACAAATGAAATGTGGGCCAAAAGTAGAGTGGTGTTGGACGACGTACAAGGGAGACAGGAGTGGAGTACTCGCTAGGCGTGTGAAGTGAGCAGTGAAGTGGAGAGTACTGGAGTGGGAAGTGGATAGTTTTAGGCTTTACTTGGGTGCGATTGTTGCAGGAATGGGAGGACGTGGTCGTGGAGTAGAGAATGTAGATTGAGAAAAGCGAGTAAATGGCCTTGGTGGATTAAAAAAGTGTAATAGGAAAGAGAGTGCTGGGAATGGATATCTTTAGTGGAAGGTTTGTTATATGAAGGAGTGATTGTGCCAACAGCACTTGTACGACTAAATATCGATTTCTTTCGAAGACTTTCTCTTATGGCTACATATGATCCTCATTTCAGTTTTACCTTCACTAAGTGTTTTTTCCGTTTTTTCCACCTTGTCTCTCCTACTACGACTCCTACCATTTTCTGAACTTTTTGGTGATTGTAAGCTAGTTGTAATGCCGGCGTCGGCGCGCCGTCCGTCCAAGCTCACAGTCCATTGTTTCCCCGTGCGCACGACCACCATCAGCCCGTAATCGCTCGCAAAATCGCCCGGTGGCAATAGCCCTCTTGATATACAGTTACTATTTTCGAGTTTTCTTACAGAACATTCTTCCACTCCAACAACTAAAACACCGATCCCGCGCGCAAAAGGGTGTTCTTTTCCTAAGGAAGTCAGAATTCAAGAAATTCAGTTAGGGGTGCAGAAAACATGGACCATAAGAGAGGAGGATGGGAGAAGGAGTAGTTGTGAATTGTGTTTGAGATGAAGTGTTGCTGAGCGAGAAGAGTAGGGGGTTACTAGGCTGGATACAGTGAGCAATGAGGGATGGTGGGTGAGGAGTTCGAACAGGGGGTGAAAAGGGAGTTGGGAGTATTAGGGTTCATGATAAAGAGTATTGGGACGAGGGTTGGGGATCACAGGGGAATAAGGTTGGAGAGATTAGTAAGATGAAGTGGTGGAAAGCAGAGGTGGAAGGGGGTGAATATGAGGAGGCGTTTGAGTGTTTGAGATGGGAATGGATGGGGTAAAATGGTGCGAAGTTGTTAAAGAGAGATGAAGCTGTTCTGTACTTGAGGAGGGACGGGAAGGAGAGGACAGAGGATAGGGGTAAATGGAGATGTGGTTGCTGTAGGATGATGCTGTGCATGCACCTGGGGGTAGGTGTAGCTAGGTGGGGGATATATCGGGGGTGAGGAAGTATGTGTAAGAAAATAATTTGAAGCAGCCCGAAGGGATTTCTCCACGTCTTATCGTTTCCTGAATGAGGGGACGGAGTGGGGGGAGGTGCGCCGAATTAATGAAGCGGCCTTGCCTGTGGCATGTGCTGTGTCTTCTTGCGACCCTGCTTTGACCGCAGCGGCAGTGGACATGCGATGCATTGGGTATGGATACTCGATCATCCAGGAGCGACAGAGGTGCCAAGGATAAGAGGACGGAGGTAGGGTGGAGGGAAGTGGAAATATATGGGAAATGAAATCGGTGTGGGGAGGTGAATTTCTATGCCTTTGTTCAGTTTTGGCTATACTCCCCGTGATGTAAGGCGGGGGGGGAAAAAGCCTTGCTGGTCCCTGTATGTAGATGTACGCAGGAATCACAGTAAGTGATGTATGATGTTATGAGAATGTATGTATGTATAGATTATTTGTGTATTATTATTATTCAATGTTATTATCTTCTATGTGTAATTTTCATCTTCTTCTTCCTTGCTCATTGCGTCTTCTTTTTCTTATAGGTTGTGATGTTGTTGTTGTTGTTGTTGTTGTTACTTCGTCTTGTCAGTTCTTCTTCTTCTTCTTCTTCTTCTTCTTCTTCTTCTTCTTCTTCTTCTTTTATTCTTCTTATTCTTCTTCTTCTTCTGTTCTTCTTATTATTTTATTATTATTCTTATTATTCTTATTCTTATTATTATTATTATTATTATTATTTTATTATTATTATTATTTTTATTATTATTGTTTCTGTTATTATTAATATTATTTATTATTAGTATTATCATTATTATTATTTTTAATTATTATTATTATTATTATTATTATTATTATTATTATTATTATTATTATTATTATTATTATTTTTATTATTGTTAGTTGTTTATTGGTATGAAGTTATTATTATTATTATTATTTTATTATTATTATTATTATTATTATTATTATTATTATTATTATTATTATTATTATTATTATTATTATTATTATTATTTTCATCATCATCATCATCATCATCTTCTTCTCATCATCATCATCATCATCATTCATCATATCATCATCATCATCATCATCATATCATCATCATCATCATCATTATTATTATTTTATTATTATTATTACTTAGTATTATTATTGTTATTATTATTATTATTCTTATTATTATTATTTTTATTATTATTATTATTATTATTATTTATTATTATTTATTATTATTATTGTTATTTATAATTTTATTATTACTTGAATAGTTATATGTATTGTTATTATTTATTCTTTTTATTCTTATTATTATTATTATTATTATGAATTTTATTATTATTATCATGATTAATATATTATTATTAATATTATGTATTTATCCTTATTAATATGTTATTATTGATTATTCAATTATTAGTAAGTGTATGTTGTAATCAATTTTATAGTTATTATTATTATTATTTATTATTTGATTATCATTATTCATTATTGATTATTGTTATTATTGACATTATTATTATTATTCTTTATTATTATTTATTTTTATTTTTATATATTATTATTATCTATTGATATTGTTGTTGTTGTTGTTGTTTTTTTGTTGTTGTTATTATTTATTATGATTTTATTATTTATTTGTTTATTAATTCATTATTATGATATTATTATTATTGATAGAATTATTATTATTTTATTATCAAATTATTAGTACGCGATTATCATTATATGTTGTATTATTATTAATTATTATTATTATTATTATTGATTATATTATTATTTTTAGGTATTAGTTATTATTATTATTATTATGTATTTTCTATATCGTCAATCATCTTGTTCATCAAGCATTGTCATCATCTTCATGTATCATCTTCCATCATCATACCATCTTCATCATTATCCATTATTTTTAGTATTATTATTACCATTTATTATCTATTACTTATTATTATTATTATTATCATTTTACTTATTTCTATTATTATTATTATTATTATTATTACTATTATTTATTTTTATTATTATTTATTATTATTAGTTATTATTATTATTATTATTAGTTTATCACTTTTTATTATTATCTTATAATTACTATTATTATTTTAATTGTTATTATTTATATTGTCATCAGTTCGGTGACTACAGAATTCTTAATGGTGTTTAGCATTATGCTATGCTACAACATCATGTTTCTTTATTTGTTACATAATGAATATGTAATGTTCAGCACTTGTCGCTAAGACTATGTGGTAACACGGAGAGGTGTTGAGTTTCCACCTCATGTTACAATAATGTTCCACAGCTCGTTTGTATCACTAATTTCTTTTTTGAAAAAGCAAGAGAATAGCTGCAGCGTGATAAATATATTCAGGAATAAAATCAAGACTAAGTATCTGTGTGTTTTCCTTACTCCACCTACGTCGCAGAAGCCTGTCTAGCTATGTTTGTCTCAAGTATATATATATACTGAATTGATTTATTATTCTATTATTATATATGTTCTGTGTGTTTTGTGTGATCATGTGTGTGAGTGTGTGGTTGTGTGTTGTTGTGTGTGTGTGTTCTGTGAGTGTGTGTTGGGTCGCGTGTGCGCGATGGATGTGACGCGGCGTTATGTGCAGTGTAGTGGCGCTGTTGTGTGTGATATGTATATATATATATATAATGTTATATATATGTATTATATATATATATATACGTGTGTGTGTGTGTGTGTGTTGGTTTATATTTATATATAATATTATATACAAGACCCCCGGCTGCGCCGACCCGGCACGCCGGGGGGCTTACCCTGCGGCGCCTGCTCGCTCTTCTTCTTCTTCTTCTTCTTCTCTATATTCTTCTTCTTCTTCTTCTTCTCCCCTTTTTCTTCTTCTCTTCTTCTCTTCTTCTCTTCTTCTTTGTCTTCTTCTTCTTCTTCTTCTTCTTTTTTCAAGTTCTTCATTCTGCTTATTTCTAATTCGAGTTCGAGTTCTTCTTCTTCTTCTTCTTCTTCTTCTTTTTCTTCTTCTTCTTCTTCTTCTTCTTTCTTCTTCTTCTTTTTTCTTCTTCTTCTTCGAGTTCTTCTTCGAGTTCTTCTTCGTGTTCTTCTTCTTCGAGTTCTTCTTCTTCTTCTTCGAGTTCTTCTTCTTCTTATTCGAGTTCTTCTTATTCTTCTTCTGAGTTCTTATTCTTCTTCGAGTACTTCTTCTTCTTAGTGTTCTTCTTCTTCTTCATCTTCTTCTTCTTCTTGTTCTTCTTCTTCTTCTTCGAGTTCTTCTTCTCCTTCTTCTTCTTCGAGTTTTTCGAGTTTCTTCTTCTTCGAGTTTTTTCGAGTTCTTCTTCTCCTTAGTCTTCTTCGAGTGTTTGTTCTTCTTCGAGTTCTTCTTCCTCTTCTTCGAGTTCTTCTTCTTCTTCTTCTTCTTCTTTGAGTTCTTCTTCTTTGAGTTTTTCTTCGAGTTCTTCCTTCTTTTTCGAGTTCTTCTTCGAGTTCATCTTCTTCGAATTCCTTTTCTTCGAGTTCTTCATCTTTCTTCGAGCTCTTCTTCGAGTTCTTCTTCTTCTTCGAGTTCTTCTTCGAGTTCTTCTCCTACGCGTTCTTCTTCTTCTTCGAGTTCTTCTTCGAGTTCTTCTTCGAGTTCTCCTTCTTCCTTCGAATTCTTCTTCGAGTTCTTCTTCTTATTTTTTTTTCCGTAATGATACCTTTGGTAATTCCCTTGAATCCGATTTTCCCCCATGTTTTGTAAAATTCTTAATAACCCGCAAAGTGTTGTTTTTCGAACTCTCGCACGTACTCTCTCGCGAAAATTTCTCGCTATTCAAACAACTCGCAAGTTTTTTCAAAAGCTTCGTCACCTTGTACACTTGCGTACGAGAACATTTACCGAGAAAAAAAAGATAATAATATTAATAAGATGGAGAAAAAAAAAAACAACGTGAATCAGGCAAGTTCCCGTTGGAAAAACGAGAAATGACGAACTGGAATAAACCCATGACACCTACCCAGGGTTCCGGTGGGCGACCGTTTTGCCGGGTCTCGAG
>NC_134807.1:49853277-49985777 GCF_046742065.1 Oratosquilla oratoria
TCTGGTCTTACCACAAAGATCTGATCTACACAACCTCTACCCGTCCTAAATCCACACTGTTCCTCACCAATTACTCCTTCTGTTCCTCTCCTAATCCTCTCAATTAAGATTCTCCCATAAGCCTTCCCTACTACACTCAACAGGCTAATCCCTCTGAAATTACTACATTCACACTTGTCCCCTTTTCCCTTGTAAAGAGGAACTATACAGGCACTACTCCAGTCCTCCGGTACTCTACCCTCTCTCCAGCAAACATTAAATAACCTCACCAACCAGTCCACCATCACTGAACCTCCCTTTTTCAGACATTCTGCATGACATCCATCCAGACCAGGTGCCTTACCTGCTTTCATCATCTTTACAACTGCCTTCACCTCATCCTTCCTTATTTCTCCTCCATTCTCCTCACTCATCACTCTCATTTTCTTCGTATTTCCCACTGCAGCTATCTTTCCTTCCCTATCCTCCTTCACATTCAGCAACTCCCTAAAATATTCTGCCCATCTTCCCCTCACTGCCATCTCTTCCATTATCAACTCTCCATCTGTACCTTTTACCTTTTCTTCCCTACTTGATTCGCCTCCTCTTCCTCTTTTAATTTCTTTCCAAAACATCTTTTTATTACTTTCAAAATTTTCTGTCATACTCCTACCCCATTTCACATCTGCTCTCCTCTTTGCCTCCTTTACCTTTTGCTTTACTTCTCTTTTCTTTTCTTTGTACGTCTCATATGACTCCCCTGTCCTCTTTTGTAACCAATCTGTGAATGCTCGCTTCTTCTCTTCTACAACCTTCTTTGTTTCCTCATCCCACCATTCACTACCCTTTCTTCTATTTCCCCCTGTCCTTCTTGTTCCACACACCATCCTTGCACACTTTAAGACTCCCTCCTTGAACCATCCCCATTCCTCCTCCACACCCATCTCTGCTCTATCCTTTACTCCCTCCCACTCCTCCTTCAGCTTTTTTTTCGTACTCCTTCTCCTTTTCCTTTTCATTCAAGGAGTTCACTCTAAGAACCTCCCTACCTTTTGTCCCTTTCCTCCTTCTCCATCTATCCTCCACTCTCAGCTTACCTTCCACCAAAAAATGATCTGATATTCCCCCACCCTCTCCCCTTAGCACATGTACATCCTTAACTCTTCCTATCATAATCCTATTTACCACTACATAATCCATTAGCGCTCTATCTACCACCCTTCCCTCCACCACCCTCTCCCATGTGTACTTATGCTTGACTTTCTTCCGAAACACTGTATTTGCTATCATCAACTCTCTTTCTAGAAACATTTCCACCATCAACTCTCCACTACGATTCTTTCCTGGAACTCCACACTTCCCAACCACTCCATCGATTGGACCATTTCCCACTCTAGCATTAAGGTCTCCCAGTACTATTACATTGACATTTCTTCCTAAACCCTCTATGCACTCATTTAAATCTATCCAAAAGGCCTCCCTTTCTTCCATGCTCTTCTCACTGCCCGGCCCATATGCACTTACAAAGACCCACATCTCCTTTCCCAGTTTCACCTTCATCCACATTATCCTTGAGGAAACCTCCTTCCACTCCACTACCCCTTTACCTATCTCCTCACTTACTAGAATAGCCACCCCTTCCCTCCCTCGCCCTCTCTTCACTCCTGATAACCTCCCACTTACACTCCCAAACATACACTCACCCTTCCCTTTCAACTTAGTTTCACTCAAAGCCAACACATCCAACTTTCTTCTCACAAACATACTACCTATCTCTTCCCTTTTACTCTCATCTGTACCACATCCACGCACATTAAAAGACCCAAACCTTAGGGTGCTGGCCCGAGGCCCTCCAGCACCCCTTATGCCTTTCCTTTTCGTTTTAGGAAATTGCCCCTTGGGGCTACAGGGAGAAGGATGCCTAGTCCCTCTCCCCGTCCCTTTCTTCTCGCCTCTTACGATCCAAGTGGGAAACTTGGTGGCAGTATTCTTTTCCCCCACCACAGGGAATTCCCCCAATCAGAAAGAGAATACTCAGAGAAATGGTACAGGACAGCAACAAGGGGTTGGGGGACAGCATAACGGAGGGACAGTCGTAGTATAAAAGTGTCATCATTTCTCTATGAACAGAATTTCTTCTATCATAGACAAAATGATGTGTGGCTCTGGTCCGTAGGGGCGCCCCATATAGACCCTAAAGTAGCTAAATTATTTACAATTCAACATATGCATTGTGCTGTATATTCACTGCAACTAGCAATAAGAGATGGATTGAAGGATTGACATGCAGCTACTCTCATTGGAAAGCTGAGACAAGTAGCAGTTGTAGCCAGAACACCAAAAACTGATGCTATTCTCAAGAGACAAGCTGGGAAAGAGGCTTTTTTAGATCAAGCAACATGCTGGGGTAGCACCCATTTGATGATCAAATGCTTACTTGAACTAAAAACTTTCCTGGAGGATCTACCAGAATGTTTCACTAACTAAAAACCAGTGGGCACAAGTACAAGAACTAAAAAGTCTGCTTTATCAGCCTGGGGTATTGGCTGCATGTTATTGTGGCAGAGTAGCATGCAGTTGATACTTTAGGGTCTATATGGGGCACCCCTACAGACCACAGCCACACATCATTTTGTCTGTGATAGAGGAAAACTCTGTTCATAGAGAAATGATGACACTTTTATACTATGACTGTCCCTCTGTTATGCAGTCCCCCGACCCCTTGTTATCCTGTACCATTTCTCTAAATATTCATTTCCTTTTTTTTGCCTACCCTGTGGTGGGGGAAAAGAATGCTACCACCAAATCTTTCCACTTGAGTCATAAGAGGCGACAAAAAACAGGATGGGGGATGGGATTAGGAGTCCAGCTACCTGTAGCCCCAAAGGGGACATTCCTAAAAAATTAAAGGCATAAGAGGGGCTGGAAGTTTTCCAAATAGTACCCTAAGGTTTGGGTCTCTTAATGTGTGTGGATGTGGTACAGATGAGAATAAAAGGGAAGAGATAGGCAGTATGTTTGTGAGAAGAAAGATGGATGTGCTGGCTTTGAGTGAAACTAAAATGAAAGGGAAGAGCAAGTGTGAGTTTGGGAATGTAGTTGGGAGGTACTCAGGAGTGAGGAGGGGACGAGGGAGAGAGGGGGTGGCTATACTAGTAAGTGAAGAGATAAGTAAGGGGGTAGTGGAATGGAAGGAGGTTTCATCAAGGTTGATGTGGATGAAGGTGAAGCTGGGAAGGGAGATGTGGGTTTTTGTAAGTGCGTATGGGCCTGGTAGTGAGAGGCTTTTTGGGTAGATATAAATGAGTGCATAGAGGGATTAGGGAGAAATGTCAATGTAGTTGTATTGGGAGACCTTAATGCTAGGGTAGGAAACAAACCAATAGATAGAGTGATTGGGAAGTATGGAGTTCCAGGTAAAAGTTGTAGTGGAGAATTGATGGTGATGTGTCTTGAAAGAGAGTTGATGATAGCAAATGCAGTGTTTAGGAAGAAATTCAAGCATAAGTGCACATGTGAGAGGGTGGTGGATGGAAGGGTGACAGATAGAGCATTAATGGACTATATAGTGGTGACCAGGAGTATAGTAGGAAGAGTTAAGGATGTACATGTTCTAGGGGAGAGAGTGGGGGAATATCAGATCATTTTCTGGTGGAAGGTAAATTGAGAGTGGAGAGTAGGTGAAAATAAGAAAAGGGCAGAAGGTAGGGAGGTACTTAGAGTGAACTGCTTAAAATGAGAAAGAAAAGGAGAATGAGTATAAAAGGAAGCTGAAAGAAGAGTGGGAGGTAGTGAAGGATAGAGTAGAACTAGGCATGGAGGAGGAATGGGGATGGTTTAAGGAGGGAGTCATAAGGTGTGCAAGGATGGTGTGTGGATCAAGGAGGGCGGGAGGAAATAGAAGGAAGGGTAGTGAGTGGTGGGATGAGGAAGCAAAGAAGGGTGTAGAAGAGAAGAAACAGGCATTCATAGATTGGCTACAAATTAGGACGAGGGAATCGTATGAGAGGTACAAAGTAAAAAGAAGGGAAGTTAAGCATAAGATAAAGGAAGCAAAGAGGAGAGCAGATGTGAAATGGGGTAAGAGAAGACAAAATTTTGAAAGTAAAAAGATGTTTGGAAAGAAATTAAAAGTGGAAGAGGAGGCAAATCAAGTAGAGAAGAAAAGATAAAAGGTGCAGATGGAGAGATGATAATGGAGGAGAAGGCAGTAAGAGGAAGGTGGGCAGAGTATTTTAGGGAGTTGCTAAATGTGCAGTAGGATTGGGAGGGAAAGGTAGTTGCAGTGGGAAGTGCTAAGAAAATGAGAGTGATGAGTGAGGAAAATGGAGGAGAAATAGGGAAAGATGAAGTGAAAGCAGCTGTTAAGATGATGAGAGCAGGTAAGGCACCTGGGTTGGATGGATGCCATGCAGAATGTCTGAAGAAAGGAGGTACAGTTATGGTGGACTAGCTGGTGATGTTATTTAATGTTTGTTTAAGAGAGGGTAGAGTGCCGGAGGACTGGAGGAGTGCCTGTATAGTTCTGCTTTACAAGGGAAAGGGAGACAAGTGCGAGCTTAGTAGTTTCAGAGGGATCAGCTTGTTAAGTGTAGTTGGGATGGCTTATGGAGGTCTTGATTAAGAGGATTAGGAGAGGAACAGAGGGAGTAAATGGTGAGGAACAGTGTGGCTTTAGGACAAATAGGGGTTGTGTAGATCAGATCTTTGTGGTAAGACAGATATGTGAGAAAGCTAGAGGAAAAGGTAAGGATGTTTTTTGAGCTTTTATGGATCTGGAAAAGGCTTATGTCAGGGTAGTCAGGAAGGCACTGTGGAGGTACTGCAGATATATGGGATAGGAGGAAAGCTGTTAAGAGCAGTTAAGAGTTTTTACAAGAGTAGTAGAGCTTGTGTTAGGATTAGAAATGGAGAGAGTGAATGGTTTGAGGTAAAGGTGGGACTTCGTCAGGGATATGTTATGTCGCCCTGGCTGTTCAATCTACGAGTATACATGGATGGGGTGGTGCGAGAGGTAAATGCAAGGGTAGTAGGTCAGGGGTTGGAGATGGTTAAAGAAAATGGAGAAAAGTGAGAAATAAGCCAGTTGTTATTTGCTGATGACACTGTGCTTGTAGTAGGATCAGAGGAGGGATTGAGGAAGTTAGTGACAGAGTTTGAGAAGGTGTGTGAAAGAAGGAAGCTGAAGATAAATGTGGGCAAAAGTAAGGTGATGAGATGTACAAGTGGAGAGAGTGACAGCAGGCTGGAAGTGAGCATTAAGGGTGAGAGACTGGAGGAAATGGATAGTTTTAGATACTTGGGTGCGAATGTGGCAGGAAATGGAGGAGTTGGGGGTGGAAGTAGAATGTAGAGATTGAGAGAAGCGAGTAAATGCCTTGGTGGATTAAAAAGTGTAATGAGAGATAGACATCTGGGAATGGATGCTAAGAGGAGGTTATATGGAGTGATTGTGCCAACAGCACTGTACGGGGCAGAAACATGAACCATAAGAGAGGAAGAGAGGAGTTTGAATGTATTTACCTAGTTGTATTTTGTGGGAAGGGGAGCTACACTAGTGGTGTCCCGCCTTTGTATCTTGCAGTGTCTAGTTTGCTCCTAAACTCATGAATGGTTTTTGCACACACTATTTCATTGTCCAGTTTGTTCCAAGTGTCCACCACTCTATGTGGAAAACTGTTTTTCTTCAGATCTCTTTTGTAGCAATGTTTTTTTATTTTCTTTCCATGTCCTCTTGTGCTTCTCATGTCCCAGTTTAACAAGTCCTCTCTATCGAGTATTTCTGTGCCTTTCATGATTCTGTAGATGGTCAGTAGGTCACCTCTCTTCTTTGCTTCAGAGTCAGTAACTCCAGTTTAGCCAATCTCTCCTCATATGACAAATTTGCAAGTGCAGGGGCCATTTTTGTTGCTGCTCTCTGGATTCTTTCTATTTTCTTTATATTCTTTTTGGTACTGGGTGACCACACTGCCACTTATCAGGCCTTATCAGTGTGACCAATATTTTTTTAATCATTTCTTCATCCAAATATGTAAATGCCATTTTTATTGATCTTAACAAGTTGTAGGATTCTCCGACAATTTTGTTTATCTGGTCGTCATGGGACAAGTCGTTTGAGATAGTTACACCCAAATCTTTTTCGGATCTCTCCTTCTTTACCTCCTTGGTTATTTTGTATTGTCCTGATATTCTGTTTTTGCTTTTTCCAAACTCCATTATGCTACACTTGTTAATATTGAAGCCCACCTTCCATTTCTGACTCCAGTTCCATACCTTATTCAGGTCTTCCTGCAGTGATTCACAATCCTTTTCAGTTTTTACTTTCCTTAACAGTTTGGCGTCATCTGCAAAGGACCTCATGTAACATTTCACATCATCATCCATGTCATTCACATAAATAGCAAACATTATTGGGGCCAATACTGATCCTTGCAGTACTTCACTGATCACCTCTTTCCAATCTGAATATTTTCCTCTGAGCACTACTCTCATCTTTCTACCAATCAGGAAGTCCTTCATCCATTTTAGTAGGTTCCCTTGTATCCCTCCTATATGTTCCATTTTTTTTTTTAATAATTTTTTGTGTGGTGCTTTGTCAAAAGCTTTTTGTAAGTCCAGGAAGGCACAATCAGCCCATCCATCCCTTTCTTGCACTATGTCTATTAATCTTGAGTAGAAACATATAAATTTTGTGTTACATGATCTTCCTTGTCTGAACCCAAATTGTCTTGGGTTTATTATATTGTTGTCTTCCAGGTGTTTCACCCACCTATTCTTGATGATTTTCTCACAAATTATGGCTATAATGCTTGCTAGTGAGACTGGCCTATAGCTAGTCGGTTCTTCATTGTTTCCTCCTTTATATATTGGTACAATGTTAGCATTTTTCCAGTCTTTTGGTATTTTTCCTTTGAGTGAGCAATTTATTATGTTATGTATTTTGTCCATTAGTTCTTCTTTGCACTCTTTTAGAATCCAATTTGCAATTCCATCCGGGTCATGTGATTTCCTGTTCCAATATTTCTTTTTGTGTTATTGTTATCTTGTCCCAATATTGTGTTTTCTCTCTAGTGAAGACAGATTTGAAGTGATTATTCATGACTTCAGCCATTTCTAATTCTTATGTGTATTCTATATTCCCTTGGCGTAGTTTCACCATTTCCTGTTTATTTTTAAGTTTACCATTCATGTATCAATAGAATAGCTTTGGTTGCTCTTTGCATTTATCTATGATATCCTTTTCATGGTTCCTTTTTTCCTCTCTTCTCACTTTAACATACCCATTTCTATAGTTTATATAAACTTGCCATTTTCCAGGTTTTTTATCTTTTCTCCACCTTTTCCAAGCTCTGTCCCTTCTATCTTTTGCCTCACTGCATCTTTTGTTGAACCAGCATTTAATGTACACTCTCTCGCTTCTGTCTTGGTATGTGTCCCTTCATTGTAATTATCCATCAAGATATTCCATTTCTCTTCCACTTTTGTCTCTTCCATGTAAAAATTTTCCCAGTTTGCATTCTGGAAGAATTTCTTTAGTTTTGCAAAGTCCGTTTTGTTGTACATCAATCTTCCTTTCCTATGCTTTTCATTTCTCTCCATGTATATTTCTTCCTTTAGTTCAGTTTCAATGAGTATATGGTCACTCTTTCCAATTGGTGTCTTGTATTAGATTTTATCCACAATTTCAGGTTCTGTTGTAAATATTAAATCTAGTTTCGATGGCTCCTCGTTATTTCTGTATCTGGTGTTTTCACTGACCCACTGAGTCATTGTGTATTCCATGGTCATATCCAGTAGTACATTACCCCACAAGTCGTCTCCTCCTCACACTGTCATGTTTTCCCAACAAATTTCTTTGCAATTGAAGTCCCCCATAATTACCAGATTACCCCCGCCCATTAGTATCTCATTTAATGATTGCCTTGTATCTTCTAGCATTTTCGTATGCTCATTCTCTTTCCAAGCATTCATTTTTGGGGGCACATAAGTCACCACAAACTTTCTACTTTTCATGTTCTTGTCTTCGACTTTTATCATGATCAGTTCTACATTACCTTTGCCCTCAGCAATTTTTGTCACATTCAAGTTTTTCTTGGCCAAGAACATGATTCCTCCTCCCTGTTTCTTGTCTCTGTTTTTAATCCAGTAATTGTATAGTCCATGTCTAACATCGTTGGATGGTATTTCACCCCTTAGTTTAGTTTCCACAATTCCCATTATGTCTGGTTTTTCTTCTAGCAGGTAATCATTAAGTTCATTTAGTCCTGAAATTAACCCATCGATGTTAGTATAGACCACTTTCAATTTTCTTCTTTCTCCATTTTTTTTTTTTTTTTTCTGTCTTTGGTTCGCCCATTCTGATGTACCATTTGCTCAGTCACATGTCGCTTACTCTCCAATAGAATTCCTTGCTTTCTGTCTCTGTTCTCTTCACATTTTTTTCCTTTGCTTCATCTCTTAGTGTCTTTTCTTTTTCTAATTCCTCAATACTCATTTCTCTTTTCATCCAAATCTTATTGTACTTTTCACACCTTGCCAAGTTACCTACTTTTTCACATATGTCTTCTACTACCATTTATGATCTTAGTTTTATCTTTAGGGGTCGATTTCTATCCTTAGAATAGTGACTGATCCTATATGTTTCATCACCGTCTTTAATTGCATCTTGGGCTCCCTCCTGAATTTCTTTTAGGATTGTTATTGCTGTCTCTTTTTTCTTCTTTTTCTCTCATGTACCTCACCAAACCATGTTTTTCTTTTAGTCCATATACCACAGTGCATTTTTTCCTATCTACTGTATCTCTGACCCAATTTACTTTTTCATTAATTACTTGGATAACTGTGTCTTTTGCATTTTCCTGCATTTGCTGTAGGACTATTTCTTTGAAAACAAATTATCTATTTTCAATGTTTTCCTTCCATTTCTTGATCTTTTGGATACTTTCCTCACCTAAGTTCTCTTCAATTTTTTCAGTCATTTCTTGTCTTTATTGTTTACCTCTTTTTTTAAGTTTTCGCTATTGGTAGTATCATTAATTCTCTTCTTTTCATTATCACTCTTCAGCTCTCTTATATCCTTTTTCATTTCCTTAATCTCATTTCTTAGATCCAAGTTAGTTTTCCTCAGGTTGCAAATCTCAAAGTTTGCTTATGCTAAGCAATCCATTAGTTCAATGATTTTGTTTCTTAAGTCCATAATTTCATTCTCCCACCGTATCCTATTTTTGCTCATTTCCCTCTCTATCTCTAAGATTTGACTTAAACTCCTGCTTTCATACTTACTAAATCCAGAAAAAGCATCTTTGTGATATTCCTGCGTGGTCCTAGGAGTGTGGTAATGTTTGTTTACATTGGGGTTCGGCATGACATCACCAGATGGCTCTGATTCAGAGTTGTCGTTCGAGTCAGACTTTTCATTATTTTCCTTCATTTTTTGCTAATTGCATCTTAATACATTTAACTAGCACTGCAGAGATATCATGTATTTACCTAGTTATAATATATGTGTTTGAGATGAAATGTCTGAGAAGTATGATAGGAGTTACTAGGCTAGATAGAGTGAGAAATGAGGAGGTGAAGAAGAGAACAGGGGTAGAAAGGAAGCTGGGAGATAGGGTTGATGAAAGAGTATTAGGATGGTTTGGACACATGGAAAGAATGAATGAAGAAAGATTAGTAAAAGAGGTATGGAAGGCAGAGGTGGGAGGAGTGAATATGAGGGGGCGTCCTAGGATGAGATGGATGGATGGGGTGAAAGGGGCATTACAAAAGAGAAGAATGTCTGTTGAGGAAAGATGGGAGAGGACAGAAGATAGGGGTGAATGGAGAAGGGTTGTGTGTGGATGATGCTGTGATGCATGAGGGGTAGTGGATGGGGGGGTGAGTAAGTATGTATGAGAAAAAATTTGACGCAGCCCTTTGGTATATGTATGTATGTATGTTGTTACCAAGAATTTGCAATCTGAGGAATTAACCCCTGGTTGATTCTTGCTGGAGTGGGAAAAGTTGATATTTAGCCTGAACCAAAAAGGATTAATTGCTGATGAGATTGTTCTTTCAATGAAAAGAAGAGAATCTATCTTAATAGACAATGAATTTTTGCTAGCTGGTATTTACATTGATCCAATGAACCGAATCCTACTAAGCAGTGAGCTAACTGATCTAGGAAATCATGCACTGATTGAACTAGCATGTCACATGAAAAGACCGAAGAGACTACCTGAAGCTGAAACTAAAGATAATGCTTGCAATATCAGTAACTTAGACCTTGAAGGAACCTCTTCAGAATCAAATGAAGAATTAGATTTTGAAGCTGTTTTGGACAAAAAGGTGAAGCGACAGCAGGTGATTATACAGCAAAGTACAATACAACCAGTAGGTGGTCTAAAAAGAAAATTTAGGAAAGATGTTCTTAGTGCCTTAAAAGAAGTGGAACAGTATGACCAGTCATTGAAACTTACTGTATAGGAAGCCATCTCACTTTATCCAGAGATTATCCAGGATGTAGCAAGAACTTTAACAGCAATGCCACCCACCCAAATCAGTGTTGAAAGACTGTTCTCTGTTCTAAAGATAATCAAATCTGATTTGAGGGCTTCAATGAAGGAAGACTTGGCAGAAGCCATTCTATTTTTAAGAACAATATGATTCATTTAAGTAAATCCTTAACTTTCATTTTATTTTTGTTTCTTAGTGGATTCCTAATTTCTTTATCAAACCATGATTAAATGTTGTTATTACAGGTATTTTTTTTTTTTTTATGTACAAAGCTATATATGTAAAAAGTCTTATAGAATTGTTTTTATTTCTACTGTATATTCACTATTCCTTTAAAGATTTACTATCATGTAAAAAAACTCATCAGCTGTTTTTTAATATTTTTTATTTTTAGTTATTTTGAATTGCAGACCTATATATATGTAAATTTTTTTTATAGAATTTCTATTTTTATTGTCTTTTACATCTTATAAAAGATTATATTTGAACTTCTGTTATAAGGTAATTTTATTTTTATTTTGTACTTATTTCTTATTTGTAAAGATACACTAATAAAAATTCTTTCATTATAGCATATTTTTATTTCTGTTGCTTTTTCTTCTATACCCTTTCAAAAATGTCTCATAATTCTGTTAGAAAATATCAAAGAATGAATAGGAATGATATTCAAAAGCCACATATCCTTATTCTGTGATATAAACCAGTTATAATGGTAAAGGTCCACTCAAGTTAGGAATACATGCATGGGCTTTATGAGATATGTAAGCCATAATTACTTAATTACAAAGAGAGGAGTCAGAGTCGGAGGTACTAAAAATAGAGGAATCAGAGTCATAGGTTTTGTTTTCCGACTCCAGAGCCCTGCTAGTGATTACTATTTTTTTTTTTTTTTTCCAGTGTTGAGTTTAGATGCAATGGACCTCAGTGGAGAGCAGCACATCAACATTCAACATAACATATATAAAAGGAAACTAGACATCGATGGAAGGCCAATTGAAGACCCAGTCAAACAAGAAAGTAAGTTTAATGAGAACTGGATGTAAGAATGTGAAGAGTAGAAAAACTATATTAATATTCCAAAGTTCATTGATGGCCTTTACATAATGATCATGTGATACAGTATGGTCTTGGATAATTTGTTAGATTCATGATCAGTGGCTATTACCCTACCCTTTACAAACATTACAAACTGGAGCACCAAGAGTGGTAGGAGGACATGCCAGGACCACCCAGTTGGATGCCTACACACAGAGTGCTGTCCTCTCCATAAGATGTCACATGAAAGTAGTGGTTGCATATGTCTATGCACTGCTGACCCATCTCATTATAGCACACAAGGCACCAAGAGCTAAAGAAAAGGGTACTTTATTTTTCAAACATATACAATAACCTTCCACCTATACTACACAAAACATCTTTGTAAAATCACATTCACACTCAGATCACTAAACCAGGTCTCCAGGATAGACCACCAAATTCAACACTACCTAGGCAACAGCCCCACAGAAAAACATCTCTGAAGAGAAGTAAGAAAATATTGAAAGTAATAAAAAGATGTTTTGGAAAGAAATTAAGAGAGGAAGAGGAGGCAAATCAAGTAGAGAAGAAAAGGTAAAAGGTGCAGATGGAGAGATGATAATGGAGGAGAAGGCAGAAAGGGGAAGATGGGCAGAATATTTTAGGGAGTTGCTTAATATGAAGGAGGATAGGGAGGGAAAGATAGCTGCAGTGGGAAATGCTAAGAAAATGAGAGTGATGAGTGAGGAAAATGGAGGAGAAATAAGGAAGGATGAAGTGAAGGCAGCAGTTAAGATGATGAAAGCAGGTAAGGCACCTGGTCTGGATGGATGCCATGCAGAATGTCTTAAAAAAGGAGGTATAGTGATGGTGGACTGGTTGGTGATGTTATTTAATGTTTGCTGGAGAGAAGGTAGAGTGCCAGAGGACTGGAGGAGTGCGTGTATAGTTCCACTTTACAAGGGAAAGGGGGACAAGTGTGAATGTAGTAGTTTCAGAGGGATTAGTTTGTTAAGTGTAGTTGAGAAGGCTTATGGGAGGATCTTGATTGAGAGGATTAGGAGAGGAACAGAGGGAGTAATTGGTGAGGAACAGTGTGGATTTAGGATGGGTAGAGGTTGTGTAGATCAGATTTTTGTGGTAAGACAGATATGTGAGAAAGCTATAGGTAAGGGGAAGGATGTTTTCTGGGCCTTTATGAATCTGGAAAAGGCTTACGACAGGGTAGACAGAAAGGCACTGTGGGAGGTTATGCGGATATACAGGATAGGAGGAAAGCTTCTGGGAGCTGTCAAGAGTTTTTATGAGAGTAGTAGAGCTTGTGTCAGGATTAGAACTGGAGAGAGTGAGTGGTTTGAGGTAAAGGTGGGACTTCGTCAGGGATGCGTTATGTCACCCTGGCTGTTCAACTTGTACATGGATGGGGTGGTGCGAGAGGTGAATGTAAGGGTAGTGGGTCAGGGAATGGAGATGGTTAAGGAAAATGGAGAAAAGTGGGAGGTCAGCCAGCTGTTGTTTGCGGACGACACTGCGCTTGTGGCAGGATCGGAGGAGGGATTGAGGAAGCTGGTGACAGAGTTTGGGGGAGTGTGTGATAGAAGAAAGCTGAAGATAAATGTGGGTAAATGTGAGGTGATGAGATGTACAAGGGGTGAAAGTGGCAGTAATCTGGAAGTGAGCATTAAGGGAGAGCAACTGGAGGAAGTGGATAGTTTTAGATATTTGGGTGCAAATGTGGCAGGAAAGGGTGGAGTGAAGGTGGAGGTAGAATGTAGATTGAGAGAAGCGAGTAAATGCCTTGGTGGTTTAAAAAGTGTAATGAGGAATAGGAATCTGGGAATGGATGCTAAGAGGAGACTGTATGAAGGAGTGATTGTGCCAACAGCACTGTATGGAGCAGAAACATGGAACATGAGAGAGGAAGAGAAAAGGAACTTGAATGTGTTTGAGATGAAGTGTCTGAGAAGTATGATGGGGGTTACTAGGCTAGATAGAGTGAGAAATGAGGAAGTGAGGAGGAGAACAGGGATGGAAAGGGAGCTGGGAGATAGGGTGGATGAAAGAGTATAAGGATGGTTTGGACACATGGAAAGAATGAGTGAAGAAAGACTAGTAAAGGAGGTATGGAAGGCAGATGTGGAGGGAGTGAACATGAGGGGACGTCCTAGGATGAGATGGATGGATGGGGTGAAGGGGGCTTTGGGGAAGAGGGGAATGTCGGTTGAGGAAGGACGGGAGAGGACAGAAGATAGGGGTGAATGGAGAATGGTTGTATATGGAAAATGTTGTGATGCATGAGGGATTGGACGGGGGAATGGGGGTGAGGTAGTGTGTGTGAGCAAAAATTTTTGACGCAGCCCGAAGGGATATCTCCCCGTCCTCTCCTTTATATGGGGGGACGGAGAGGGGGGGTCGCCGATTTAATGAAGCGGCCTTGCTGTGGATGTGCTGTGTCCTGCAACACTGCTTCTGACCCAGGGCAGTGGGCAGGGTGCAGGGATGACCCGTCATCTAGGAGGTGCTAAGATGGGAGGGAGGGTGGAGGGGTGTGGAGTGTTTTCGGGGATGAAATGGGTGGGAATGTTTTTGTGCCTTATCCTTTTTGGCTACCCCCCTGGTAAGGGGGAAAAAAGCCTTGGTATATGTATGTATGTATGTATCCAGCATTAACCTCTTCACTACAAGTCAAATTCTTGTGGGCAGCATTAGTTTGTTGAGTGTAGTTGGGAAGGCTTATGGGAGGGTTTTGATTGAGAGGATTAGGAGAGGAACAAAGGGTGTCATTGGTGAAGAACAGTGTGGATTTAGGATAGGTAGGGGTTGTGTGGATTAGATTTTTGTATTTACCTAGTTGTATTTACCTACCGTATTTTCCGGCGTATAGTGCGCGACTTTTTTCCGTTGGAAGGGCCTAAAAATGGGGGGTGCGCATTATCTACGGCCTACGATAAAAATTCTGCGGCTGTGTGTGTAATTTTTTTCACAACAACGTGACGATGTTGGCCGTCACAAAGTCGGGACGGCACACTTCTCCGTGACGTTCCGTGAGAACAAGAAGAACAGCCATGGTGACATGAAAGAATACGCCAGCATGGGGTGCCGTATATAAATATTTGGTATATGTAGGTATCTATCAAATCTTATTTTTCATGTTTAAATAGGCCTAAACACCATGAAACATGATCAATATTCATGATATTTGCCCATGTTCACAGCATCCTAGTTTGAATTTTTATGTTGGCTTTGTTGCTTCACGTTAGGTATGGTACAAATTCCGTTGCGGCCGTTCATAAACTCGTGTCAAACACCTGACTACAACACCCTCTTTCGGGAGTTATATTAACTAAACGTCACCTCGATGAGAGACTGTCCTATTTCACCACTGTCATTGCAGGTTCAAAGCTAAAATGAAACAGTCTGTAGTTTGTTTCAGTATTAAATAAAAAATGGTAAAGATGAATTATTTCCTCAAGATATAAAATGAACATTTTCTGTAAAAATCCCGAAAATTTTCTGTATATTTTACTTCCAATAAACTTTTTTAGATCATATTTCCTACAAACTATTTAAGCTACAAAGTAATAAGGGACCAACGCACAACATGAGTCATATACCGGTACATGTAGTTCCGACTTTTTCTTAGTTGTGTCCTGATTGATGTCTAAACTGACAATTTAGTGACAAATCAACAGATTTCCCAGCGGTGGCTCTAGCCAATGAAAAATACTTCTCCATGTAACCTCGTTCACATGATATAAATACCGAGGTAAAACTGCGTTATAGACAAATGCGATCGGGCATGCGCGTTATACGTTGCTGCGCGCTATCTGTGTACTGAGATAACGAAGTGCATGGGTGCGCATTATAACCCGATGCGCATTTTAAGCCGGAAAATACGGTAGTTGTAATATACGGGAGGGGAGCTATGCTCGTGGTGACCCGTCTTTGTATCTCTCCGCATCAAGTTTTATCTTAAAATCTTGTATAGTGTTAGCACATACTGTTTTGTTGTCTAATTTGTTCCATGTATTTATCGCTCTGTGTGGGAAACTGTTCCTTTTCAAGTTTTTTCTATAACTATCCTTTTTCAAATTTTTTCCGTGTCTTGTTTTACCATTGTCCCACATTAATAGGTCGTTCCTGTCTAAAACTTCCATTCCTTTCATTATTCTGTAGATAGTTAGCAAATCTCCTCTTTCTCTTCTTTGTTCCAGAGTTGGTAGGTTCAATTTGGATAGTCTTTGCTCATATGTTAGTTCGGCGAGTGTCGGTGCTAGTTTTGTTGTCGCTCTTTGTAATCTTTCTAGTTTCTTAATATTCTTTTTGGTACTGAGTGTCCAAAGTGATGCTGCGTACTCGAGTTTTGGTCTTATTAGTGTAGTAAGTATTTTCCTTATCATTTCTTCGTCCATATAGGTAAATGCCACTTTGATTGCTCTCAATAAGTTGTAGGTTTCTCCGAACATCTTGTTTATATGCTTATCTGGTTTCATGTCCTTTCCAATCATCACTCCAAGATCTTTTTCATAGTTTGTTTTATTTATTTTTTCTTCCCCAATTCTGTAATCTTTTGATATTCTATTTTTACTCTTTCCAAATTCCATTATGCTGCATTTCTTAATATTGAATTTTACTTCCCATTTTTGAGTCCAATTCCATATTGTGTCCAGATCTTGTTGCAATGAGTTGCAGTCCTCTTCCGTTTTTACCTTCTTAAATAATTTTGCATCATCTGCAAAAAAATTTATATAGCACTCCACACCTTCATTCATGTCATTAACGTATACAGCGAACATGATCGGTGCCAGTACTGATCCTTGCGGGACCCCGCTTTTTACTTCTTCCCAGTTGGAGAATTTTTCTCTAATTACAACTCTCATTTTCCTCCCAATCAGAAAGTCTTTCATCCATCCCAATAATTTTCCTCTGATGCCACCTTTTGACTCTATCTTATTTATTAGTTTCCTATGAGGTACCTTATCGAATGCCTTTTGCAGGTCCAGAAAAGCACAGTCTGCCCATCCATCTCTTTCTTCTATTATGTCTACTAATCTTGAGTAAAAGCAAATCAGATTTGTTGTACAGGATCTCCCTTGTCTAAATCCAAATTGATTTGGGTTCAGTATAGATTTTTCTTCCAGGTACTTAACCCATCTGTTTTTGATCACTCTTTCACAAATTTTTGCTATTGTGCTTGTTAGTGAGACCGGTCTGTAGTTAGATGGATCTTCCTTATCACCTCCCTTATAAATTGGTACAATGTTTGCTTTTTTCCAGTCCAATGGTACTTTTCCTTCTTTAATTGATGATTTAATTATATCATAGATTTTGTGTGGTAAGGCAGATATGTGAACAAGCTTTAGCATAGGGTAAGGATTTTTTTTTTTTTTTTTTTGCCTTTATGGATTTGGAAAAGGCTTATGACAGGGTAGACAGGAAGGCATTGTGGGAGGTATTGCAGATATATGGGATAGGAGGAAAGCTGTTAAGAGCAGTCAAGAGTAGTAGAGCCTGTGTTAGAATTAGAAATGGAGAGAGTGAGTGGTTTGAGGTAAGGGTGGGACTTCACTAGAGATGTGTCATGTCACCATGGCTGTTCAATTTATACATGGATGGGGTGGTGCAAAAGGTAAAGTAAGGGTAATGGGACAGGGATTAGAGATGGTTAAAGAAAATGGAGAAAAATGGGAGATAAGCCAGTTGTTGTTTGCTGATGATACTGTGCTTGTAGCAGGATCAGAGGAGGGATTGAGGAAGTTAGTGTCAGTTTGAGAAGGTGTGTGAAAGAAGGAAGTTGAAGATAAATGTGGGTAAAAGTAAGGTGATGAGATGTACAAGGGGAGAGGATGGTAGTAAGTTGGAAGTGAGTACAAAAACTGGAGGAAGTGGATAGCTTTAAATACTTGGGTGTGAATGTGGCAGGAAAGGGAGGAGTGGAGGTGGAGGTAGAATGTAGATTGAGAGAAGCGAGTAAATGCCCTGGGGGATAAAAAAGTGTAGTGAGAAATAGACATTTGGGAATGGATGCTAAGAGGATGTTTTATGAAGGAGTGATTGTACCAACAGCACTGTATGGGGCAGAAACATGGAGCATAAGAGAGAAAGAATGTAAATGTGTTTGAGATTAAATGCCTGAGAAGTGTGGTAGGGTTTACTAGGCTGGAGAGTGAGAAACATGGAGGTAAGGAGAAGAGCAGGGGTGGAAAGGGAGTTGCGAGATAGGGTTGATGAAAGAGTATTTGGTTTGGACACATGAAAAGAATGAGTGAAGATAGATTAGTAAAAGAGTTGTGGAAGGCAGAGCTAGATGGAGTGAACATGAGGCGGCAACCAAGGATGAGATGGATGGATGGGAAAGAAGAGGATGTCAGTTCAGGAAGGAAGAGAGAAAACAGAAGATAGGGATGAGTGGAGAATGATTGTATATGGATGATGCTGTGATGCATGGAAGGAAGCGGGTGAGGGATGGGGGTGAGGGAGTGTGTCTGATTGATATTTTGATGCAGCCCAAAGGGATTTCTCCCTGTCTTCTCTTTTTCTGCATGAGGGGATGGACGGTTGGTCACTGACTAAATGAAGTGGCCTTGCTGTGGATGTGCTGTCTTGCTACATTGCTTCTGACCCAGGATAGTGGGTGAGATGTAGGGATGACTTGTCATCCAGGAGGAGCCAATAAAAGAGGGAGTGAGGGATAGTGAATGGGATTGGAGTATGTGGGGATGAAATGGGTGGGAATGGATTTATGACTGTCTTTGGCTACCTCCCTTGTAAGGGGGAAAAAGCCCTTGATATATGTATAAGATGGTGTCTCCATAGGAGGTCATCTAAACTGCCATATCACAATTTTGAGTCATTGAATCTTCTTCAGTGGCTTAAAAGTTGGATTTTGTTATCTTGGAGGAAGAGATGGGCATGGCGGCATTTTGTGTCTGGCCAGTATTTAAGGTGTACTTATGTTGTCTGTCTTGCTTGTCCTTGTCACTGATTGGCTCTCTCTCTCTTCGCTTCTCTCATTTTCTCCCCTTTCTCTCCTCTTCTCTCCTTTCCTCTACTCTTCTTTCCTCTCCTCTCCTCTTCTCACCTTTCTTTCTCTCTCTCACCTTTCCCTCTCACCTTTGTCTCTCTCTCTCTCTCTCTCTCTCTCTCTCTCTCTCTCTCTCTCTCTCTTCTCTTTCTGTCTATCTTCTATCTCTTTCACTATCTTTCTTCTCTCTCTCACTATCTCTCTTCCTTGTTTCTCTATTTTCTCTCTTCTTTCTCACTCTCTATCTCTTCTCACTCTCCTCTCTCTTTTCTCTCTCCTCTCTTTTCTCTCTCCTCTCTCTTTTCTCTCTCTCTCTTCTCTCTCTTCTCTCTCTCTCTCTCTCTTCTCTGTCTTCTCTATCTAATTTCTCTCTCTCTCTTCTCTATCTTCTCTATCTAATTTCTCTCTCTTCTCTCACTCTATCTCTTCCTCTTCTCACTCTCCTCTCTCTCTCTCTCTCTCTCTCTCTCTCTCTCTCTCTCTCTCTCTCTCTCTTCTCTGTCTTCTCTATCTAATTTCTCTCTCTTCTCTCACTCTCTATCTCTTCTCACTCTCCTCTTTTGCTGTCCTCTCTCTCTCTCTCTCTCTCTCTCTCTCTCTCTCTCTCTTCTCTGTCTTCTCTAATTTCTCTCTCTTCTCTCATTCTCTATCTCTTCTCACTCTCCTCTCTCTCTCTCTCTCTCTCTCTCTCTCTCTCTCTCTCTTTCTCTTCTCTGTCTTCTCTATCTAATTTCTCTCTTTTCTCTCTCTCTATCTCTTCTCACTCTCCTCTCTTGCTGTCCTCTCTCTCACTCTCTCTCTCCCCCTCCCTTTTTCACTTTGTTTCTCTTTCTGTCTCAGTCTCTGTTTCTATCTTTCTTTTTCTCCCTTTCTCATTCACTCTTTATCACTCTCTCTTCCTCTTGCTTTCTTTTTCTCTTTCTCCCTTTCTTTCTCTCTCTCTTTCTCTTTCCCTCTCTTTTCCTTTCTATCTTTGACTGTCTGTCTATATCTTTCTTTTTGTCTCGTTTTCTGTCTGTCTCTCTTTCTCAGTCTCTCTTTTTCTAACTCTTTCTCTGCTTTGCTCTTTCTCTATGTCTTTTTCTATCTCTCTTTTCTATCATGTCTCTCTCACTCTTTATCTTCTCACTCTCTGTCTCTTCTCACTCTGCTCTCTTTCTCTTTCTCCCTTTTTCTCTTTGTGTTTCTCTATCTTTATCTTTCTCTCACTTTCACTCTCTGTTTCTCTCTCTATCTTTATCTTTCTCTCACTCTCTTTATCTCTCTCTTTTCCTCTGTCTGCCTGTGTGTCTGTCTGTCTCTCTCTCTCTTCCTTTTGCTGTCTCTCTTTCTCTTTGTCTATCTCTCATTTTCACTGTTTCTGTTTCTCAGTGTAGTATAATGGAATTTGGAAAAAGCAAAAACAGAATAACAGGATCATATAATTTGGGAGAAGAAGGAATAAAAAAAGTAGAAAATGAGAAGGACCTGGGAGTCATTGTTATGAATAATATGTCACCTGAGAAACATATAAATAAGATTTTTGGAGAAACTTATAATTTAATAAGAACAATCAAAGTGGCATTTACATACCTGGATGAAGAAATGGTGAGGAAAATCCTAATCACCCTGATAAGACCAAGATTGGAATATGCAGCAACGATATGGTCACCAAGTACAAAAAAATGTATAAAAAAACTTGAAAGAATACAAAGAGCAATTACGAAACTGGCACCACTCTCAAAACTATCATATGAAGAGAGACTACAAAAACTTAAACTACAGACACTAGAGCAAAGAAGAGAGAGAGGAGATTTGATAGCTATTTACAGAATCATGAAAGGCATAGAAATTACTGATAGAGAGAATCTGATAAAATGGGATGACAGAAATACAAGAGGACACGGAAAGAAAATAAAAAAAGACAGCTATAGAAGAGATTTTAAAAAGAACAGCTTTCCTCACAGAGCAATAGACAGTTGGAACAAGTTAGATGAGAAAGTGGTGTGTGCAAAAACAATACATGAATTTAAAAATAGTTTAGATAAAATGAGATATGAAGACGGGACCCCACGAGCATAGCTCCCCTTCCCGTAAAATACAACTAGGTAAATACAATATGTAAAAATACGTAGAGAAGAAAAGAGAAATTATGAAAAGGACATAATAGATAAATGTAAAGATCAAACCAAATAATTTTATAGATATGTAAACGGCAAGCTAGAAAATAAACAGGAAATGCTTAAATTATGTCAAGGTAATAGAGAATACATAGAAGATATAGAAATGGCAGATATTATGAACAAACATTTCAAATCTGTATTCACCAAAGAGGAAAAAATCTACAAAACTGTGATCAAAGAATCGAAGTAAGACTTCCTCCATTGAAGAAATTAAACATTACTCAGAATGAAATAAGGAATCAAATAATAAAGCTTGACATTAACAAGTCACATGGCTTGGACAGTTGCAAATGTTTGCTATATATGTAAATGACATGGACAAAGGCATTGAAAGTTACATGAACTGTTTTGCGGATGACGCGAAATTATTAACCCCTTCACTCCAGGTCAAAATCTTGTGGGCAGCACTAGCTGCCAGACATGCAATGTTGCGTCATAATACATACATACATACATATACCAAGGCTTTTTCCCCCTTACAAGGGAGGTAGCCAACAAGGAAAAGGCATAAAATCATTCCCACCCATTCCATCCCTGAATACACTCCCCACACCCCTCCACCCTCCCTCTTATCTTAGCACCTCCTGGATAATGGGTCATCCCTGCACCTTGTCCACTGCCCTGGGTCAGAAGCAGTGTCGCCAGACACAGCACATCCACAGCAAGGCCGCTTCATTAAATCGGCAACCCCCCCCCCCTCTCTGTCCCCCCATGCATAAAAGAAGATGGGGAGAAATCCCTTCAGGCTGCATCAAATTTTGCTCACACATACTACCTCACCCCCCATCCCCCCGCCCATTCCACCTCATGCATCACAACATCATCCATATACAACCATTCTCCATTCACCCCTGCCTTCTGTCCTATCCCGTCCTCTCCGGAGGGACAGTCGTAGTATAAAAGTGTCATCATTTCTCTATGAAGAGTTTTCCTCTATCATAGACAAAATGATGTGTGGCTCTGGTCTGTAGGGGAGGGGCACCCCATATAGACCCTAAAGTATCAACTGCATGCTACTTTGCCACAATAACAAGCAGCCAATACCCCAGACGGGATATTATAAAAAATAAAGTTACCGCTTTATATTGCTCGTTCTCTTTCACCTGTGAATTTTGATAACCATAGAAAATATGATGAAGCCAGTTTACAGAGTATGGGGGTCACGCAGGTACAATTACAATATACTGTATATAATCAATACGCCGACATCGGCATCCTCGTGTACCTACTTGCTCCTCATGACGCCTACGTAGGCGTCATCGTATCGAAGGGGTTAAAGAGAATAAACTCTGAAATAGACTGTGACTCATTGCAGAGGGACCTGAACAAAGCCTCAGAGTGGAGCAAGAGATGGGAGGTAGAATTCAACATCAAGAAGTGCAGTATAATTGAATTTGGAAAAAGCAAGAAGAGAATATCAAGACAGTATAAAAATGATGGAAAAGAAGTGAAGAAAGTAAATTCTGAAAGGAACCTAGGAGTAATCATCACCAAAGACATGTCGCCAGATATACCTATAAAGTAGTCGGAGAAACATACAATTTGTTGAGATAAATAAATGTGGCCTTTAAATACCTGGATAAGGATATGATCAAGAAAATATTACAAACACTGATAAGGCCAAAACTGGAGTATGCTGCACTGATATGGTCACCCAGTACAAAAATGAATACAAGAAAATTAGAAAGAATACAAAGAGCAATGACAAAGATGGTTCCAACACTTTCAAACCTGACATATGAACAAAGACTGGCCGAACTGGAATTGCCAACCCTGGAACAAAGAAGAGAACGAGGGGACCTAATAACCATCTACAGAATTATGAAAGGAAAAGAATGCCTTGATAGAGAGGACTTATTTAAGTGGGACAGAGGAAAAACAAGAGGACATGCAATGAAACTCAAAAAGGATAACTACAGAAGAGACCTGAAAAAGAAGAGCTTTCCACACAGAGTGATAGATATATGGAATAAATTGGATGAAGAAATAGTGTGTGCAAACACAGTACAAGAATTTAAGAACAAACTTGATCTTGCGAGATACAAAAACAGGTCACCACAAGCATAGCTCCCTTTCCCGTATAATACAACTAGGTAAACTAGGTAAATACACACACACACACAAACACACACAAATGATTACTACATTGATAAGACCAAAACTAGAATATGCTATATCAATGTGGGTACCAAGCACAAAGAAAAACACAAAGAAATTAGAAAGAATCTAATGAGCGGCGACAAAGATGGCATCCACACTATCACATTTGACATATGAACAAAGATTGAAGAAATTACTGCTGTCAACATTGGAGCAGAGAAGGGAAAGAGGCGACCTGTTGACCATCTTCAGAATTATGAAAGGGATGGAAGTTCTTGATAGAGATGACCTATTGAAATGGGACAAGAGAGAAACAAGAGGACACAATAAAAAGCTAAAGAAGGACAGTTACAGAAGAGACCTGAAAAAGAACAGTTTCCCGCACAAAGTGATTGATGTCTGGAACAAACTAAACAGTGAAACAGTGAATGCCAGAACTATACACGAGTTCAAGAATAAATTGGATGTGGAAAGGTACAAAAACGGGCCACAACAAGCATAGCTCCCGTTCTGTAAAATAGAACTAGGTAAATACACACTATTTTACAGGTATGTAAATGGTAAAATAAAGAATACACAAGAAATAGTAAGACTGCTGCAAGGGAATTATGAATATAAAAAAGATGTTGAAATGGCTGAAATTATGAACAAACATTTGAAGTCAGTATTCACTATTGAAAGTTCACAAAACTGTGAGGAAATAGAGAGAAAGACACCCCGCAATGAAAGAAATAACTGTGACACAGAAGGAAATCAGAGATCAAATAAAAAACCTTGATGTCAGAAAATCACACAGTTCAAATGGAATTGCAAACTGGATATCAAAAGAATGCACAGATGAGTTGACAGACAAAATATACAAGATAATTAAATGCTCACTCAAAGAAGGAAAGGTACCACAAGACTGGAAAATGCAAATATTTTACCAATATATAAAAGAGGAAACAAAGAAAATCCAACTAACTACAGACTGGTCTCCCTTACAAGCACAATAGCAAAAATATGTGAAAAAGTTATCAAAAGTAGATGGGTTAAACATCTGGAAGAAAAAAATATACTGAATCCAAAACAATTTGGATTTAGACAAGGAAGATCATGTACCACAAACTTGATTTGCTTCTTCTTGAGACTAATAGAAATAATAAAAGGGATAGATGGGTGGACTGTGCTTTTCTAGATCTACAAAAAGCATTTGATAAAGTACCACACAAAAAACTAACAAGAAAAATGGAATCAATAAGTGGTATTAAACGAAAGCTATAGGATTGGATGGAAGACTTCTTGACTGAGAGAAAAATGAGGGTAGTTATTAGAGACCAATACTCGACCTGGGAAAACATTATAAGTGGTGTCCCACAAGGTTTGGTATTGGCTCCAATCATGTTTGCCATATATATAAATGACATGGATGAAGGTGTGGAATGTTAAATGAACTTGTTCACAGATGACACAAGAATACTAAGGAAAGTAAGTACAGAGGAAGATTGTGAATCACTACAGACAGACCTAGATAAGATCTGGAAATGGAGTCAAAAGTGGGAAGTGAACTTTAACATCAAGAAGTGTAGTATAATGGAGTTTGGAAAAAGTAAAAATAGAATATCGAGGAATTATAAAATTGTTGAAGTAAAAAAAGTGAGCTCAGAAAGGGACCTTAGAGTAATTATCAGCAAAGACATGTCACCAGACAAACATATCAATAAAATAGTTGGAGATACCTTCAACTTACTAAGGTTGATGAAAGTGGCTTTTGACTGTTTGAATGAGGAACTTGTCAAGAAAATATTAGTTACACTGTTAAGACAAAAATTGGAGTATGCTGCAACACTATGGACACCCAGTACTAAAAAGAATGTAAAGAAATTAGAAAGAATACAAAGAGCAAAGACAAAAATGGCACCAACACTCTCCAATTTAACATACAAACAAAGATTGTTGAAATTGAAACTACCAACTCTGGAACAAAGAAGAGAAAGAGGAAATCTACTATTTATAGAATCATGAAAGTAATGGAAGTCCTTGATAGAGATGATTTATTAAATTTAGTGGGACAACAGAAAAACAAGACTGGAAAAATGCTAATATTGTACCAATATATAAGGGAGGAAATAAAGAAAATCCAATAAATTGTAGACCAGTATCTCTTACAAGCACAATTGCAAAAATATGCAAGAGTTATAAGAAATAAATGGACTAAACACTTGGAAGAGAACAAAATACTAAACCCCAACCAATTTGGATTTAGAAGTGGAAGATCATGTACTACAAACTTAATATGTTTTAACTCAAGATTGGTAGATATAATACAAGAAAGAGATGGCTGGGCAGACTGTGCCCTCCAGGACCTACAAAAGGCTTTTGACAAAGTACCACACAAAAAACTAATAAGAAAAATTGAAACAACAGGTGGAATACAGGGAAAATTATTGGAATATATGAAAGATTTAGGAACAGTGTGGATTTAGGATGGGTAGAGGTTGTGTAGATCAGATCTTTGTGGTAAGACAAATATGTGAGAAAGCTATAGGAAATGGGAAGGATGTTTTTTGGGCTTTTATGGATCTGGAAAAGGCCTACGATAGGGTAGACAGAAAGGCACTGTGGGAGGTTATGCAGATATATGGGATAGGAGGAAAGCTTCTAGGAGCTGTCAAGAGTTTTTATGAGAGTAGTAGAGCTTGTGTCTGGATTAGAAATGGAGAGAGTGAGTGGTTCGAGGTAAAGGTGGGACTTCGTCAAGGATGCATTATGTCGCCCTGGCTGTTCAACTTATACATGGATGGGGTAGTGCTAGAGGTAAATGCAAGGGTAGTGGGTCAGGGATTGGAGATGGTTAAAGAAAATGGAGAAAAGTGGGAGGTGAGCCAGCTGTTGTTTGCGGACGACACTGCGCTTGTGGCAGGATCGGAGGAGGGATTGAGGAAGTTGGTGACAGAGTTTGGGAGAGTATGTGATAGAAGAAAGCTAAAGATAAATGTGGGTAAAAGTAAGATGATGAGATGTACAAGGGGTGAAAGTGGCAGTAGACTGGAAGTGAGCATTAAGGGAGAGCGACTGGAGGAAGTGGATAGTTTTAGATACTTGGGTGCAAATGTGGCAGGAAAAGGTGTAGTGAAGGTGGAGGTAGAATGTAGATTGAGAGAAGCGAGTAAATGCCTTGGTGGATTGAAGAGTGTCATGAGGAATAGACATTTGGGAATGGATGCTAAGAGGAGACTGTATGAAGGAGTGATTGTGCCAACAGCACTGTATGGGGCAGAAACATGAAACATAAGAGAGGAAGAGAGAAGGAGTTTGAATGTGTTTGAGATGAGGTGTCTGAGAAGTATGATGGGGGTTACTAGGCTAGATAGAGTGAGAAATGAGGAGGTGAGGAGAAGAACGAGGGTGGAAAGGGAGCTGGGAGATAGGGTTGATGAAAGAGTATTAGGATGGTTTGGACACATGGAAAGAATGAGTGAAGAAAGACTAGTAAAAGAGGTATGGAAGGCAGATATGGTGGGGGTGAACATGAGGGGACGTCCTAGGATGAGGTGGATGGATGGGGTGAAGGGGGCTTTGGGGAAGAGGGGAATGTCTGTTGAGGAAGGACGGTAGAGGACAGAAGACAGGGGTGAATGGAGAATGGTTGTATATGGATGATGGTGTGATAGTAGTATCATATGGCTTTCTTACACCTCCAACTTTTTATTTGCTAGCCAGTCTATGAATGTTTGATTGGGGGAAAACTAAGAGTGATCCCAACGTGGCATCCGGACATAGACTCGATCTATCTCCCGGATACACACCTCCACAATCATGATGGTGTGATGCATGAGGTGGAATGGGCAGGGGGATGGGGGGTGAGGTAGTATGTGTGAGCAAAGTTTGACGCAGCCCGAAGGGATTGCTCCCTGTCTTCTCCTTTTATGCATGGGGGGACGGAGAGGGGGGGTCGCCGATTTAATGAAGTGGCCTTGCTGTGGATGTGCTGTGTCTTGTGACACTGCTTCTGACCCAGGGCAGTGGACAAGGTGCAGGGATGACCCGTCATCTGGGAGGTGCTAAGATAAGAGGGAGGGTGGAGGGGTTTGAAGTGTATTCAGGAATGGAATGGGTGGGAATGATTTTATGCCTTTTCCTTGTTGGCTACCTCCCTTGTAAGGGGGAAAAATCCTTGGTATATGTATGTATGAAAGACTTCTTGGAAGGAAGAAAAATGAGAGTGATACTTAGAGAAAAGAACTCAAATTGGGTAAACATGATAAGTGGAGTCCCCCAAGGTTCTGAGTTGGCTCCGATAATGTTTGCTGTTTATATAAACGACATGGATGAAGGAATTAAATGTTATATAAACTTCTTTGCAGATGATGTGAAACTATTGAAGAGAGTGAGTAATGAAGAAGATTGCAAATCTTTTCAGAAAGACCTGGACAAAGTCTGGAATTGGAGTAAAAAGAACGAAGTGAATTTCAACATTAAGAAATGTAGTATAATGGAATTTCGTAAAAGTAAAAATAGAATATCCAGTCAATACAAAATTGGAACAAAGGAAGTTACGAAAGTAAACTCAGAAAGAGACCTAGGAGTAATTATCTCAAATGACATGACACCAGACAAACATGTAAACAAAATAGTTGGAGAAACCTACAATTTAATAAGATCAATGAAAGTGGCCTTTGACTACATGGACGAGGAAATGGTAAAGAGAATACTAGTTACACTGATAAGACCCAAATTAGAATATGCAGCATCACTATGGACACCCAGTACAATGAAAAACATAAACTAGAAAGAATTCAAAGAGCTTTAACAAAGATGGCACCAACACTTAGCAAGTTGACATATGAACAAAGATTGGACATGCTAAGCTTACTAACTCTGGAGCAAAGAAGAGAAATAGGCGATTTGATAACCATGTATAGAATTATGAAAGGGATGGAAATCCTTGATAGGGGTGATCTACTTAAATGGGACAGAAGAAATACAAGAGGACATGAGAAGAAACTTAAAAAGGACAGTTACAGAAGAGATTTGAAAAAGAACAGCTTTCCACACAGAAAAATAGATACATGGAATAAATTGAAAGAGAAAACAGTGAGTGCTAAAACTATACATGACTTTAAGAAAGAACTGGATGCGGAAAGATACAACTGCGGGTCTCTACGAGCATAGCTCTTCTCCCGCAAAATACAACTAGGTAGATGCAGAATTGGAAAATTATTTGGGTGTCTTGATTAGCAGTGACCTCAAGTCCTCAAAACAGTGTATTCAAGTAGAGAAGAAGGCACAAAGGCTATTAGATTACACCAGAAGACAGTTTCATTACTGGATCCAAGAAATAGTACTGACACTTTACAATTCTCTAGTTTGTCCCCATCCAGAATGCACCCTATGGTTCTGGTTGCTGAACTTGAGGATGGACTTGCAGAGGCTAGAACAAGGTCAGGCTTGAGTAATGAAACTTATTCCCACCATTAGACACACATGCTACCAGAGGCATTGCTAGGTTTTGGATCTCTTTTCTCTAGGATCCAGGAGACTGTGAGGATAGTTAATAGAGGTTTTCAAAATATTTTAAGGATATGATAACATTGACTATTGACATCTCTTTAGCTTGAATGTGAATGCCACTCGCAATCATGGGTGGAAGCTCAATCCCTCTCGTTACTCCTGCCAAAGGATGTGGTAAACAGTTCCTCAGTTGAGCAGTTCAAAAGTTGGTAAGACAAGGTGCTTCACACATTAGTGTAAGTGCTAGTGTGAATCCCCAGTAACCTTTTAATGGTACCTCCTTGGTATAGGTTGTAAAACTTTTTGAGGTACCTCAATTCCTTGTGTCTTTCTCTCCATCTGATTATGTTTTTTTGTAACTGACATATCAGTGATGTAGCTGGAATGTAGTGAGTGCAACACTTTATGTTTTTCTCTTTTTCAGCCATTGGACATAATGATAGTAAGTCGACGACAGCTATGTCAGTAGGTGATGCAGCCAAGGAAACGGAGGAGAAGACAGCCACTGAGGATGAATGTGGTAGTTGCTATGGAGCAGAGCATGGTGGACTCAAGTAAGGACAAGTAGTGAATATAAACTTAGGTGACAGTAGACACATGCATATACACAACATGGACAAAGGAGTTGAATGTTATATAAATTTCTTCGCAGATGATGCAAAAATATTAAAGAAAGTATCAACAAATGAGGACTGTGACTCATTACAATCAGACCTGGACACAATCTGGAAATGGACTCAAAAGTGGGAGGTGAACTTCAATATCAAGAAGTGTAGCATAATGGAGTTTGGTAAAAGCAAAAACAGAATTTCAAAAAATTACAAAATTGGTGAAAATTAAATAAAAAAAAAGTGCACTCGGAAAGGACCTTAGAGTGATAATCAGCAATGACATGACACCGGACAGACGTATAAACAAAATAGTAGGTGAAACATACAACCTACAAAGGTCAATGAAAGTGGCATTTGAATACTTGGATGAAGAAATTATAAAAAAGATATTAGTCACATTGATTAGACCAAAACTGGAATATGCAGTGACACTATGGACACCTAGTACTAAAAAGAATAAAGAAACTAGAAAGAATACAGAGAGCAACAACAAAGTTGGCACCAGCTCTTTCCAAATTAACATACAAAGATTATCGAAACTAGAACTACCAACAATAGAGCAAAGAAGAGAAAGAGGTGATCTACTGACTATACGAGTATATAGAATCATGAAAGGAATGGAAATCCTTGACAGAAAAGATTTCCTAAAAAGTGACAATGAAAAAACGAGGTCATGAAAAGAAACTCAAAAAGGACAACTATTGAAGAGATAGGAAAAAGAATAGCTTCCCACACAGAATGCTGGATATATGGAATAACTTAGATGAAAAAACAGTGTGTGCAAATACTATTCACGATTTTAAGAATAAACTTGATGCTGAAAGATACAAAGACGGGTCACCACGAGCATAGCTCCCTTCCCATATAATACAACTAGGTAAACTAGGTAAATGCAAGAAAAACAATAAATGAAATACTAAAGAAAAAAGGGAATCTGGTAATTATGGGTGATTTTAACTCAAAAGAAATATGTTGGGAAGAAATGACTGTGAAAGGTGGAGAAGATCACTGGGGAAACATATTACTGGAAATGACCATTGATTACACATTGACACAATGGGTCAAGGAAAATACCAGATGTAGAAATAACGATGAACCCTCAAGATTGGATTTGATATTCACATCAGAACCCAAAATTGTGGATAAAATTGAATATGAGACACCAATTGGAAAAAGTGATCACATACTACTAGAACTAGAATTAAATGAAGAAACAAATATAGAAATTAATGAAAAACACAGAAAAGGAAGACTGTATAACAAAACAGATTTTGGGAAACTTAGAAAATTCTTTCAAGAAGCAAATTGGGAAAAATTTAATAGTGAAGAAAAAGGTGGAAGAGAAATGGACAGTTTGGAAGGAAATCTATAATGAAGGAGTGGATAATTATGTACCTAGACAAAAATGGGAAATGGTATATATATATAAAATCCTGGTATAATAAAAAGTGCAGTGAGGCAAAAGACAGATAAAGCCTAGAAAAGATGGAAAAAATCAAAAAAAATCTGAGAAATGGAAAATATACACCAAACTGAAAAATGAATATGTAAAAATACATGAGAAGAAAAAATAAATTATGAAAGGGACATAATAGACAAATGTAAAGATTAACCCAAATTGTTTTATAGATATGTAAACGGCAAACTAAAAAATAAACAGGAAATACTTAAATTACATCAAGGTAACAGAATACACAGATATAGAAATGGCAGATATTATGAACAAACATTTCAAATCTGTATTCACCAAAGAGGAAAATAATCTACAAAACTGTGATCAAAGAAATGAAGTAAGATTTCCTCCAATGAAGGAATTAAATATTACTCAGAATGAAATAAGGAATCAAATATTAAAGCTTGATGTTAACAAATCACATGGCCTGGACAGAGTGGGAAACTGGATACTAAAGGAATGTATAGACAAACTAACATGAAAAATAAACAAAATAACTGAATGCTCACTCAAACAAGGAAAACTACCAGGAGACTGAAAAAATGCTGATATAGTGCCAATATATAAAGGGGGAAATAACGAAGACCCAACAAATTATAGGCCGGTGTCCCTAATGAGTACAATAGTTAAAATTTGTGAGAGAATCATCAAAAATAGATGGACAAAATATCTGGGGGAGAACAATATATTGAACCTGAGGCAATTTGGATTCAGACAGGGAAGATCATGTACCACTAATTTGATTTGTTTCTATTAAAGATTGATAGATATATTACAAGAAAGGGGTGGCTGGGCAGACTGTGCCTTCCTGGACCTACAAAAGGCATTTGATAAGGTACCACACAGAAAATTGCTATATAAACTGGAAACAATAGGAGGCATACATGGAAAACTATTGAATTGGATGGAGGACTTCCTACATGGAAGAAAAATGAGAGTGGTGCTCAGAGACAAATGTTCAAAATGGGAAGAAATGAGAAGTGGTGTCCCACAGGGGTCAGTACTAGCTCCAATAATGTTTGCTATATATGTAAATGACATGGATGAAGTTATTGAAAGTTACATGAACTGCTTTGTGGATGATGCAAAGTTATTAACCCCTTCCATACGGTGATGCCTACGTAGGCATCATGAGGAGCAAGTGGGTATGCTAGGATGCCAATGTCGGCGTCTTGATTATATATATTGTAGTTGTACCTGCGTGACCCCCATACTCTGTAAACTGGCTTCATCATATTTTGTATGGTTATCAAAATTCACGGGTGAAAGAGAGAATGATTGATACAGCGGTGACTTTATTTTTTATAATGCGAGTATTATGACGCAACATCGCACGTCTGGCAGGTAATGCTGCCCGCGAGATTTTGGCCCGGAGTGAAGGGGTTAAAGAGAATAAACTCCGAAATAGACTGTGACTCATTACAGAGTGATCTGAACAAAGTCTCAGAGTGGAGCAAGAGATGGGAGGTAGAATACATCAAGAAGTTCAGTATAATTGAATTTGGGAAAAGCAAGAATATCAGGACAGTATAGAATTGATGGAAAAGAAGTAAAGAAAGTAAATTCTGAAAGGGACCTAGGAGTAATCATCTCTAGTCATGTTGCCAGGTGAACATAAAAATAAAATAGTTGAAGAACCATACAATTTGTTGAGATCAATAAATGTGGCCTTTAAATACCTGGATAATGAAATGATTAAGAAAATATTACAATCACTGATAAGGCCAAAACTGGAATATGCTGTGCTGATGTGGTCACCCAGTACAAAAAAGAATATAAGAAAATTAGAAAGAATACAAAGAGCAATGACAAAGATGGTCCCAACACTTTCAAACCTGACATATGAACAAAGATTGCCCAAACTGGAATTGCCAACCCTGGAACAAAGAATAGAATGAGGAGACCTACTAACCATCTACAGAATTATGAAAGGAAAGGAACACCTTGATAGAGAGGAGTTATTAACCCCTGCGATACGATGATGCCTACGTAGGCGTCATGAGGAGCAAGTGGGTACGCGAGGATGCCGATGTCAGCGTCTTGATTATATATATTGTAGTTGTACCTGCATGACCCCCATACTCTGTAAACTGGCTTCATCATATTTTCTATGGTTATAAAAATTCATGGGTGAAAGAGAACAAGCAGTACAGCGGTAACTTTATTTTTTATAATGCGAGTATTATGACGCAACATTGCACGTCTGGCAGCTAATGCTGCCTGCGAGATTTTGGCCCGTATTGAAGGGGTTAAAGTGGGACAGAGGAAAAACAAAAGGATATGCAATGAAACTCAAAAAGGATAACTACAGAAGAGACCTGAAAAAGAACAGCTTCCCACACAGAGTGATAGATATATGGAACAAATTGGATGAAAAAATAGTGTGTCCAAACACAAGAATCTAAGAACAAACTTGATCTTGTGAGATACAAAAATGGGTCACCACTAGCATAGCTCCCTTTCCCGTAAAATACATCTAGGTAAAAACACACTAAGATGAAGGAGACACCTATGTTTGTACTTATGGAGAAGTAGTGGTTTTCGAGTGACTGTTATGGTGTAAAAGTATCCAGTTTGATAAAGTGTATGAATGTACAGTATATAATGGAGGAAGGAAAAGGAGAAAAAAAGGAACAGTGAGCCAATAAAGAGAGGACTGGACATGAGCAGAGTTGAATCGTCTCTAGGAGTGGTTCTGAAGAGAACTTGTTTAAACAAATCCCCAAAATCAACTCAAAGGTGGGAAAACAATGTTTTTTTCATGATTTCAAAGCGAAAGAGCACTATTAGGGAAAAGTTTAGATGTAGAAAGAAAAATTAGGTATAGCAGTATACAAAGAAATCGAGATATTAACAACTTGATGGAGGAACTAATAGATTTAAGAATTTATCATAGAGCAATGCACAGAGAAATGACCAAATCTATGAAAAACTAATGAAGAAATGAATAGGGAGCTTAATGACCTAAAAAGTGAACTAAGTATGATCAGAAGTGATAATGAAAGAAAGGAAATTGAAGACAAAAACAAAAATGAGGAACTGAAAAAAGAGGTCAAAGAACAAATACAAGCAGTAACTGAAAAAGTGGGAGAGTCAATTAGGAGATGGATCTCCTAGAAATAAAAAATCTGTGGAAACAAGAAGAAAATTTAAAGAAACAGTACAACAGCAGGTAGAGGAAAATGCTAAAGAAACAGTAATTAAAGAAAAGGAAAACTAGGAAGAGGCAGTGGATAAAAAAAAAAAAGTGCATTGTATTTTATGGTATCAAAGAAAATCCTATTGTATACAAATACCAAAGAGAAAAAGAAGAGAAATTGCTAAGGAAATTCTGAAAGAGGTTCAAGAAGAGGAACAAGAATTGGACAAAGATATCGAGGAGGTGCATAGGATGGGACAATAATCTAGAGAAAAACACTATAGGCCACTAAAAATCAAACTAAGGACTTAATAGCTGAAGAGGTACTATCAAAAGCAGCAAAGCTAGCAAATAATGAAAATTATAAAAGTGGATGAAAAGGAAATGAATTAGGAAATAGAGAAAGAAAAGGCACTTAGAAATGAAGCAACTGAAAAAAAAATGAGAGAAGAACAGAGAATGAAAAAAATTATTTATTTATTTTTATTTATTTATTATTATTATTATTATTATTATTTTTTTTTTTTTTGAGAGAGAGAGAGAGGGGACTGGGCCTGAGGCTGAGAAAATGGTAAAAAAAAAAAAAAAAAAAAAAAAAAAAAAAAACACATACAAATATAGATGTTATGATTTCAGGACTAAACAAATTAAACAACTATCTGTTGAAAGAGAAACTAGACAATGGGAATTGTGCAGACAAAATGGTCCACTACCATCAAATACTGTGGGACAAGGTCTATACAACTATTGGGCGAAAAATAGAATGGAAAAACAGGGTGGAGTCATGTTTTTGGCTAAGAACAGTTTAAATGTGACAAAGATAACGAAAGGAAAAAAATAATGTGGAATTGATTATGATTAAAGTTACATATTCCAAAGGCTTTTTTCCCCCTTATAAGGGAGGTAGCAAAAAAACAAAGGCAAAAAAACCACTCCCACCCATTCCATCCCTATCACCTCCCTACCTTTTGTCCTTTTCCTCTTTCCCCATCTATCCTCCACTCTCAACTTGCCTTCCACCAGAAAATGATCTGATATTCCCCCACTCCCCTTAGAACATGTACATCCTTAACTCTTCCTATTATACTCCTGTCTACCACTACATAGTCCATTAACTCCCTATCTACCACCCTTCCATCCACCACCCTCTCCCATGTGTACTTATGCTTGACTTTCTTCCTATCATCAACTCTCTAGACACATCTCCACCATCAACTCTCCACTACGATTCTTTCCTGAAACTCCACATTTCCCAACCACTCCATTTATTGGTTCATTTCCTACCCTAGCATTAAGATCTCCCAATACTACTACATTGACATGTCTCCCTTATCCCTCTATGCACTCATTTAATTCTATCCAAGAAAGCCTCCCTTCTACACTCTTCTCACTACCAGGCCCTTATGCATTTACAAAAACCCACATCTCCTTTCCCAGTTTCACCTTCATCCACATTAACCTTGAAGAAACCTCCTTCCACTCCACTAGAGGTTTACCTATCTCTTCACTTACTAGTATAGCCACTCCTTCTCTCCCTTGTCCTTTCTTCACTCCTAAGAACCTCCCAACTACACTCCCAAACTCACACTCACCCCTCCCTCTCAACTTAGTTTCACTCAAAACCACATCCATTTTCTCACAAACATTTTGCCTATCTCATCCCTTTTACTCCCATCTGTTCTACATTCATGCACATTAAAAGACCCAAACCTTACTGCACTGGTTGGAAAACTCCTAGACCCTCTCATGCCTTTACTATTTTTAAGAATGTCCCCTTTGAGGCTACAGGGAGAAAGATGCCTAGTTCTAATCCCCGTCCCATTTTTCTCACCTCTTACGATTCAAGTGGGAATACTTGGTGGCAGTATTCTATCCCCCCACCACAGAGTTGGCGAAAAAAGGAAATGAATATTCAGAGAAATGGTACAGGACAGACAAGGTGTTGGGGGACAGCATAACGGAGGGACAGTCGCAGTATAATAAAAGTGTCATAATTTCTCTGAACAGAGTCCTCCTCTATCACAGACAAATGATGTTTGGCTCAGGTCCATAGGGGTGCTCCATATAGACCCTAAAGTATCAACTGCACAGTAATATATGTGCTCCCAAAAAAACAGTCTTGGACTGATAGTAATCATTCCAAAATACTGAAAGACACAAAGAATGCATTAATTGAATTATTGAAAGAAGTAGGAAACATAGTAATTATGGGTGACTCAAACTCAAAGGAAATATGTTGGGAAGAAATAACAGTAAAAGATGGAGAGGAACTTTGAGGAAATATTCTACTGGATATGACCATTGAATACACATTGACTAATGGGTGAAGGAAAGTACCAGATATAGAAACAATGAAAAACTGCCGAGACTAGACTTTATATTCACATCAGAGCCTGAAATTATGGGTAAAATGGAATACAAGACACCAATTGGGAAGGGTGACCCCATAGTAATATAGTTTGAACTAGAAGAACAAAATTATGTGAGAAGAAATGAGAAACAGAAAAGGAAGACTAATATACAATAAAACAGACTTCGAAAAACTTAGAATTTTTTTTTCAAAATGCTGAGATAATTTTTAAATGAAAAAACAAAGATGGAAGAAAAATGGAATATAATAAAAGAAAAATGCAAGGAGGGAACAGATAAATATGTACCAAAGAAGAAAAAAAAAAGGGTATATATAAAGTTTTGGTCTAACAGAAAGTAGTGAAGCTAAAAATAGAAGAGACAAAGCCTAGAAAAGATGAAAAAAAAAAGACCAAATGGCAAATATACATCAAACTAAAAAATGAATATGTAAAAATACGCTGGGAAGAAAAAAGAAACTACGAAAAAGACATAACAGAAAAATGCAAGGACCAACCTTAACTATTTTACAGATATGTAAATACATACATATACCAAAGGCTTTTCCCCCCTACATGGGGGGTAGCCAAAAAGAAAAAGGCATAGAAACCACCCTCACCCATTCCATTTCCTATATATTCCACTCCCCTCCACCCTCCTCCCTCCCTCTTATCTTGGCATCTCCTGGATGATGGGTCATCCCTGCATCCTGTCCACTGCCCTGAGTCAGAAGCAGTGTCACAAGACGCAGCACATCCACAGCAAGGCGGCTTCATAAATTCGGCGACCCCTCCCTCTCCGTCCCCCCATGCAGAAAAGGAGACAGGGAGAAATCCCTTCAGGCTGCGTCAATTTTTTTTTTTCCTCCTTCATACATACTTCCTCATCCCCCATCCCCCACCCACTCCCCCTCATGCATCACAGCATCATCTATACACAACCCCTCTCCATTCACCCCTATCTTCTGTCCTCTCCTGTCATTCCTCCACAGTCATTCCTCTCTTTTGTAATGCCCCTTTCACCCCATCCATCCATCTCATCCTAGGATGCCCCCTCATATTCACTCCTTCCACCTCTGCCTTCCACACTTCTTTTACTAATCTTTCTTCACTCATTCTTTTCATGTGTCCAAACCATCCTAATACCCTTTCATCAACCCTATCTCCCAGTTCCCTTTCCACCCCTGTTCTCCTCCTCACCTCCTCATTTCTCACTCTATCTAGTCTAGTAACCCCTATCATACTTCTCGGACATTTCATCTCAAACACATTCAAACTCCTTCTCTCTTCCTCTCTCATATTCCATGTTTCTGCCCCGTACAATGCTGTTGGCACAATCACTCCTTCATATAACCTCCTCTTAGCATCCATTCCCAGATGTCTATTTCTCATTACACTTTTCAATCCACCAAGGCATTTACTCTCTTCTCTCAATCTACATTCTACCTCCTCCCCCACTCCTCCCTTTCCTGCCACATTCACTCCCAAGTATCTAAAACTATCCACTTCCTCCAGTCTTTCACCCTTAATGCTCACCTCCAGCCTGCTACCACTCTCTCCCCTTTTACATTTCATCACCTTACTTTTACCCACATTTATCTTCAGATTTCTTCTTTCACACACCTTCTCAAACTCTGTCACTAACTTCCTCAATCCCTCCTCTGATCCTGCTACAAGCGCAGTGTCGTCGGCATCAAACAACAACTGGCTCACCTCCCACTTTTCTCCATTTTCTTTAATCATCTCCAACCCCTGACCCACTACCCTTGCATTCACCTCTCGCACCACCCCATCCATGTAAAGATTGAACAGCCAGGGCGACATAACACATCCCTGACGAAGTCCCACCTTTACCTCAAACCATTCACTCTCTCCATTTCTAATCCTAACACAAGCTCTACTACTTTTGTAAAAACTCTTGACTGCTCTTAACAGCTTTCCTCCTATCCCATATATCTGCTATGCCTCCCACAGTGCCTTCCTGTCTACCCTGTCATAAGCCTTTTCCAGATCTATAAAAGCCCAAAAAACATCCTTACCTTTTCCTATAGCTTTCTCACATATCTGTCTTACCACAAAGATCTGATCTATACAACCCCTACCTGTCCTAAACCCACACTGTTTCTCACCAATTACTCCCTCTGTTCCTTTCCTAATCCTCTCAATCATGACCCTCCCATAAGCCTTCCCAACTACACTCAACAAGCTGATCCCTCTGAAACTACTACACTCACACCTGTCCCCTTTTCCCTTGTAAAGAGGAACTATACAGGCACTCCTCCAGTCCTCCGGCACTCTACCCTCTCTCAAACAAACATTAAACAACCTCACCAGCCAGACCACCATCACTGTACCTCCTTTCTTCAGACATTCTGCATGGCATCCATCCAGACCAGGTGCCTTATCTGCTCTCATCATCTTAACAGCTGCTTTCACTTCATCCTTCTCTATTTCTCCTCCATTTTCCTCACTCATCATTCTCATTTTCTTTTTTCTTCACTCATCATTCTCATTTCCTTCGATATGTAAATGACAAACTAAAAGACAAACATGAAATAGTGAAACTGTGCAAAGGAAATAAAGAATATATTAGATGATGTAGAAATGGCTGAAATTATTATCAAACATTTTAAATCTGTATTCACAATTGAAAGCTCACAAAATTGGGAGGAAGGACAGAGAGAAAAACCTTGACATCAGAAAGTCACATGGTCCTGATGGAATTGTAAATTGGATATTGAAAGAATGTATAGATGAACTAATGGACAAAATACACAAGATAATTGATTTCTCACTCAAAGAAGGAAAAGTACCACAAGATTGGAAAAATGCAAATATTGTACCAATACACAAAGGAGGAGACAAAGAAAATCTAACCAACTATAGACCGGTCTCCCTTACAAGTACAAAAGTAAAAATATGCAACTTTTACCTTTTCTTCTCTACTTGATTCGTCTCCTCTTCCTCTCTTAATCTTTCCAAAACATCTTTTTATTACTTTAAAAAATTTCAGTCATACTCTTACCCCATTTCACATCCCTTTGCCTCCTTTATCTTGTGCTTTACTTCTCTTTGTACCTCTCGAATGATCCTCACATCCTATTTTGTAACCAATCTATGAATACTTGCTTCTCTTCTACAACCTTCTTTGCTTCCTTATCCCATCACTCACTACCATTCCTTCTATTTCTTCCCATTTTCCTTGTTCCACACACCATCTTTACACATCTTGTGACTCCATCCTTGAAACATCCCCATTCCTCCTCCACTCCTAGTTCTCCTCTATTCTTCACTCCCTCCCACTCCTCTCTCAGCTTCTTGTATTCTTTCTCCTTTTCTTTCTCATTTAAGCACCTCCCTACCTTCTGTCCTTTTCCTCTTTCTCCATCTATCTTCCACTCTCAATTTATCTTCCAAAAAATTATCTGATAGTCCCCCCACTCTCTCCTCCTTAGAACATGTACATCCTTAACTCTTCCTACTATTCTCCTGGTTACCACTACATAGTCCATTAATGCTTTATCTACCACCCTTCCACCCACCACCCTCCCCATACTTCACTTTCTTTCTAAACATTACATTTGCTATCAACAGTTCTCTTTCTAGACACATCACCATCAACTCTCCACTATGATTTTTTTTCCTGGAACTTCCCAACCACTCCATATATTGGTTCTTTTCCTACCCTAGCATTAAGGTCTCCCAATACAACTACATTGACTTTTCTCCCTAAACCCTCTATGCACTTGTTTAAATCTATCCAAAAAGCCTCCCTTTCATCTACACTCTTCTCAGTACCAGGCCCATATGATTTACAAAAACACACATCTCCCCAGTTTCACCTTCGTTCACATTAACCTTGAAGAAACCTCCTTTCATTCGACCACACACTTACCTATCTCTTCACTTACTAGTATAGCCACCCCTTCTCTCCCTTGTCCTATCTTCACTCTTGAGACCCTTCCAACTACACTCCCAAACTCAAACTCTCCCCTCCCTTTCAACTTAGTTTTACTCAATGCCAACACATCCATCTTTCTTCTCACAAACATGCGGGAAATAAGCCAGTTGTTGTTTGGTAATGACACTGCACTTGTGGCAAGATCAGAGGAGGGATTGAGGAAGTTAGTGACAGAGTTTGGGAAAGTGTGTGAAAGAAGGAAGTTGAAGATAAATGTGGCTAAAAGTAGGGTGATGAGATGTACAAGGGGAGAAAGTGGCAGCAGACTGGGAGTATTAAGGCCCTTAGTACTCCCAGTCTGCTGCCACTTTCTCCCCTCCTCCAGTCTCTCTCCCTTAATTTAAGGGAGAGAGACTCGAGGAGGTGGATAGTTTTAGATACTTGGGTGCAAATGCGGCAGGAAAGGGAGGAGTGGAGGTGGATGTTGAATGTAGATTGAGAGAAATAAGTAAATGCTGTGGGGAATTAAAATGTGTAATGAGAAATATACATTTGGGAATGGATGCTATGAGGAGATTGTATGAAGGAGTAATTGCGCAGACAGCACTGTATGGGGCAGAAACATGGAACATAAGTTTGAATGTGTTTGAGATGAGGTGCCTGAGAAGTATTAGTATGATAGGGGCTACTAGGCTGGATAGAGTGAGAAATGAGGATGTGAGGAGGAGAATGGGGGTGGAAAGGGAGTTGGGAGATAGGGTTGATGAAAGAGTATTGGTTTGGACACATGGAAAGAATGATTGAAGAGAGATTAGTAAAAGAGGTGTGGAAGGTAGAAGTAGGAGTGAACATGAGGGGGCACCCAAGGATGATATGGATGGATGGGGTAAAATGGCCCTTGGAAAAAAGGGGAAGGTCTGTTGAGGAAGGACAAGAGAAGACAGAAGATAGGGGTGAATGGAGAATGCTTGTGCATGGATAATGCTGTGATACATGAGGTGTAGTGGGTGGGGGGATAGGGTGATGAGGGAGTGTGTGTGCAAAATGATTTGACGCAGCCTGAAGGGATTTCTCCCTGTCTTCTCTTCTTCTGCATGAGGGGATGGAGAGGATGGGTTGCCAATTTAATGAAGTGGCCTTGATGTGGATGTGCTGTGTTGTGCTGTATTGCTTTTGACCCAGGGCGATGGGCAAGGTGCAGGGATGGCCCGTCATCCAAGAGGAGCCAAGATAAGAGGGAGGGAAGGGGGTGAATGGGAGTGGAGTATGTGGTGATGGAATGGATGGGAGTGGTTTTTATCCCTATTTTTTATGGCTATCTCCCTTGTTGGGGGAGAAAAGCTTTTGATATTGAGATGCCTTGGATATATGTTAAACTATCTGTGATAAATATCCTATTTTCTGTATACCAGTTCACCAACTTATATCTTTTATTTGTTATGCCAAGCCTATGTGGTTCAATAATTTTTTGTTTGTTTTTTTGTTTTTCAGTGCCAACTTTGGCATTGAAGTCTCCCATGACTATTGTAATTCCACTCAATTTGCAAGCTGACTCCAGTTTGTCCAGGGACCTTGGAAGATTTTGTATCATGATCTGGCAAGTCTGCAATCGGAGCATACATGATAATAACATTTATGTTGAATGGACTTGTATTCAATTTGTCTAGAAGCAAATAATAATTTTTGGCCAGAAAGATATCACAGTTTTAGCTAAACATTTGTTGAGGATCACTCCAACACCTTTTGAAGTCCATCACCTCTAAAGTAGCAGATCTGTTTTCCTTTCATGAATTCATCTGGATCAGACGAGCAGACCTTAGACCCAAACATTGTATGTTCATTCCATTCATTTCTAAGATGACATTGTTGGATTTTCCTGGTTGATTAAGGGTTCAAACATTCCATCTACCAATCTTGGTTCTGAAATTCTTTGCTGTCATTGGTTTTTGTGCAACAGTCAAAGGATGGCATTCCCAGTGATCCTATTACACTGATTCATCATTACTGGGTGCGATACCCCTGCCTTGAGTGCAGCAAATCACATTGACGCTGTTATTTTCACATTTGTTTGTAATTGCTACTTTCATAGTTTACTGGGCAAATTTCTGGGGTAGAAATGCCTATTTTCCTATCTCTAGCCCTTCATACAACACAGATCTATGGTAGTGCCCAAAACTAAAAGCCTCATGCTTATGAGAGTACAAGAATATTTCAGAATTCAGAAGATGAGATGCTATGAGAGCAGCTTTAATGCTGTTAAATACATTTAGATGATATGCAGATACTGTATATGTCACACAACTCTACATAATGTTTCATATGGTTGAGCATGATCAGGTCTCAATTGTTATATGTTGATCAAATGTTTTCAGATTAATGTAAAAATTGTTTTCTGTATCTTGTAAATAACCTTCCTTTAACCTGATGCAGATGTTGCAACACATGTGAAGAAGTAAAAGAAGCATATCGTAGAAAGGGCTGGGCACTACCCCCGCTGAAGGACATCACACAGTGTGTCAAGGAGGGAAAGACACGTGAAAGTCAGGACCTGCCCAAGGAAGGATGTCAGATATATGGATATATGGAAGTCAATAGGGTAAGGTAGAATAGATTTCATGAACAAATGAGAACATGAGGTACCTGATAGGATATGGTAGCAATGTTTAAGAACTTTATTCAAAGAATGAACATAAAGATGTTGAAAGGAATATTGTCATTATTATTATCATTATTATCATTATTTTTTTTAAGAAAGTAGATTAGTATTTCTTTACCTATTTATTTACTTACTTTTTATTTTCATTTTAGTTTTTTGTTTGCTTTATTATATGTTAAAATGGTATGTGGGATGAGGAGGATGGGAGGGAACAGAGAGGCAGCAAATGGTAAGGAAAGGAGAGATAGAGTAACTTTCAGAGAGATCATGAAGCAACAAGGAAGAGATAGCCTAGAAGAAGGAATAGTCAATGTTATGAAAAAAAAAGGGAATCTCTTGTCAGAAATGTTTCTTACTCTTTGCCTAGAAGAACACATCTTGTTGAAGTTATGACAGGAATAAGAGATGCAAAAGGTTAGGGGTATTACCTCAAAAACTCCATGGAAGGACATGGATGTAACAGACTAGATTGATAGCATGCGTAGGTTAGGTTAGTATAAGAGGAATGGCATGCATCCAATAAAAATCAAATTGAAGTCATAAGTCATGGCAAACGAAGTAATTAGTAAGTCTTGGAAGTTAATGAGACACAAATTAGCACAAGAAAATATTTGGATTAGGAAAGATGCTAACGAAGAGAAACAAGGAAAGACAAAAACTCTTAGAAGCCAAAGCCAAAAATTATAGGAAGACAAGAAAAACAGTACTTTTCTTTGTGAGTTGTCAATCAGAATGTGAGGAAATGGTTTCTCAAAGACAAACAAAAGGCAGTATTGCAAAGGAAATAATACAAGGAAACTTAGAGTAGTATATGCTAATGTTGATGGTTTACTATTGGCCAGGTTGGAGATAAATGACTAAGAATAAACAAGCCTAATATTTTGTGTGTAGTGGAGACCAAACTCCCAAAAAATGTTGATCTACTGTTGGGGAACAATGGATACACCTGGAGAAGAGACAGAGATGAAATGGGTGGAGTGGTAATATGTTTGTAGTGAGAATTGACATAAAGGTGTAAGAAGAGTATCTGGCCACAGGACATGGTCTGACTGAGAAGCAATCCATTTTAAAATTAGTACTAAAGGACAAAATAAAAGAAACTACATGGTGGCATATGTCCCCTCCCCATGACAAAAACTTGCAATGAAACTGAATATCAAGAAATGTTATTGGACACCTTTTTCCTAAAGGAACCTAGTGGACAAAGTAGCACTAGTCATGTTGGAGCTTTTAATTGCTGTGAGGTCAACTGGGAGGAATAGAAAACAGGCAGCAAAGCAGATTCCTGAGAAAATACCCTGGTAAATACAGCAATGGAGAACTTGATGACCCAGTGAGTAAATGAAGTGACCTGGATAAGAGGAAATGACATTCCCACAAAATTAGATCTGTTACTAACCAAAGAGCCAGACATCATCTGCTCATTGAATTGCCTTTGAGGAGATAGAGCCAAAGAATGAATTACACAGGCAAGGAAGACCCAATTTTAGGGAAGCAGGTTACTTAGAGTTGAAAAAATCCTTTGAAGAAGCAAACTGGGATGAATTCATGATATTACATGAATAAGGAAGAAATGGGAAATCTTTCTTGACATTTACAATTGGGGAGTGAACAAACATTTCCCAAAGACTAGCAAAGGGAGAAGCAGAAACAGGACTGATGTAACAAAAAAGATTACATAAAAGTCCTGGGACGTGGCTTGGGGAAAATGGAGGAAGAGAAGCAGTAAAATAAAAGAAGTTAACAAACTTGCTAGAAATGACTATGGTTACCAGCTCAGACCCATCAGTTGATGTCCACTGTTTGAATTCAATAAGATCCACATTCTCCTGTTCATAAAATCAAAATAATTTTGTTTTTAGTTGATCCACAGGTGGACAGTACTCCTTTATTACACACAACACACAAAAAATGGTAGGCTAACATTAGCAGGAATACAGTCTGTAAATACATATGATGGTAAGTTACCTCTTGAGTCCTGGCTGGCTTTTGCAACATGCCCACCAAACTAAATGTTTATGTCGCTAGTTCACGCCTCCACCAAGAATGGCACTGCAGGCATAAGTGAGCTGTAGCTTCCGCACCCATAATGGTACATAACCCATGTTATCAAAACCATGGAGATCCCATTTTTTATTTTTCTAGAGTTATGGAGGATAAATAGAGCTAACTTCAGAAAAAAAGGGCAGATCAATGTTGCACTTTGGCCAGGGGCCAGAGCTCAAAAAAGGGTCATCATGGCAAATATTGTCTCAGGTATGTCATTGTTCCACTCATTTGAAAGATCTCTTTCCTTTGAGCATTTTGGTACAAAAATCATTCAGATTGGTCAATTCTGGCCAAAGTTATGACCTCTCAAAGGTTTAAGGTCAATCACTTTGACCTAAAATTGACCTGCCCATATATGACCTCAATAACCTGATAGGTACTTGATAAGTGAACTTTATTCATCATAACCAACAAATGATGTCAATTTCATGCAATTCTGTGACCAAGGTGTCAGGAGGGTGTACACTTCAAGTAGAATGTCCCCATCCTTCCCTTTCTTGTATTACCGGTATATGTAGTAGTTTTGAGTAAAAACAGATAAAATTTGTGGTACATGATCTTCCCCGTCTAAATCGGAACTGTCTGCGATTTAGGATCTTGTTCTCCAGATGATCCATATACTTTTTATAACTTTTTCACAAATTTTAGCCACTGTGCTTGTGAGGGAATCTTGTCTGTAATTTGATGGGTCTTCCTTATTTCCTCCTTTATGTGGGTTTTGTAAGTGCGTATGGGCCTGTTAGGAAGTGAGAAGAGTGTAGAGGAAAGGGAGGCTTTTTGGATGGATTTAAAGGAGTGCATAGAGGGATTAGGGAGAAATGTCAATGTAGTGGTATTGGGAGACCTTAATGCTAGGGTAGGAAATGAACCAATAGATGGAGTGGTTGGGAAGTGTGGAGTTCCAGGAAAAAATTGTAGTGGAGAGTTGATGGTGGAGATGTGTCTAGAGAGTTGATGATAGCAAATACAGTGTTTAGGAAGAAAGTCAAGCATAAGTACACATGGGAGAGGGTGGTGGATGGAAGGGTGGTAGATAGAGCATTAATGAACTATATAGTGGTAACCAGGAGTATAGTAGGAAGAGTTAAGGATGTACATGTTCTAAGGGGAGAGAGTGGGGGAATATCAGATAATTTTTTGGTGGAAGGTAAGTTGAGAGTGGAGGATAGATGGAGAAAGAGGAAAAGGACAAAAGGTAGGGAGGTGAGGTGCTTAGAGTGAACTGTTAAAATGAGAAAGAAAAGGAGGAGTACAAGAAGAAGCTGAGAGAGGAGTTGGAGGGAGTGAAGGATAGAGGAGAACTAGAAGTGGAGAAGGAATGGGGATGTTTTAAGGAGGGAGTCAGAAGGTGTGTTAAGATGGTGTGTGGAACAAGGAGGGCGGGAGAAAATAGAAGAAGGGTAGTGAGTGGTGGGATGAGGAAGCAAAGAAGGTTGTAGAAGAGAAGAAGTGAGCTTTCACAGATTGGTTACAAAATAGGATGAAGGAATCATGTGAGAGATGCAAAGAAAAGAGAAAGCATAAGATGAAGGAGGCAAAGAGGAGTGCAGATGTGAAATGGAGAATGACAGAAAATTTTGAAAGAAATTAAGAGAGGAAGAGGAGGTGAATCGAATAGAGAAGAAAAGGTAAAGGGTGCAGATGGAGAGATGATAATGGAAGAGAAGGCAGTGAGAGGATGGTGGGCAGAGTATTTTAGGGAGTTGCCAAATGTGAAGGATGGTGGGGAGAGATAGGTGCTTGTAGTGTGAAGCACTAATAAAATGACTGTGATGAGTGAGTAAAATGGAGGAGAAATAAGGAAGGATGAAGTGAAGACAGTTAAGATGATGAGAGCAGGTAAGGCACCTACATTGGATAGATGTCTTGCAGAATGTCTGAAGAAGGGAGGTACAGTGATGGTGGACTGGGTGGTGAGGTTAATGTTTGTTTTAGAGAGAGTAGAATGCCAGAGGACTGGAGGAGTGCCACTTTACAAGGGAAAAGGGGACAAGTGTGAGTGTAGGAGTTTCAGAGGAATCAACTTGTTAAGTGTAGTTGGGAAGGCTTATGGGAGGGTCTTGATTGAGAGGATTAGGAGAGGAACAGAGGTAGTAATTGGTGAGGAACAATGTGGGTTTAGGACAGGTAGGGGTTGCATAAATCAGATTTTTGTGGTAAGACATAGGTGAGACAGCTATAGGAAAAAGTAAGGATTTTTTGGGGGGTTTTATGGATCTGGAAAAGGCTTATGACAGGGTAGTCAGGAAGGCACTGTGGGAGGTATTGTAGATATATGGAATAAAGTGAAAGCTGTTAAGAGCAGTCAGAGTTTTTACAAGAGTAGTAGAGCATGTGTTAGGATTAGAAATGGAGAGAATGAGTGGTTTGAGGTAAAGGTGGGACTTCATCAAGGATGTGTTATGTCACCCTGGCTGTTCAATCTAAACATGGATGGGGTGGTGCAAGAGATAAATGCAAGGGTAGTAGGTCAGGGATTGGAGATGGTTAAAGAAAACAGAGAAATGTGGGAGATAAGCCATTTGTTGTTTGGTGACGACACTGCGCTTGTAGCAGGATCAGAGGAGGGATTGAGGAAGTTAGTGACAGAGTTTGGTAAGGTGTGCGAAAGAAGGAAGTTGAAGATAAATATGGGTGAAAGTAAGGTGATGAGAGGTACAAGGGGAGAAAGTGGCAGCAGACTGGGAATATTAAGGGAGAAAGACTGGAGGAAGTGGATAGTTTTAAATATTTAGGTGTGAATGTGGCGAGAAAGGGAGGATTGGAGGTGGAAGTAGAATGAACATAAGAATAAAGGAGACTGCAAGAGACCATAAGGCCTACACTAGGCAGCTCCGTATCCATCACCACCTGTCGTCCCCATCCATAAAGTTGTCTAATCGTTTTTTAAAACAACTGATAGTTTCAGCGCTTACTACATGGTTACTAAGTTTATTCCATTCATCGACCACCCTATTAGTAAACCAATTCTTGCCTATTTCCTTCTTAAATCTAAATTTGTCCAGTTTATACCCATTACTGTGAGTCCTGCCCTGTTGTTTTATTATGATGACCTTGCTTGCATCTCCCTTGTTATAGCCTTTGATCCACTTGAACACTTTGGTTAGATCACCCTGCACTCTGCGTCTTTCTAGAGAGTGTAAGTTAGGTGCCTAAGCCTCTCTTCGTAAAAATGAAGGAGACTGCAAGAGACCATAAGGCCTACACTAGGCAGCTCCATATCCATCACCACCTGTCATCCCCATCCATAAAGTTGTCTTAACCCCTTCACTCCGGGACAAAATCTCGCAGGCAGCATTAGCTGCCGGACGTGTGATGTTGCGTCATAATAATTGCATTATAAAAAATAAAGTCACCGCTGTATTGCTCGTTCTCTCTTTCACCTGTGAATTTTGATAACCATAGAAAATATGACAAAGCCAGTTTACAGAGAATGGGGGTCATGCAGGTACAACTACAATAAATATAATCAAGACTCCGACATCGGCATCCTCACGTACCCACTTGCTCCTCATGACACCTACGTAGGCGTCATCGTATTGAAGGGGTTAATTGTTTCTTAAAACAACTGATAGTTTCAGCGCTTACATGGTTACTAAGTTTATTCCATTCGTTGACCACCCTTTTAGTAAACCAATTCTTGCCTATTTCCTTTTTAAATCTAAATTTGTCCAGTTTATAACCATTACTGTGAGTCCTGCCCTATTGTTTTAATATGATGACCTTTGCATCACCCTTGTTAAAGCCTTTGATCTACTTAACACCTCTATTAGATCACCCTGCACTCTGCGTCTTTCCAGAGAGTGTAAGTTAAGGTGCCTAAGCCTCTCTTCGTAAGGCAAATTTCGGAGTCCATGTATCATTTTGGTCATTCTTCTCTGTACTGATTCTAGTGAATTGATGTCCATTATGTAGGACAGAGACCAAAACTGTACCGCATAGTAAAGGATGGGTCTAACTATCGCTAGATAGAGTTTAATAATTACCTCTGCACTTCTATTCGTTACCGTCCTAGCAATGAAACCTAATGCTCTGTTAGCTTTATTCCTGGTGCTAATGCACTGTTTCCTGGTTTTAAGGTCTGGACTCGCTAGAACTCCCAAGTCTCACACTCGGTTTTCTCTAAAAGCATGTTATTTAAGCTGTATCTGTTTTCGGAGCTGTGTAGCCCTACGTTTAATACGCTACACTTAGAGATATTGAAGTTCATTTGCCATTTCACTGACCATGTGAACAATTTGTTAAGATTATCCTGCAGAATCTCTGTCATCTCCTGACCTAATTAGGCGTCCCATTTTAGTGTCGTCCACAAACTTACTAACATCACTATTTATCCCTTCATCTAAGTCATTTATGTACATAATGAACAACAAGGGACCCAAAACTGAGCCCTGGGGGACCCCACTAGTAATATTGCCCCACCTAGATTTTACTCCATTTATGGTGACCTGCTGTTTTCTGTTACTAATCCAAGCTCTAATCCATTCTAACACTTTTCCTCCTATGCCATGGGCTTTGATTTTATTTAGTAGTCTCTGGTGTGGCACCTTGTCGAACGCTTTGCTAAAGTCAAGGTAAATAACATCGTAATTATCATTGTTATCTGACACCTTATATACTTTAGTGTAAAAGGATAGAATATTATTCACACATGACTTACCCTTGGAGAAACCATGCTGGGAATCATGAATTAAATTATGTCTTTCGATGTGTTCTTCGAGTCTATTTACTATTACTGATTCAAGCAGTTTTCCTATAACCGATGTCAAACTGATTGGCCTGTAGTTGCATATAGACGATCTATCTCCCTTCTTAAAGAGAGGAACAACGTTTGCTTGCCTCCAACCAGTAGGCACAAAACCAGTGTCTACTGATTTATTAAAAATTTCAGTTAACTGGTCGCAGATTTCAAATTTACACTCCTTTAGCATTCTTGGAAAAAAATTGTCTGGACCCGGGGATTTTGTAGCTTTAAGTCATTCAATCTGCTTGACTACTACTTTACTAATGCTGATATTAGACTACTTTCTTCATCCCCTCTGAAAATTGGATCATAGTCAGGTACTCTATCTAACCTCTCATTAGTAAACACAGATAGAAAATAGTTGTTAAACTCCTCACTCATTTTTTCCTCTGATTCTATCATGACATTTTCATCATTTTTAATTGGTCCTATTCTTTCTTTATTTTCTGTTCTATAGAGATGAAAGAAACCCTTTGGGTTGGATCTTGCTTGACTAGCAACCTTATAAGGGGGGGGGAAACCTTTGGTTTTGCTACCTCCCTTATAAAGGGGGGGAAACCTTTGGTATATGTATGTATGTGTTTCTTCATTGTAGAATTTTTCCCATCTCGCTTTAAGAAAAAATTTCCTAAGTTTCTTAAAGTCCATTTTACTATACATCAGTCTTCCTTTTCTGTGTTTCTCATTTCTCTTTATAGATATTTCCTCTTTTAGTTCTAGCTTGAATAGCAATTGGTGTCTTTCATTAAATTTTGTCTTACTATTTCAGGTTCTGACATAAATAATAAATCTAGTCTTTACAGTTCTTTATTATTTCTAAATCTAGTGTTTTCATTTACTCATTTTGTCATTGTATGTCCTATAGTCATGTGAAGTAATACATTTTCCCATTTGTCCTCTTCACCTTTCAATGACACCTCTTCCCAACATATTTCTTTGCAATTAAAGTCTCCCATAAGTACCATATTTCTTCCATCCTTCAGCATCTCATTTAATGAAGATCTTGTAGCTAGCATTTTGGAATAATCTCTCTCCAAGACCCCATTTTTGGGGGCACATAAATCACTGTAAACTTTCTGCTTTTCATGTCACTATCTTGGACTTTTATTGTGATCATCTCTGCCCTGTTCTCCCCATATGTAATTCTTGTCACATTTAAATTTTTCTTAACCAGGAACATGACTCCTCCACCTTGTTTCTCCCCCCTATTTCTAAGCCAGTGATTATATAATCCATGTCCAACACTGGTACTAGTGGACCCCTTAATTTTGTCTCCACAATTCCCATTACATCTGGTTTTGCTTCTGACAGGGAATTGTTTAGTTCATTTAATCCTGAGATTAATCCATCTATGTTGGTATAAGCTAATTTTGATTTTAAGATGATATGCCTGAGAAGTATGTCAAGGTTTACTAGGGTGGATAGAGTGAAAAATGAGGAGGTGAGGAGGAGAGCAGGTGTGGAAAGGTAGTTGGGAGATAGGGTTGATTAGAGAGTATTGGGATGGTTTGGACACATGGAAAGAATGAGTGAAGAAAGATTAGTAAAAGAAGTGTGGAAGGTAGAGATGGAAGGAGTGAACATGAGGGGGTGACCAAGGATGAGATGGATGGATGGGGTAAAAGGGGCATTGGGAAAGGGGGGAATGTCTGTTGAGGAAGGAAGGAGGGGTGAATGGAGAATGGTTGTGTAGAGATGTGATGCATGGAAGGGAGTGGGTGGGGGATAGGGGGAAAGGGAGTATGTATTTACCTAGTTGTATTTCACGGGACGAGAGCTATGCTTGTAGTGATCTGTTTTCGTATCTCTTCGCATCCAGTTTGTTCTTAAAATCTTGTATAGTTTTGACTCTCATTGTTTCCTCATTTAGTTTGTTCCAGACATCGATCACTCTGTGTGGGAAAATGGATGACCTCACACACAAAAAGAAATAAGAGACCAAATAAAAAACCTAGATATCAGGAGTTCGCATGGACCAGATGGAATCGCAAATTGGATACTGAGTGTATAGATGAACTGACAGATAAACTACACAAGATAATAGACTTCTCACTCAAAGAAGGAAAGGTACCGCAAGATTGGAAAGATGCAAACATAGTACCAATATATAAAAGAGGAAATAGGGAAGATCCTACATACCTCAGACTCCCTTATGAGCACAGTAGCAAAAATATGCAAAAAAGTCATCAGAAACAAATGGACCAAACAGTTGGAAGAAAATAAAATGGTAAATCCTAAACAATTTGGCTGTAGAAGTTAAAGATCGTGCACCACAAACCTAATCTGCTTTTACTTGAGATTAAATGAGATAATACAAGAAAGAGATGGCTGGGCAGACTGCGCCTTCTTGGATTTGCGGAAGGCATTAGACAAAGTACCACATAAAAAATTAATAAGAAAAATTGAAATAATAGGAATACAAGGTAAGCTGCTGGAATGGATAAAGGGTTTCTTAACTGGGAGAAAAATGAGAGTGGTACTTAGAGACAAAAATTTGAACTGGGAAGATATGAAAAGTGGCATCCCGCAAGGCTCTGTATTGGCTCCTTTAATGTTTGCCATATATATATAAATGAGATGGATGAGGGAGTAAATTGTTACATAAACTTCTTTGCTGATGATGCCAAATTACTAAAGAAAGTAAGAACAGAAGAATATTGTAGATCGCTGCAAGAAAACCTAAACAAGATATGGGAATGGAGTTGGAGATGTGAGATGAACTTCAACATTAAAAAATGTAGCATAATGGAATTTGGAAAAAGCAAAAACAGAGTATTGAGTCAATATAAGATTGGAAACAAAAAAGTTGATTCAGAAAGGGACCTGGGAGTAATCATCTCAAGCGACTTGACACCTGATAAACATGTCAATAAGTTATTTGGAGAGACTTATAATTTATTAAGATCAATAAAAGTGGCCTTCTACTACATAGATGAGGAGATGGTAAAAAAAAATAGGTGTTACACTGATAAGACCTAAACTAGAATATACTGCAACACTGTGGGCACCTAGCACAAAGAAGAACATAAAGTTAGAATCCAAAGAGCAGCAACAAAAATGGCACCTAGACTGTCAAATTTGACATACGAACAAAGATTGGAGAAATTATATCTGTCAACACTGGAACAGAGAAGAGAAAGAGGTGATTTGTTGACCAGTTACAGAATTATGAAAGGGTTGTAAATTCTTGACAGAGACAACTTATCAAAGTGGGACAAAAGAGAAACAAGAGGACACAAAAAGAAACTAAAGAAAGACAGCTACAAAAGAGACCTGAAAAAAATAGCTTCCCACATAGAGTGGTTGATGTCTGGAACAAACTAAGCAGAGAAACGGTGAATGCCAGAACTATACACGATTTTAAGAATAAACTGGATGTGGAGAGATATGAAAATGGGTCAATACGAGCATAGCTCTCGTTCCCGTAAAATACAACTAGGTAAATACACCTTTCCCATAAAAGTGGACTGAGGTGACCTGAATGACCTTCCTTGAAAATCAGACCTCTTGAACATTATCAGGTGTAAGGTAAGGAACAAATCATAGTACTGTGCATAGTCACCTGAACATAAACATGTATTTTTCTCAAAACTAAAATTTAAAGGTTAGAATTTTTATATCTCAACTTCTATTACTCCATATTTTAAAAATTCTTGTGGCATAAAAACCAGAAAAATATCTTCAAAACTGCTTATTCAAATTCCTTTTCTCTGAATCTTGTAGGATCTGTGATTTTTTATTAATATTTAAAAAATATATATATCTGATTCCTTTTGAGTGAACATACTATTTGTCATATACAAATGAGAATAGGCAGTATTTTTCCTTTTGGTGTCTTTTTAACTCTCATACAAAGGAGATTCTTTTCCTTTAAATAGTTTTTCACGAATATATAGTTTTTTAGGTCCAGGTAAAAATCTTAATTTTTTTTTTTACGAAAGAAAAAAAAAATAATGTATCAATTTTTATGAAAATTAAATCAGGGGTGCATAATAGTTTTGTGTTTAAACTGTAAAAAATCATTAGTCCAGACAAAAAAATGTGGCCACAGGAAAGCAAAATGTCTGGTAATAACCTGGCAAAAATCAGGAATATGACTTCTGTCCTTAACCTTATTGGTCACATGAGAAATATAGTCTACACATCCCACACAATAACAACTAGTGGTTTCCTTCATGTCAGTGACAAAACTGCTAGATCAGCGCTCAATCGCTGAACTTCCTTTCACTTTGGTGTCTTGTGTGTGTGTGTTAACCCATTCAACTCCGATGACAAGATGTCTTGTCATTTGGTCAAATAAAACAAAAAATCATAAAACACCAAAATGTTTGATCAAACACCAGAAAAATATGACGTCAATCCTCGCTTCGCTCGCAGCGAAGCGAGGATTGACGTCATATTTTTCTGGTGTTTGATCAAACATTTTTGTGTTTTATGATTTTTTGTTTTATTTGACCAAATGACAAGACATCTTGTCATCGGAGTTGAATGGGTTAAGGTATATTCGATGGTTATATCCAGCAGAATGTTGCTTCAAAGTTCTTCTTCCCTCTTTACTATCATTTCTTCACAGATTATATCCTTTGTGTTAAAGTCACCCATAATTACTATGTTACCACTCTCTTTCAGTAACTCATTTAGAACATTCATTGTGTCTTCCAGTAATTTAGAATGATCACCATTCAGGAGGTGCTAAGATAAGAGGGAGGGTGGAGGGGTCTGGAGTGTATTCAGGGATGGAATGGGTGGGAATGATTTTATGCCTTTTTCTTTTTGGCTACCCCCCTTGTAAGGGGGAAAAAGCCTTGGTATATGTATGTATGTATGTACCATCAGACCGAGCCTGTGTTTTTGATGGCACATATACTACTACAAATTTTGTACTTTTGATATTTTTATTTACAGCTTTAATCATAATTAATTCCACATTATATTTGCCTTCATTTATCTTTGTCACATTTAAACCATTTTGGTCAATATCATGACATTTCCTCCCTGTTTGTCTGTTCTATTTTTTGCCCAGTGTTCTCCCCTTCTCTTTTTCTGTATGAGGGATGGAGATGGAGGGAGGGGTCACCTATTAAATGAAGTGGCCTTACTGTAGATGTGCTGTCTTGCTGCATTGCTTCTGACCCAGGGTAGTGGGTGAGGTGTAGGGATGATCATCCAGGAGGAACCAAGATAAGAGGGAGGGAGGGAGGGGGGTGAATGGGAGTGGAGTATGTGGGGATGAAATGAATTTTATGTGTTTGGTTTTTGGTTACCTCCCTTGTAAAGGGGGAAAAGACATTGGTATATGTATGTATATTTTTCCATGAGTGAAATCATATGTAAATCATATATTTCTTTACAGGTTGGTGGCAATTTTCACTTTGCTCCTGGGAAATCCTTCCAACACAGTCATTTACACAGTAAGTATGATTTTCTTTTCTTTACTGTATTATTATGAAGAAATAAATAGGGACCATTGATGAGAATCTGCACAAGGTGGTTTTGTGAGACAGACATCAGGGAATCATTGTGCTGCCATCCATCCTCAAGGCCTATCAGAACTCTTACCTCTGTCTAGAGTGGCTGGCACTCAGTCTCTCAATTAGGCTAAGATCTCTGTCAGATTCAACTATTGTGCACTTTTAACCACTTCGGTACGATGATGCCTACGCAGGCTTCATAAAGCATGGGTATTTACCTAGTTGTACTATACGGGAAGAGAGCTATGCTTGTAGTGACCGGTCTTTGTATCTTTCAGCATCTAGTTTGTTCTTAAATTCTTGTATAGTTTTTGCACACTATTGCCACATCCAATTTGTTCCAGATATCTACCACTGTCTTGGAAACTATTCTTTTTCAGGTCTCTTCTGTAACTATCCTTTTCGAGTTTCTCTTCATGTTCTCTTGTTTTTCTTTTATCCAACTTTAATAAATCTTCTTTGTCAAGGACTTCCATCCCTTTCATAATTCTGTAAATAGCCAGTAGATCTCCTCTTTCTCTTCTGTGTTCTAAGGTTGGTAGTTCCAGTGTGGACAATCTTTGTTCATATGTCAATTTAGAGATTGTTGGTGCCATCTTTGTTGTTGCTCTTTGGATTCTTTCTAATTTCTTTATATTCTTTTTTGTACTGGATGTCCTTAGTGTCACAGCATACATTTTGGTCTTACCAGTGTGACTAATATTTTCTTTACCATTTCCTCATCCAAGTAGTAAAAGGCTAATTTCATTGATGTTGAAGTTCACTTCCAATTTTGGCTCCATTCCCAGACTTTGTCCAGGTCTCTCTGTAGTGATTGAAATGAGACTGAAATGCTTGATGGCAAATTCCAAGCTTTATTAAACAAATACCAGGCTATCATTATCTGTAACATAGAGACAGACAAAATAACTACCGATATGTGAATAACGATACATAGTGTTGCCAAATGTGAAAACGGTAGTGCTAATCAGAGTTGGCAACAACTAATTATTATCACATCCTTCTCTCCTAGAGAAATTCAACATTAACAAAATAAATGAATTCCAGATAGATGTCTTCAAACAAATCATGTTTAATCCTACCCATAACGATAAGGGGCTTTGACATCCCCAAGTTGACCTCCTTAACACAATGGGCTCAGTGGGTACATGAGAGTCATGGTTGCTAAGAGGCTGTGTATCTTGGAATTTTGGTGAGTCTGGGGTCTCCATATTGTTCTGTGCTTTCCTCTGGTGTACTGGAGTTGTTGGACTCTCAGGACATCGAGGTAAGTCACGGGTAGACACAGAGGACTTGCTCCCATCTGGATATTTGATGTTTGCATACATTGGGTTCACATCAACAAGCTACCTGGTCAATTGATGGTTTGTATTTACTAGACCTAACGTCATCGCAGTAATACTTGTCCAGGGGTCAAAAGCCATGATGGTAATGTATTTCCAAGACTAGAACGTCGTTGAAACCTAAAGAAACGTTCATGTGGGGTCTTATTGGTTGCAGTACATAAGAGCGATCTTACTGAATATAAAACCTCAGGAAGTACCATCTCCCAGTGTTGATTCTTCAACCCATGAGTCCCAAATAATGCCATTGTATCTCTCGACTTGGCCGCTACCCATTGGGTGATAAGGTGTCGTTTTGCTTGTTGCAACCCCTTTCTGGGAGAGGTACATCTTCAGTTCTTGGGAAATGAAAGAAGGACCTTGATCTGAATGGATAAAACTGGGCATTCCACAAAGGCTAAAGATAGATTCAAGACATTTGATCAATGTTTTTGAATACATATTTAGATGGGGAAATGCAAAGGGAAAATGTGAGTATTCATCAACAACTGTAAGTATGTATTTATTGTTTGTGGAGGAGAAATAAGGAAGGATGAGGTGAAGGCAGTTGTTAAGATGATGAAAGCAGGTAAGGCACCTGGTCTGGATGGATGCCATGCAGAAAGTCTTAAAAAGGGAGGTACAGTGATGGTGGACTGGTTGGTGAGGTTATTTAATGTTTGCTGGAGAGAGGGTAGAGTGCTGGAGGACTGGAGGAGTGCCTGTATAGTTCCTCTTTACAAGGGAAAAGGGGACAAGTGTGAATGTAGTAGTTTCAGAGGGATTAGCTTGTCAAGTGTAGTTGGGAAGGCTTATGGGAGGATCTTGATTGAGAGGATTAGGAGAGGAACAGAGGGAGTAATTGGCGAGGAACAGTGTGGATTTAGGACAGGTAGAGGTTGTGTAGATCAGATCTTTGTGGTAAGACAAATATGTGAGAAAGCTGTAGGAAAGGGGAAGGATGTTTTTGGGCTTTTATGGATCTGGAAATAGCTTATGATAGGGTAGACAGAAAGGCACTGTGGGAGGTTATGAAGATATACGGGATAGGAGGAAAGCTTCTAGGAGCTGTCAAGAGTTTTTATGAGAGTAGTAGAGCTTGTGTCAGGATTAGAAATGGAGAGAGTGAGTGGTTTGAGGTAAAGGTGGGACTTCGTCAAGGATGCATTATGTCACCCTGGCTGTTCAACTTATACATGGATGGGGTAGTGCTAGAGGTAAATGCAAGGGTAGTGGGTCAGGGATTGGAGATGGTTAAAGAAAATGGAGAAAAGTGGGAGGTGAGCCAGCTGTTGTTTGCGGACGACACTGCGCTTGTGGCAGGATCGGAGGAGGGATTGAGGAAGCTGGTGACAGAGTTTGGGAGAGTATGTGATAGAAGAAAGCAAGATAAATGTGGGTAAAAGTAAGGTGATGTGATGTACAATGGGTGAAAGTGGCAGTAGACTGGAAGTGAGCATTAACCCCTTCCATACGGTGCCGCACACGTAGGCGTCATGAGGAGCAAGTGGATTCGCGACGCTGCCATATCGGCGTCTTGATTATATTTATTGTAGTCGCCCCTGTGTTTTTACATTCTCCCAAATGCGCCCTGAATCCCATTCTCTGTGGTTTTCAAAATTCGCGGGTGAAAGAGAGAACGATCGATATAAGCCGTGACTATATTTTATGATGCGATTATTATTACGACACGTCATACGGCTGGCATTGGCTGCTGCCCGCGAGATTTAAGTCCCGTACCGAAGTGGTTAAGGGAGAGCGACTGGAGGAAGTGGATAGTTTTAGATACTTGGGTGCAAATGTGGCAGGAAAAGGTGTAGTGAAGGTGGAGGTAGAATGTAGATTGAGAGAAGCGAGTAAATGCCTTGGTGGATTGAAGAGTGTAATGAGGAATAGACATTTGGGAATGGATGCTAAGAGGAGACTGTATGAAGGAGTGATTGTGCCAACAGCACTGTATGGGGCAGAAACATGGAACATAAGAGAAGAAGAGAGTCAAACTGTGTTTGAGATGAGGTGTCTGAGAAGTATGATGGGGGTTACTAGGCTAGATAGAGTGAGAAATGAGGAGGTGAGGAGGAGAACGGGTGGAAAGGGAGCTGGGAGATAGGGTTGATGAAAGAATATTAGGATGGTTTGGACACATGGAAAGAATGAGTGAAGAAAGACTAGTAAAAGAGGTATGGAAGGCAGATGTGGAGGAAGTGAACATGAAGGGATGTCCTAGGATGAGGTGGATGGATGGGGTGAAGGGGGCTTTGAGGAAGAGGGGAATGTCTGTTGAGAAAGGACGGGAGAGGACAGAAGACAGGGGTGAATGGAGAATGGTTGTATATGGATGATGATGTGATTGCATGAGGTGGAATGGGCAGGGGGATGGGGGGTGAGGTAGTGTGTGTGAGCAAAGTTTCTTTGCAGCCCGAAGGGATTTCTCCCCGTCTTCTCCTTATATGCAATGGGGGGACGGTAAGGGGGGGTCGCCGATTTAATGAAGCGGCCTTGCTATGGATGTGCTGTGTCTGGCGACACTGCTTCTGACCCAGGGCAGTGGACAAGGTGCAGGGATGACCCGTCATCCAGGAGGTGCTAAGATGGGAGGGAGGGTGGAGGGGTGTGGAGTGTATTCAGGGATGAAATGGGTGGGAATGATTTTATGCCTTTTCCTTTTTGGCTACCTCCCTTGTAAGGGGGAAAAAGCCTTGGTATATGTATATATGTATGGCAGAGGGCAAAGTTCCCTTGATGTCAATACTTAGGCATTTCATCGGTTGGGTGGCTATGAGGACCCCTTTTACTGGACAATAGAATTATGGTTTTTGTTGTGCACAGACTTTACAGGAGGTACACACTCTTTTTACATTATCTGTTGAGAAGGAAAGGTGAAAGCTGTCGGTTTCAATTTTCCATCTCTCTTGCACCAATATGCCTCCTAACCCTACATCAGAAGCATCAGTACAAAGAATGAACTCTTTATAATAATTATTTGAGAACTGGAGAACTAGTAAGTTTATTTTTCAACTTCTCAAAAGCTTGTTGTGCAGGTCCCTAAATGAACTTTGAATCTTTCCTCGACAAAAGTTCTTTACTGCTTCTACCTTTGACTTCACTGTACTAAATCCATGTCTGTATATCTTATGTCTGAAATAAATGACTGTCCTGCAAAAACTTACTTTTTTTAAGTTTTACTTTCAACCTTGAACTAGTCTTGAGAATACCAAATCTAATTAAAGTGTTTAGTTAGTTGCTGTTTGGGAAACTATTAAAATATCATCTAGAAATACATTGGCATTGTTTCCTAACAACCCATCTAGTACTGAATTCATTAATCTCATATAAGTTAATGGACTATTACATAACCCAAATTTGCATTCATTTGAACGCATAGTGCCCTTTTATTGTAGAAAATGCTGTATAATCCTGTGAATCTTCCGTTACTGTCAATGTTAGTCTATCAGGTATTGTCTGTTTATTCAGTTCCCAATAGTCAATAACTGGACACATGGTACCACCTGATTTTGCCACTAGAATCAATGGTAAGTTCCATTCACTTTTGGTTCTGTGATATCCTGTGATAACATTTCAGTGATCAATTTATCTACAATGGCTAGCTTGGAATGTGGTTATCTCTAGGCAGGTATATAGATAGGTTGAGTCCCTGGTTTTAATTTGATCTGATGTTTTAAAACAGTTTTTTGCTCAAGGTGTCCCCAGGCAAAACAATAGCTTTATTGTGCTTCACAAGCAATGTAATCAAACTTATTTGCAGCTCAGGGCAACAAGTAGGCTCTAGTTAACTCTTGTATTCCTCTCCCAAATCTGTTTCTTCTTGAATTGAACAGATTGATGATATTGGGTATTCCACCTCCTTGGGACTCTCATTTAAAATCTTAATGGGTCTTGGACAGACTTGAAAATATTCTATTTATGTACCTTTTCTTAAGACTATGTCCTTATTCAAAGTATTAATCTCTAATATTTCTACCTTGTTCTTGTGTGTCTAATAAATCCCAAAATCCAATTTCAAACCTTTTATCCTAAATGATTCTAGGATGGTTCAATTTTTTTAATCTACAGTGACTCCTTTCAACTGCACTACTACACTGTTAATTGCTCTGGAGTGCAATAATGTCAATTTTATTATGCCACCTTCCACAATCAGCAAAGCTTCATTTGGAGTTGATGAATTCTGATTAATTTCTGGGATTTCTTGAACACCTGTGTTGTGTTCAATATATGTGCTTTTTTTCTTCTTTTGATGTTATCTGTTCATGAATAGACCACTCTGCCCTACTACCATCCAAGCTAGCATTATTATCTTCCCCATCTGTCTCAATAGGTTCTGTTATCACAGATACTGGCTCTAAGTCTGGTTGATTTAAAAATGGGATTAACTGTGATTTCATTAAGATCCCTAACTCAGCTAGACATATGATCGTGTCCTCTTTTCTCATAGTTGCAAATCCTATCAATAGATCTCCTGGGAAAACAGATTCTTCTACAACTATCACTGGAATGTGTAAGTGCTCATTTCTATACAAAATAACATCTAACCCAGTCTTACCTAATGTTTTTAACTGTTACTCATTGTAATGTTTAATGGATTGGTTCCAGGATTTTCACTCCTAATTTCAATAGGTTTAAACTTTGCTAGTTCCAACATTTACTACTGATCCTGTATTGATAAATATTTGAATAGGTCTATTGAATACTCTACCCACAATGATGGGTCCTACAGAAGTCCTTCCAATTGTTATATTATGTTTAAGATTGTCTTTGGTGTTGATTTCTTTTACATCACTGCCCATTGTATTATAATGTCTACTTGTTGCTCTAGGGTTAGCTCTGTAGTGTTTTATTTTGTGTCTGGAGGTTTTCCTCTTGTTTCTGGGTGAATATGAAAATTTGGCATTACTTTACAATCATATATTCAATGTCCTACTCTATTGTGATACAAACATAGATGTGGGTTTCTACAATGATTCATCATGACCCTCATATTTGCAGTTCCCGCAAATAGTCTCATAATAACACTCGTGCTTTATGTCCCCAGTTATTACAATTATGGCATTCAATTTTAGCATTTTTTAAGTGCTTCTAACTCTATGTTCAGATCCTCTCTCTGTTTTCACTCCTAGAGTTCCTAGTTTCTTTCTGTTGTTGCATTCGTATTGTCATGACATATGGACTAATTGATTTACTTTCTTGATAATCTTGTAAAAGTTAATCAATTTCCCCTAAGTCCATTGCTTTATTAACCTCTTCAGTACGGGCCTTAAATCTCGCGGGCAGCAGCCGATGCCAGCCGTACGTGTTGTAATAATACTCGCATCATAAAATATAGTCACCGCTTATATCGATCGTTCTCTCTTTCACCCGTGAATTTTGATAACCATAGAAAATGTGATTACAGACAGTTTAGAGAGTATGTCATTACAGAGGGGCAACTACAATAAATATAATCAAGACGCCGATATGGCAGCCTCGCGTATCCACTTGCTCCTCATGACACCTACGTATGTGGCACCGTATGGAAGGGGTTAAGATCCCTGTATAGCTTTTCTGCAGTCATCTCATCATTGCTGTATACTAACAGTGCAAGTGCTATTAACATAGTGACCTGAAAAACTTTTAACTTGTCACCAGATCTACTTTCTTTCCAGTCTGAATCCTTCATCATAAAAATCATGTCCTTAGACCATCTGTCTAATTTTGCTAAATATTCTGTTTCATTTGTTTTTGTTTTCTTTATCATTTTAACCAAAGACCTGATAGGATCCTGATCATGTTTTGACGAAGTATTTAATAAAAGCTATTTTATCATTTTCATATTTGGCTGCTTGTTATTGTGGCAAAGTAGCATGCAGTTGATACTTTAGGGTCTATATGGGGCGCCCCTATGGACCAGAGCCACACATCATTTTGTCTGATAGAGGAAAACTCTGTTCATAGAGAAATGATGACACTTTTATACTACGACTGTCCCTCCGTTATGCTGTCCCCCAACCCCTTGCTGCTGTCCTGTACCATTTCTCTGGGTATTCATTTTCTGCTGTGGGGGAATTCCCTGTGGTGGGGGAAAAGAATACTGCCACCAAGTATTTCCACTTGGATCGTAAGAGGCGAGAAGAAAGGGACGGGGATTGGGACTAGGCATCCTTCTCCTTGTAGCCCCACAGGGGACATTCCTAAACGAAAAAGTAAAGGCATAAGAGGGCCTGGGAGTTTTCCGACCAGCACCCTAAGGTTTGGGTCTTTTAATGTGTGTGGATGTGGTACAGATGAGAGTAAAAGGGAAGAGATAGGTGGTATGTTTGTGAGAAGAAAGATGGATGTGTTGGCTTTGAGTGAAACTAAGTTGAAAGGGAAGGGTGAGTGTAAGTTTGGGAGTGTAAGTGGGAGGTTATCAGGAGTGAAGAGAGGGCGAGGGAGGGAAGGGGTGGCTATTCTAGTAAGTGAAGAGATAGGTAAACGTGTAGTGGAGTGGAAGGAGGTTTCCTCAAGGATAATGTGGATGAAGGTGAAACTGGGAAAGGAGATGTGGGTCTTTGTAAGTGCATATGGGCCTGGTAGTGAGAAGAGTGTAGAAGAAAGGAAGGCCTTTTGGATAGATTTAAATGAGTGCAAAGAGGATTTAGGGAGAAATGTCAATGTAATAGTACTGGGAGACCTTAATGCTAGGGTAGGAAATGGTCCAATTGAGGGAGTGGTTGGGAAATGTGGAGTTCCAGGAAAGAATCGTAGTGGAGAGTTTATGGTGAAAATGTGCCTAGAAAGAGAGTTGATAGCAAATACAGTGTTTCGGAAGAAAGTCAAGCACAAGTACACATGGGAGAGGGTGGTGGATGGAAGGGTGGTAGATAGATCGTTGATAGATTATGTAGTGGTAAATAGGATTATGATAGGAAGAGTTAAGGATGTACATGTGCGAAGGGAGAGGGTGGGGAAATATCATATCATTTTTTGGTGGAAGGTAAGTTGAGAGTGGAGGATAGATGGAGAAAGAGGAAAGGGACAAAAGGTAGGGAGGTGCTTAGAGTGAACTCTTTAAATGAAAAGGAGAAGGAGTACAAGAAGAAGCTGAAGGAGGAGTGGGAGGGTGTGAAGGATAGAGTAGAGCTAGGTGTGGAGGAGGAATGGGGATGGTTCAAGGAGGGAGTCACAAAGTGTGCAAGGATGGTCTGTGGAACAAGAAGGACAGGAAGAAATAGAAGGAAGGGTAGTGAATGGTGGGATGAGGAAACAAAGAAGGTTGTAGAAGAGAAGAAGCGAGCTTTCACAGATGGGTTACAAAATAGGACGAGGGAGTCATATGAGAGGTACAAAGAAAAGAAAAGAGAAGTAAAGCAAAAGGTAAAGGAGGCAAAGAGGAGAGCAGATGTGAAGTGGGGTAAGAGTATGACAGAAAATTTTGAAAGTAATAAAAAGATGTTTTGGAAAGAAATTAAGAGAGGAAGAGGAGGCGAATCAAGTAGAGAAAAAAGGTAAAAGGTGCAGATGGAGAGATGATAATGGAAGAGAAGGCAGTAAGGGGAAGATGGGCAGAATATTTTAGGGAGTTGCTAAATGTGAAGGAGGATAGGGAGGGGAAGATAGTTGCAGTGGGAAATGCTAAGAAAATGAGAGTGATGAGTGAGGAAAATGGAGGAGAAATAAGGAAGGATGAAGTGAAGGCAGTTGTTAAGATGATGAAAGCAGGTAAGGCACCTGGTCTAGATGGATGCCATGCAGAATGTCTAAAAAAAAAAGGAGGTACAGTGATTGTGGACTGGCTGGTGAGGTTATTTAATGTTTGCTGGAGAGAGGGTAGAGTGCCGGAGGACTGGAGGAGTGCCTGAATAGTTCCACTTTACAAGGGAAAAGGGGACAAGTGTGAATGTAGTAGTTTCAGAGGGATTAGCTTGTTAAGTGTAGTTGGGAAGGCTTATGGGAGGATATTGATTGAGAGGATTAGGAGAGGAACAATGTGTATTTAGGAGGAGTAGAGGTTGTGTAGATCAGATCTTTGTGGTAAGACAAATATGTGAGAAAGCTATAGGAAAGGGGAAGGATGTTTTTTGGGCTTTTATGGATCTGAAAAAGGCTTATGATAGGGTAGACAGAAAGGCACTGTGGGAGGTTATGCAGATATATGGGATAGGAGGAAAGCTTCTAGGAGCAGTCAAGAGTTTTTATGAGAGTAGTAGAGCTTGTGTCAGGATTAGAAATGGAGAGAGTGAGTGGTTTGAGGTAAAGGTGGGACTTCGTCAAGGATGCGTTATGTCGCCCTGGCTGTTAAACTTAAACATGGATGGGGTAGTGCGAGAGGTAAATGCAAGGGTAGTGGGTCAGGGATTGGAGATGGTTAAAGAAAATGGAGAAAAGTGGGAGGTGAGCCAGCTGTTGTATGCGGACGACACTGTGCTTGTGGCAGGATCGAAGGAGGGATTGAGGAAGCTGGTGACAGAGTTTGGGAGAGTATGTGATAGAAGAAAGCTAAAGATAAATGTGGGTAAAAGTGAGGTGATGAGATGTACAAGGGGTGAAAGTGGCAGTAGACTGGAAGTGAGTATTAAGGGAGAGCAACTGGAGGAAGTGGATAGTTTTAGATACTTGGGTGCAAATGTGGCAGGAAAGGGAGGAGTGGGAGTGGAGGTAGAATGTATGGAGGTAGAATGTAGATTGAAAGAAGCGAGTAAATGCCTTGGTGGATTGAAAAGTGTAATGAGGAATAGACATTTGGGAATGGATGCTAAGAGGAGACTGTATGAAGGAGTGATTGTGCCAACAGCACTGTATGGGGCAGAAACATGGAACATAAGAGAAGAAGAGAGTCAAACTGTGTTTGAGATGAGGTGTCTGAGAAGTATGATGGGGGTTACTAGGCTAGATAGAGTGAGAAATGAGGAGGTGAGGAGGAGAACAGGGGTGGAAAGGGAGTTGGGAGATAGGGTTGATGAAAGAATATTAGGATGGTTTGGACACATGGAAAGAATGAGTGAAGAAAGACTAGTAAAAGAGGTATGGAAGGCAGATGTGGAGGGAGTGAGCATGAGGGGACATCCTAGGATGAGGTGGATTGATGGGGTGAAGGGGGCTTTGGGGAAGAGGGGAATGTCTGTTGAGGAAGGACGGGAGAGGACAGAAGGTAGGGGTGAATGGAGAGTGGTTGTATATGGATGATGTTGTGATGCATGAGGTGGAATGGGCAGGGGGATGGGGGGTGGGGTAGTATGTGTGAGCAAAATTTGACGCAGCCCAAAGGGATTTCTCCCCGTCTTCTCCTTTTATGCATGGGGGGGAAGGAGAGGGGGGGTCGCCGATTTAATGAAGCAGCCTTGCTATGGATGTGCTGTGTCTTGCGACACTGCTTCTGACCCAGGGCAGTGGACAAGGTGCAGGGATGACCTGTCATCCAGGAGGTGCTAAGATAAGAGGGAGGGTGGAGGGGAGTGGAATGTATTCAGAGATGGAATGGGTGGGAATGATTTTATGCCTTTTCCTTTTTGCCTACCTCCCTTGTAAGGGGGAAAAAGCCTTGGTATATGTATGTATGTATGTTTGGTCCATTTGTTTCTGATGACCTTTTTGCATATTTTTGCTACTGTGCTTGTAAGGGATACTGGTCTGAAGTTTGTAGGATCTTCCCTATTTCCTCCTTTATATATTGGTACTATGTTTGCATCTTTCCAATCTTGTGGCACCTTTCCCTCTTTGAGTGAAAAGTCAATTATCTTGTATAGTTTAACTGTCACTTCATCTATACACTCTTTCAGTATCCAATTTGCGATTCCATCTGGTCCATGCGAAATCCTGTCATCTAGGTTTTTTATCTGGTGTCATATTTCTTTTTGTATTACCTTTATTTCTTTCATCGTGGGTGATCTTTCTTGTTGTCCATCTTCCCAAGATTGTGAGCTCTCGATTGTAAAAACAGATCTAAAATGTCTGATCATAACTTCTGCAATCTCTGTGTCATCTATATATTCTTTACTCCTTCATGCAATTTCACTATTTCATGTTTATCCTTTAGTTTTTCATTTATATATCTGTAAAAGAGTTTAGGTTGGTCCTTACATTTGTCTATAATATCTTTTTCATAATTTCTTTTTTCTTTCCTGCATATATTCACATATTCGTTCCTAAGTTTTTTTATAAGTTTGCCATTTGGATGTTTTTTGATCTTTTTTCTATTTTTTTTCCATGCTTTGTCTCTCCTGTCTCTAGCCTCACTACACCTTTTGTTAAACCAACACTTTATGTAAATCTCTTTTTGTTTCTTTTTTGGTACATATTTGTTCCTTCCTTGTACTTTTCTTTGAATATGTTCCATTTGTCTTCCGTCTTTGTTTCCTCTTTGGAGAATTTATCCCACTTTGTGTTTTGGAATTTTTTTCTTAGTTTAACAAAATCCGTTTTGTTGTATATTAATCATCCTTCTCTGTGTTTGTCATTCCTGTCTACATTGTTCTGTTCTTTTAATTCAAACTCTATTGATATATGGTCACTCTTTCCAATTGCATTTATTTGTGTTAAATTTCATTAGCTACTTGTCAGACCATTGCTGTAATTTATCTAAATCTTCTTGAATATTTAATTGGTTTAAGTGATCATTTGCCATTCTGCACAGTTTTATATCATGAGCAAATTTAGAAACAGTATATTTTAGTTCGTGGTCTATATCATTTATACTGTGAATAGAAGTGGCCCAAGAGCAGAACCCTGAAGAACGCCACTCATAACATTTTTCCATCCAGAAATGTTTCCATTTAAAACAACTCTGTTTTTGATCATTTAACCAATTACTAATCCAACTTAATAGGCTACCACTTATTCCATGTGAAGCTAATTTAGTAAGTAGTCTTTTGTAGGGGACGGTATCAAAAGCTTTTGCAAAGTCTAGATATATTAAATCTATATTGTTTCTTTTGTCATAATTCGAGATAACTGTGTTGTAGAATTTGAGTAAGTTAGTCATGCAAGAATATTTCTGTCTGAAACCATGCTGGCTATCATTTATCAAACAGTTACTTTCTAAATGATGATTGATAGCACCTCTGATGATAGTTTCCATAATTTTTCCTACAATTGAAGTCAAACTTATAGGCCTGTAGTTATTTTGAATCTTTTTGTCACCTTTTTTGAATATGGGAGTAATGTTAGCTAGCTTCCATTCTCTTGGGACATCTCCAGATATGATGGATTTCTTGAAAATTCAAATGGAACAACAATCTCATTTTTCATTTTCTTTAACCCCTTCCATACGGTGCCGCACACGTAGGCGTCATGAGGAGCAAGTGGATTCGCGATGCTGCCATATCGGCGTCTTGATTATATTTATTGTAGTCGCCCCTGTGTTTTTACATTCTCCCAAATGCGCCCTGAATCCCATTCTCTGTGGTTTTCAAAATTCGCTGGTGAAGGAGAGAACGATCGATATAAGCGGCGACTATATTTTATGATGCGAATATTATTACGTTACGTCATACGGCTGGCATTGGCTGCTGCCCGCGAGATTTAAGTCCCGTACTGAAGTGGTTAAGATTCTTGGATGCCAACCGTCAGGCCCAGGTGTTTTATTAACTTTTGAGTTTCTCTATACACCTCATAATTTTTTCTTTTGTTATATTTACCAAAGTGAGTAAGTTTACCCTAGACTTTCCACCAGTTTCAGTTTGGAGTTCACTTTGAGATGTTTCATTTACGAATATTGAGCTAAAATAATTGTTTAAAATATCACACATTCCTTCATTTGAATATTCAAGTTGACTGTCAGCAGATAATAGTGGACCAGTGTGATCTAACAACCTTTTTATCTCTAATGTAACTATAGAATTCCTTGGGATCCTCTTTGGATTTATCAGCAATATTCATTTCATATTGTCATTTTTGTTTTTTTATTGTCTTTTTTAAATCTCTCTGTTTTAATACATAACTTTGATAGTTATTAGATGCACCCAAGCACTTGTATATCATATAACCTGTCTCTTTTTTAGCAATACTTTTTTTAGTTTTTTTGTCAAGCCATTTTGGGCGAGCCTGATTTGGGGGACATCTGTCCTTAAATGGGATGTAATTATGAATCATTTTAGTAAGCATATTTTGAAATATTTCCCACATCTGATCTACAGGTCTTTCGCTTAATTTTGCCTCCCAATCTGTAAGCTGAAGCTCCTGACATAGTCCTATGAACTGAGCTTTACTGAAATCAGGTATTTTAGAAACACAAGTATCTATTCTAAAATCTTTTAGTAGTTTGAATCTAAGTTGTGATCGCTATTTGCAACAGTTTCATCAACTTCTATATCGGTGATCATGCTTTCACGGCTAGTGATCAATAGATCGAGTAAGTTTCCATGTCTTGTGGGCTCTTTTACATCCTGAACTAAGTAATTGTCTCCGAGAAAATCAATCAAGCACCTATATGGCCATGTTCAAGGATTATCCAATCAATGTCAGTAAAATTGAAATCACCCATTATCAATAAGTTCCAGTTGCAGAAACTAAACAGTTCTTGTAACAACAGTTTGTCGTCTGCTAATGATAATGTCGTTGGCCTATATTATACACATACATTCATTTTTTGTCCATTTGTTTGGGTTAATTCTACCCACAAACTATCATATGCATCTTGTTTCACTTTCTCTAAAACATAAGCATGGACATTGCTTTTAATGTACAACAGAACATCCTCACCTTTCTTGTGGTTTCTATCCTAATGAAAGTGTTTAAATCCTGCAATATTAAATTCAGCTTCAAATTCTTTACCATTTAACCATGTCTTGGTTGTTCCTATCATATCAAGATTGTCACTTTTGACATACACCTGTATTTCTTGGAATTTGTTCCTAATACTACGAGCATTAAAGTACATGGTTTTAAGAAAATCATGATTATTTCTTTTTGACACATTTTGAGTTTCAATATCATGCCTTACATTATAATTTTATTCTTTATTGACACCTTGTTCTGTATTGATATTTGGTCCTCCATTGACATTCAATGCCTCATTAACATTTCCCCCATCACGAACATCTGGTCACTCACAGTCATCCAATCTCTTTTGTGCACTTTGCCCCCCTGTGTCACTGCGTTCCACACCAGCCTCCTGTCGTTCATTGACATTCTGTCCGGCATCCCTTCCTAAAATTAGATTTTGTCCTCCATCCTTCATCCACAAGGAACTAAAATAAAATTGACAATAAGTGGCTATAGAATCGTTGAAGGGTGGGTGTATGACTTGGCTAGACTAATCCACTTAAAAGGAGAAGGGCATTTTGGTTTATGTATGGATGTACATTATTCATATATCATATTGTTTGAAGCTGCATTGGTCAGGGATTGATGGTTAATCTATATACCTAAAGTTTTTTCCACTTATAAGGTGACTGCATGTAAAAATAGATTTAAGCAATTTTCATGACAATGATGTTGATTTCAGTGATTACTGTTATTACTTGCAGTTCATGATGTCCAACAATACCGCACATCAGATTTTGACCTGAGCCATCGCATCCGTCACTTAAGTTTTGGAATAAACATTCCTGGGAAAACAAACCCTCTGGACAGTTTTATCCTCCAGACAGACAAAGGACCGAAGACAGTAACATATTACCTCAAAATTGTACCTACTACATATGAGAAAAGTGATGGTTCCACACTCATGACAAATCAGTTCTCTGTTACAAAACATGAAAAGGTAAGAGTAATTGTATGGTTTCTATGAGTTTATGTAATATTATGCCTTTTGATATGATAATCTACTTATGTCCTCAGATAGAGTCCCTTACCTTGTAAACAATATTGTAGCCAAAGCCAGATAATTTATTCAGTTTGAGATATATAACTGTAGCAAGGAAATCAAAACTATCTTTTTTAACCCTTTCATTATGTTATTGACATATAATTTGCAGATTTAATTAAATCCAGGTAATTTTATTAAATTTTATATCAGTAGTAGGGCTGAATTCTCATAACTATGATTATATGCATGGTTACATATATGATTTAGGAAGAGAGTCATGCATAAATACACATGGGAGAGATTGGTGGAAGGAAGGGTTTTAGATGGGGCTTTAATGGATTATATGGTGGTAACCAGGAGAAGAGTAGGAAGAGTTTTGGATGTACATGTTCTGATGGGAGAGAATTGGGGAATATCAGATAATTTTTTGGTAGATGGAGAAAGAGGAAAAGGACAGAAGGTAGGATGCTTAGAGTAAACTGTTTAAATGAGAAAGAAAAGGAGTACAAGAAACAGGGAAGAGTGGGAGGGAGTGAAGAATAGAGTGGAGGAGGAATGGGGATGTTTCATGTGGGGAGTCACAGATGTGCAAAGATGGTGTGTGGAACAAGGAGAACAGGAGGAAATAGAAGGAAGGGTAATGAGTGGTGGGATGATGAAGCAAAGAAGGTTTTCTTTTCTACTAACTTGTTCACTTCATCATCCCACCACTCATTACCACTCCTTCTATTCCCTCCCATCCTCCTTGTTCCACATACCATCTTTGTACGCCATGTCACTTTCTCCTTGAAAGACCCACATTCCTCTTCCACGCCTACTTCTACTCTATCCTTCACTTCCCACACTTCTCTCAGTTTCTCCTTTTACTCATGCGCCCTTTCCTCCTCACTGAAACAGTTTGCTCTGAGCACCTTTCTGCTTTCTGCCCTTTTTGCCCTTCTCCATCTATCCTCCACTCTCAACTTAGCTTCCACCAAATTTTTTTTATCTGACATTCCTCCTACTCTCGCCCCTAAGAACATGGACATCTAGAACTCTTCTTACTCATTTCCTGGATACCACTACATAGTCCATCAATGCCTTATCAACCACCCTCCTATCCACCACCATCTCCCATGTGTGCTTATGCTTGACTTTCTTCCTAAACACTGTGTTAACTGTCATCAACTCCAAACACATCACCATTAACTCTCCACTATGGTTTTTACCTTTTTTCAACCTGTTTTTAACAGTGTTGTTATTTTCAAAGACAACTTGGACACCAAATTTATTAAAAGTATGAGTTAAACTAACAAAATGAAAGGGAGGATTAAAATATTCTTAAAACTAATAATCATCAATTCAGTTTTAAGAATATTTTAACCCTCCCTTTCCATCAAAATTTTGTTAGTTTAACTCAGACTTTTAATAAATTTGGTGTCCAAGTTGTCTTTAGAAATAACAACACTATTAAAAGCAGGTTGATTAAAAATTCTTTGGTCTACGTCACAAGAAACCTACTGGAACAACTGAATGACGTAGACCAAAGAATTAAATTCACAATTGAGGAAGAAACCCAACGGTTCCCTACCTTTCCTAGACACTGTCATCATCAGATCGGACGACAGCGCCAGGTTCAGGGTATACTGTAAACTGACAAAGACGACTTCATCCACTATTTTAGCGCACATCATGAAAAGACCAAATCAGGAGTTATCATTGGGTTTTACCTTAGGGCTCTTAGAATATGCAGTGAAGAGTATTTACAAGAAGAAATTAAGTACATAACCACTGCATTCAGGAACCTAAGGTACCCAGAGGGCATGTTAGGCACATCACTTATTATTATTATTATTATTATTATTATTATTATTATTATTATTACTATTTTTGTTATTGTTATCACTGTTACAATTACTATTAATATTTTCATTGTTATTATTTGTTGTCATCATATTTACCAGTTGCTAAGCATTATCATTATTATTACATTTGCCACAATGAATATGTAATGTTCACACTTGTCACCAACTTTGGTAACATGGGGAGGTAGTAAGGTCCACCCCATGTATCAAATGCCTACAGCCTGTTTGTACGCCATTCCTTTGAAAAGGCATACCTGCGAAACTAGTCAGGAATAAACTCAAGACTAAGACTCCTGTGTTTCCTACTCCGCTTATGTCATATATATTTACATATATATATATATATACATATACATGGGTATTTACCTAGTATTACACGGGAAGGGAGCTATGCTTGTAGTGACCCTTCTTTATCTTTCAGCATCAAGTTTTTACTTAAGATCTTGAATAGTATTTGCACACAGTTTCTTTATCTAAGTTATTCTGTATATCCAGCACTCTGTGTGGGAAGCTATTCTTTTTCCGATCTCTTCTATAGTTATCCTTTTTGAGTTTCTTTTCATGACCTTGTTTTTCCATTATCATTTTTTAGTAAATCATTCCTGTCAAGGATTTCCATTCCTTTCATGATTCTAAATATAGTCAGTAGATCACCTCTTTCTCTTCTCTGCTCTAGTGTTGGTAGTTCCAATTTCAATAATCTTTGTTCGTATGTTAAATTGGAAAGAGCTGGTGCCGACTTTGTTGTTGCTCTGTATTCTTTCTAGTTTCCTTTTATTCTTTTTAGTACTGGGTGCCCATAGTGTCGCTGCATATTCCAGCTTTGGCCTAATCAATGTAACAAATATTTTTTTAATAATTTCTTCATCCAAGTAGTCAAATGCCACTTTCATTGACCTTAATAGGTTGTAGGTTTCACCGACTATTTTGTTTATATGTTTATCCGCTGTCATGTCTTTGCTGATTAACCCCTTCCATACGGTGCTGCACACGTAGGCGTCATGAGGAGCAAGTGGATTCACGACGCTGCCATATCGGCGTCTTGATTATATTTATTGTAGTCGCCCCTGTGTTTTTACATTCTCCCTAATCTGCTCTTAATCCCATTCTCTGTGGTTTTCAAAATTCACAGGTGAAAGAGAGAACGATCGATATAAGCCGTGACTATATTTTATGATGCGAGTATTATTACGACACGTCGTACGGCTGGCATTGGCTGCTGCCCGCGAGATTTAAGTCCCGTAGTGAAGTGGTTAATATTCCAAGGTCCCTTTCCGAGTGCACATTTTTTATTTCTTCACCAGTTTTGTAATTTTTACAAATTCTGTTTTTGCTTTTTCCAAATTACATTATGCTACACTTCTTGATATTGAAGTTCACTTCCCACTTTTGAGTCCATTTCCATATTTTGTCCAGGTCTGATTGTAATGAATCACAGTTCCCTTCTGTTCCTACTTTCTTCAACATTTTTGCGTCATCTGAGAAGAAATTCATATAACATTCAACTCCTTCATCCATGTCGTTTATGGCAAACATGATTGGAGCCAGCACTGACCCTTGTAGAACACTTATCATTTCTTCCCATTTCGAGTATTTGTCTCTAATTACTACCATCATTTTTCTCCCAGTCAGGAAGTCTTCCATCCATTCTAATAATTTACCTGCGATGCCACCTATTGATTCTAATTTTCTTATTAATTTCTTGTGTGGTACTTTGTCAAATGCCTTTTATAGGTCTAGATAGGCACAGTCTGCCCATCCATCCCTCTCATATCTATTAGTCTCAAGTAGAAGTAGATTAGGTTTGTTGTATATAGTCTCGAGTAGAAGCAGATTAGGTTTGTTGTATATGATCTTCCTTGTCTAAATCCAAATTGGCTTGGGTTTAGTATAGATATTTCTTCCAGATGTTTAACCCATCTACTTTGATCACTTTTTCACATATTTTAGCTACTGTGCTTGTTAGGGAGACCGGTCTGTAGTTAGTTGGATTTTCCTTTTTTCCTATTTTGTATATTGGTACTGTGTTTGCATTTTCCCAGTCTTGTGGTACCTTACCTTTTTTGAGTGAGCATTTGATTATAGTGTGTATTTTATCTGTTAATTCCTCTATGCATTCCTTCAATATCCAATTTGCAATTCCATCCGGACCATGTGATTTTCTGACATCAAGGTATTTTATTTGGTTGCTGATTTCCTTCTTTGTTACATTTATTTCCTTCATTGGAGGGGGGGGGGGGGATTTCTGTCTCTCTATTCCCGCACAGTTAGGTGTGTTCTCAATTGTGAAAACCGATTTGAAGTGGTTGCTCATAACTTCTGCCATTTCTTGTTCTTCTGTGTATTCATGACTTCCTTGGCACACTTCTATTTCTTGTTTGTTTTTAGTTTACCGTTCACATATCTATGAAATAGTTTCGGTTGTTCCTTGCATTTTTCTATTATTTCCTTTTCATAATTTCTCTTTTCTTCTCTGCATATTTTTACATAATCATTTCTTAGTTTGATGTATGTTTGCCATTTGCTCTTTTTTTTCCATTTCTTCCAGGCTTTGTTTCTTTTATCCTTGGCTTCACTACATTTTTTGTTGTACCAGTTCTTTATGTATATTCTTTCTTGCTTTTGTTGTGGAACATATTTGGTCACACCCTCATTATAAATTTCTTTTGGTATATTCCATTTCTCTTCCATCCTTGTTTCTTCATTTAGGAATTTTTCCCAGTTTGCATTACGAAAGAATTGTTTAAGTTTCTCAACATTTTTGTTGTACATTGTTTTTCCTATTCTATGTTTCTCATTTCTTCTTAGGTCTATTTGCTCTTTAGGTTTGAATTCTATTAGTACATGGTCACTCTTTCCTATTGGTGTTTTGTAATCTATTCTGTCTACAATTTCAGGTTCTGATGTAAGTATTAAATCCAGTCTTAAAGGTTCCTCATTGTTTCTGTATCTGGTATTTTCCTTTATCCATTGAGTCATTATGTATTCAATGGTCATGTCGAGTAGGATGCTGCCCCATATGTCCTCTCCACCTCTCCCTGTCATTTCTTCCCAACATATTTCTTTTGAGTTAAAATCACCCATAATTACTGTATTTCCTCTTTCAGTATATCAGTTAGTTCATGTTTAGTATCTTATACCAAATTCATTAAAAATACTAGGTATCCAGGTAGTATTTAACCCCTTCCATACGGTGCCACCTACGTAGGCGTCATGAGGAGCAAGTGGATTCGCGACGCTGCCATATCGGCGTCTTGATTATATTTATTGTAGTCGCCCCTGTGTTTTTACATTCTCCCAAATGTGCCCTGAATCCCATTCTCTGTGGTTTTCAAAATTCGTGGGTGAAAGAGAGAATGATCGATATAAGCGGTGACTATATTTTATGATGTGAGTATTATTACGACACGTTGTACGGCTGGCATTGGCTGTTGCTTGCGAGATTTAAGTCCCGTAGTGAAGTGGTTAAAAACAATAATAACATTAAAAGCCTGTTAATTAAAAATTCTCCAAGAAGTAAAGAAGGTATTTATAGTATACCATGTAAAAACTGTGATTTTATTTACACAGGCCAAACAGGCAAAGGTTTAAATAAAAGAATAAGCCAACATAAATATAGCAGTAGAACAGGGCAAGTGTCATGTGGATTATTTGTCCACCAAAGGGATTATGGCCGTAGTATTGACTGGGAAAATTGTAAAGTAATTACTTCTTGTAATAATATTGTAGAAAGAAATATTATTGAATCTTGTTTCATAAAAATAAATTTTGGAAATAATATGAACTTGAGTTTGGGTTTATCTAAATTGGACTATTTCATTATTGACAAGATTGAGTGATAATTTGTAACATGGGACCTTTCCGAATTTCCTCTGTCTTCTTATGTATATATTGTTTCTGTATTGCTTTTGTGTACCTTTGAAAATGTCTTAATAGATGAAAAAGTTTGATATCTTTTTTTTTTTTCTGTGGTTTCTGCTATATATATATGTATATATATATGTGTACTTGTGATATAACTTTTTTTAGATTTAAAAGTCTGTAGTGGCAAACAATGAACTTTAACCTAAAACTCACAAAAATGCCTTTCTTTTTGTCAAAATTTGAAAAAAATGCCCGTACCTAAGGAGATTTTGTATTAGGCTGAAGTATCAAAAGAAAATGCTGCCATTTATAAAAGGATTTATTTGCAAATGAATATAATGTACAGTAAACTTTAAAAATGCTTTTAAGTTTATGAGTTACTGTTTATGAACTTGCTGTTGAGATATTTGTCAGTTTTGCAAGTGCTGTGAAGCTCTTCCACCAGCTTCACAGCTCACTCAGCAACCATATTTAAGCGAAGCATATCAAGAACTGATCATTTCTTTATCCAGCGGGTGGAAAAACATTTTAAAGCCTTAGGACACTTCAATTTAGAGATAGCAGCATGCAGCTCATTGTGTCTTCTAAATACTGTAGTTTTGATTTAAGAACCATTCCTTCACCCTTGTAGCTGTGATAATGTCACAAGTAGCTTTCAGCTGATCTCTCCATTTCAGAAGAAGAAAAAAAAGCAATCAGTCCAAATATTATCCGTGAATTCCACCTTGCACTGAAGGGAGGGCAGCTTCCGCCATTTCATATGAGGCCATTTTCCCTCCATGTATTTATCTACTTGTATTTACCTAGTTGTATTATACAGGAAGGGAGCTATGCTCAGTGACCCATCTTTGTATCTTTCAGCATCAAGTTTGTTCTTAAATTCTTGAATAGTATTTGCACACACTGTTGCCTTATCTAATTTATTCCAGATATCCCCCACTGTATGGGAAGCTATTCTTTTTCAGATTTTTTCTATAATTATCCTTTTTGAGTTTCTTTTGATGTCCTCTTGTTTTTCTCTTGTCCCACTTTACTAAATCATCTCTATCTAGGACTTATTCCTTTAATGATTCTATAAATAGTCAATAGATCTCCTCTTTCACTTCTTTGTTCCAGAGTTGGTAGTTCCAGTTTAGACAATCTTTGTATGTCAATTTGGAGAGCGTTGGTGCCATCTTTGTCATTGCTCTTCATATTCTTTCTAATTTCTTTATATTCCTTTTAGTGCTGGGTGTCCATAGTGTTGCAGCATATTCTAATTTTGGTCTTATCAGTGTAACTAATATTTTCTTTACCATTGCCTCATCCAAATAGTCAAAAGCCACTTTCATCGACCTTTGTAAATTGAAGGTTTCTCTGACTATTTTATTGATATGTTTGTCTGGTGACATGTCTTTGCTGATAATTACTCCTAGGTCCCTTTCCAAGCTCACTTTTTTTACTTCTTCACCAATTTTATAATTCCTCGATATTCTATTCTAATTTTTCCAAACTCCATTATACTATATTTCTTGATGTTAAAGTTCACTTCCCACTTTTGACTCCATTTCCAGATTTTATCTAGGTCTTTCTGTAATGATTCACAATCTTCCTCTGTACTTACTGTCTTTAGTATTTGTGCATCATCTGCGAAGAAGTTCATTTAATATTCCACACCTTCATCTATGTCATTTATATATATGGCAAACATGATTGGAGCCAATACCAAACCTTGCAGGACACAACTTCCATCCATTCCAATAATTTTCCTTTAATACCACCTATTGATTCCATTTTTCTTATTAGTTTTTTGTGTGGTACTTTATCAAGTGCTTTTGTAGATCTAGAAAAGCACAGTCCACCCATCCATCCCTTTCTTGTATTATCTCTATTAGTCTAGAGTAAATCAAATCAAGTTTGTGGTACATAATCTTCCTTGTCTATACCAAATTGTTTCAGATTCAGTATGTTTTTTTCTTCCAGATGTTTAACCCATCTACTTTTGAAAAAAAATTCATATATTTTTGCTATTGTGCTTGTAAGGGAGAATGGTCTGTAGTTGGATTTTCATTGTTCCCTTCTTTATATATTGGTACAATGTTTGCATTTTTCCAGTCCTGTGGTACCTTTCCTTCTTTGAGTAATTATCTTGCATATTTTGTACATCAACTCATCTATGTATTCTTTTAATATCCAGTTTGCAATTCCATCCAGACCATGTGATTTTCTGACATCAAGATTTTTTTTTTTTTTTTTCCCTTCTGTGTCACAGTTATTGCTTTCATTGGGGGGTATCTTTCTCTTTGTATTTCCTCACATTTTTGTGAACTTTCAATTATGAATACTGGCTTCAAATGTTTGTTCATAATTTCAGCCATTTCTACATCTTTATATTTGTAATTCCCTTGGTGCAGTCTTACTATTTCTTGTTTGTCTTTTAGCCCATTTACATACTTGTAAAATAGTTTAGGTTGTTCCTTGCATTTTTCTATTATGTCCTTTTCATAGTTTCTCTTTTAATTTCTGCACATATTTACATAATCTTTTCTTAGTTTGATGTATGTTTGCCACTTACCAGTATTTTATCTTTTTTCCATCTTTTCCAAGCTTTGTCTCTTCTATCTCTAGCCTCACTACATTTTTTGTTGTACCAGCACTTAACTCGTCCTGTACGCAATTAGGTCTCAAAAGACCCCTTTTAAAACCGAATATCTGGCCATCCTGGTCAATCTTACCGATTTTGCCTAAACTTGCTTAAGGGGACCGGCTGATCAAAAGATGAAAATCTTTATTAATTGGGTTATTGCACAGAAATTTATGCCAGGAGTTAAGGACACCATATACATCTTTCCTAACCCAAAAAAAACTAATCTGCAACCCTTTCATGTTTTGCCCCCCCCCCATCTCCCTTTCAAAAAAATTTATAATTTTGAAATGACTACTATAATAATTGCTCTACATGAATGAAATTAATGTGGTGGAAGGACCTTATCCAGACCTTCAAAGTAATAGAGAGAAATTTTAGTTAAAGTAATTAGTTTGTGGAATTTTAATTTTTATATCTTTTCGCACCCCGTCCCCCTTTAAATAGGGAAAACAAAAATTGGCAAAAATTAACCCTTTCAGATATTTAAAAAAACGTTCTATTTCATCAATCAGGCAGATTTAGACATACTATGTGTGAATTTTCATTGAAATTGATTAAGAAGTTATGGAGGAGTAGAAGTTTGAAGGTATAAAACTTAGGTTTTGAGATACGGGCCGTCAAAGTTTTCACTAACTTTGAACCCCTACATACTAATATAAATAAGGGATATCATGGCATTTCCTTATTTAGCTTTTTAGGCTTGAATGTTGATGATATTTAGAATAAAATTTATTCATATTCAGTCATATATGTTGATGTCCAGTCATATAATCCTGTCTTCTGGCTCCTGGTCCCCACCTGCATTTTAGGCAGGTTATTACATTAGGGTGTCATAGCTTGCTTACTTTGTAATTCTTGCCTTTTCCTAGCTTCCTGAAGGTGTTTGGTTTGCTTGCGAGGACATGGCATCTCAAAAATAGTATAACAGCTTGTCAAATGACAAAAGGATTGATGGTGGCTTGCAGTGGAGCGTATCACTCAATTTTTGTCTACTGTTTATCGCTTTCTGAGGCATCTACCCATTCTGGGGTCTATATATAACCTCTGGTACAGAGACAGAGTTGCCAGAAGTCACTAGGAATAGCACTCAATCATTACAAATTATTGTTATTTATTGCAATAATATATATATTGTAGTGACCAATACGTATCATAGGGCCGAGATGGGGTCGAGTTGGGGGGAGGAGGGGGTTTATTTGCCATAACTACGAAAATAAGGCGAATTTTGATTAAATACTCCACATACAGACTGTCGATTGCCATACGCAGATTTAGAATTTTTTTCCCAGTTTTTCATTTTTTCCCAATTTTTATCAATTCTTGACCAGCCGGTCCCCTTAAATGCCTTATACTACCCACCCGCAGGTCCCCATAAAATAGTAAGGTCCAACTCACCTCGGTTTGGCCACAATAATCCTTCGAATTTGTAAATGTGGCGGTCACCGACAATCACGGTGGAGGGGAGGAGAGGGAGGACGGGGCATGTGGGATGTGTTTTTGGCGTCGGGTATGCGAGTTCATTTAGTATTACAGTATAAGTTATTGGCACTGTATTATGATTATGACAGTGGAAACACTATGGAAACACTTTGTATGGCTTATATATACTTCAATCTTATCATACAATAATGCAGGAAGCAGTAGGAAACACCATAATATTGGATAGATACACGTACACATCACTTACGCAAAATACTAAAACTACGCTTATCGGTCTTTCCTAAACTTCTTATTATTATTATTATTGTGGCAAAAGAGCATAAATGAATGTTGCATAGTGTGCCTGGAGGGTTGGTATGGACGTGACGTGATTTGTAACGTGTGAGTGATGCGTGAGTCGGAGCGAATGTGTTTCCGGGAAAACTTATACATTTCCGCTTATAATCAGGGTGCTAATTATTCAATTGAAAATCTGATAATACTGTGAGAATCCTCATAAAATTCTTTTAATATAAATGCATTTACCTTTGAATGTTGATTCACAAAGTTGTGAGTTATTGACTGATAAAGAGAAGGCAAGTTGAAATTTTCTTTGTAGACAATTTATTCAGCGTTCAAAACTCAATATATATATTGTTGTTTTTCATGATTTTTTTGTTTATGTTACTACAACTAATAACGAAGCCAGTGATATAATATCCATAAGGATGAGTGCAGTCTTCGGTAGTAAAAGATAATGGATAATGGAAACAATTGTTTTTTCATGGGGAAAGCCTTCCTAGTGCCCCCAACTTTGATGCCCCTCCTTCCGCCCATAAAAAGTCCTGGGGGACGTAGTAGCTCCTACACCAGATTCTTTGGTACGAGCCGTAGTTTTGGCTATATCAGGGGCAATACTTGAATTTCCTCTCGTCGCCCTCCTTAATCCTCTTTGGGGCCTCGAAGGTCAAGTGTAGACCTCCTCCTCACTCTCACTGCTATACACAAGCCTCCTTTTAGTTGGGGGAGCCATTATAAGCAATAATAAGGTCAGCAGTTATGATTAGACGTCACTTTTAACACTTTTTTGGGAGCGTGATAGGGTACTTAACGTACCCTTCGAAAGCGAGGCTCACACTGACTGTGCTTGCCTGAGCGGCAGGCTACAGAGAAGGGGTGGGGGGGAGGGATAGGTCTACAACACTACCAATTTTCACAGGGATATCAATTACAGGGCATTTGTGGTACGTCCGTGAACATCATGTCACTCCGGTGGCTTATCGGTCTTTCCCGGTAAAGCCACTCCGGTGGATTATTGGACTTTATGGGTTAATGTATACCTTTTCTTGCTTTTGTTTTGGTACATATTTGGTTATTCCCTCATTATAAATTTCTTTTAGTATGTTCCATTTCTCTTCCATCTTTGTTTCTTCATTTAAGTTTTCCCAATTTGCATTTTGAAAGAATTTTCTGAGTAGTACTTATATGCTTCACAGAGTTCAAAAACCTGAAGTCATCTCTTCATCTAGGGTTTTCTCATGTTGGCATCATTTCTCTACCAGAAGAACTTTTTTGTAAGTTCTCATAGCCTGCCAGAACATCATCAGTCTTGGAGGCTTGGGAGGAGTAGGAATGGGAGTGCTGTTGACGGGAGTGTCCCTGGGGTCAAAAAGGTAGGCCGGTTTGACCCAATCAATGGATATATGGTCACGCTTTCTGTTGCGCTGAATTGTCACGGTCTTCCTGGTGCAGCGCAAAACTTCGAAGGGGCCTTCGTACAGAGGCTGGAGGGCTTTTCTGATGGCGTGCATTCTGATGAAGACGTGGGTATACTGTAGAAGGTCCTGGCTCATGAAAGTTCTAGGTGACTTGGCGTGGCATGGCAGGACAGGGTGGAGCTTGGCCATGGTCTCCTTCAGTTGGAAGGCGAAGTCGTGTGGAGTACAGGAGTTGGAGTGAGGCACGTCAGCAACGAATTTTCCGGGAAGCCTGAGGGTGGTGCCGAAAATGAGTTCAGCAGGAGAGTGGCCAATGTTAACTTTGAGGGAGGTCTTGATGCCAAGGAGCACAAGGGACAGCACCACTGACCGGAGCTCGTTGTTAAGGACATGGGCGTAGAGGGTGGCCTTGAGCTGGCGATGAAAACACTCTACCATGCCATTGGCCTGGGGATGGTAACTGGTAGTACGGTAAAGGCGGATACCAAGGAGGGCCATTACCTTGTTTCAGAGGGTTGACTCGAACTGGCTGCCTCTGTCTGTGGTTAGGTTGGTCAGGACACCGAAGCGAGCAACCCAGTTGTCGACGAACTCTCGTGCAATGGTGTCAGTGTTGATGTCAAGAATAGGATTCTGGCCAACGAATGAAGTGGTCAGCACAGGTGAACACGTACTTGTAGCCATTGGAGTATGGGAGTGGGCCGACAATATCGACGTGTATGTGGCTGAACCTGGTAGAGACAAGTGGGAAAGGAGTTAGTGGGGAAAATGTGTTTCATGTTACCTTCGAAGCCTGGCACAGGAGGCAGGTGCAGGCCCAGTGCCTGACATCCCTGTTGATGTTTGGCCAGATGAACTTCAAGGTCAACATCCATTGGGATGCATGGATGCCAGGGTGTGCAAGATCATGAAGGTAGTGGAAGAGTTGATGTTGGAATGACATAGGGATAAAGGGGAGAAGGTTGCCGGTGGAGACGTCAGCATACAGACAGATGTCTGTGCCAGGTACCTGAATTTTCTCCATCTTGAGGGAAGGGTTGTCCAACAGTCACTGCAAGTCATCACAGTTGGCCTGTGCTGCTGCAATGGTGGTGTAGTCGATGACAGGAGACTGCGAAGAGAGGGAATTAATGTTCCTGGAGACGGCATCAGTGGGTGCATTGTCAGTACCTTGGACATAATGAATGTCTGTGGAGAATTGAGAAATGTACTGTAAGTGGCGGAGCTGAGTATGTGTATAGCTGGCTTTGTTAGCATGGAAAGTAGTGGTGAGGGGTTTATTGTCTGTGAAGATGATGAACTATCGACCTTCAAGGAAATACCTGAATCATTGGACTGCCCGGTAGACAGCAAGCAACTCCCTGTCGAATGCGCTGTAGTTCTTCTCAGCCTTGTTCAGTTTCTTGGAAAAGAAGGCGAGCAGCTTCCAAGCACTGTTGAAGTATTGCTGCAAGATGCCGCCAATTCCGTTGTTGGAGGTGTCAGTGGCGATGGATGTGAGGGCCTCCAGGGCAGGGAAATTGAGGGTGGCGATGGTGTTCAGTGCCGTCTTCGCAGAAGTAAAAGCTTCGTCTGCCTCAGGACACCAAGCGAGCTTTATGGACTGACCATGCTTGCAAGGTCTAATGAGAGAATACAAAGGTTGCAACATGAGGGAACACTTAGGGATGAAGCGATTGTAAAAATTTATCATACCTAAGAACTCCTTGAGTTGTCTTTCAGTGGAGGACTTTGGGAACTGGCAGATGGCATCACACTTAGTACGCAGAGGTGAAATGCCAGTGGAGGAGACAGTGTGTCCAAGGAAATCTATGGAGGTCAATCCAGATTTTGACTCGGTGGCGTTGATTTGGATTTCGTAGTCTCTTGGACAGGTGAGGACTTCTTTGAGGTGATGGCGGTGGGTGGCTTCATCAGGGCTGACGATGAGGAGGTCATCTATGTAGGCATAACAGAAGGGTAAGCCATGTAGAACTTCGTCGATGAAGCGTGGAGTGTCTGTGCTGCATTCTTCAGGCCGAAGGGCATCTGGACGTACTCATAGAGGCCAAATGGGGTGGTAATGGCCGTCTTCGGGATGTCATCGGGGTGGACAGGGATCTGATGGAAGGCTTGAACAGGATCCACCGTAGAAAAGATGGTACAGCCAAAGAGCTGGGAGCCAAATTCTTGGATGTTGGGGATGGGGTATCCATCGAAGTCAGTTTGGGAGTTCAGTGCACAGTAGTCACCGCACGGTCGCAAATCACGACTCTTTTTAGGTACGACATGAAGCGCTGAAGACCAGTTGCTGTTGCTGGGCCAAATGATCCCTTGGCACATAAGGGACTCGAACTCGGTTAGGGCATCGGTTCTGCGGCAACAACTGGGGCGGTCCATATCTACTGCAGCAGTGGTAGTCCACTCTGGCAGGAGCAGCAGGCGGCACTGGGAGGCCACTCCGGCAAAGGCTGGGGCCGGTGACTGGGGCAGAGGTAGTCCACAGCAACTGCGGTGGCGGCAGGGCAGGGGCGATCTGCGGCAATGATGGCGGCAGGGGTGGTCCAGGGCTACTGCAGTAGTGGTGTCTGCTGGGCTGTAGTCCACTCCAGGCAGCAGGCGGCAGCTGACAGACCACTCCAGAAGGCGGGGCAGGCAGCAGTGGTGGCTGTTGCGCTATGGTCCAATTGATGTGGTTTGTTACCACATCATGGTAAATGGAGTATTGTCTGAGAAGGAATAATGAAATTCAAATCTCTTCTGGACTTATTATTGGATTTCCAGTCCGCCATAACATAAATTATACACAATGAATATATTAATGCTTTGTACAGAGTATGCAAATAATGTTACATATAAATGCAGTACTTTTTACAATATAAGGGCTATCCTTGTATTTGACACAATATTTACAATATACAATTTGAATACAATTGATATATATTATCGTTGTGCCCAAGATTACAAAAATCATCACACTACAAAGCTATATGTAGACTATACGCCCTTCATAGACAGTCAGACAAAACACATAATACATAACCTCAAGCACTCATCTGCCTGTGGCCATGACAACATAAGTAACATCCACCTAAAACACATTCGACCACAAGGTATACACGCACTCACAAACATTGCAAATTGCAGCTATTCACACAACACTATACCTGATATCTGGAAGCATGGGAAAATAATCACAATCCCAAAACCCAATAAAGACCCAACAATCCCAACATCACACCACCCAGTCACACTTCTCTGCACCCCCTCCATTCATTGAATGCCTCATACTTCAACTCATCACACCACATATTCCCCTTGCTGAATCACAATACGGTTTTAGGCCACTACACTCCACAAACACACTTCTAATCAACCTTGTGCAAAGAATATTAGATGGCATCAATTCAGATAGGCCACATCATAGAACACTTCTTATAACATTAGACATTAGTAAAAAAAATTATGCTATCTCTTGCCACAATCTAACAAACAAAATATATAACACAGACATGCACAATAACACTAAAAGATGGCTGGCCAATTATCTTCTACAATGTTATTGTCTTAGGTACACCGGAAGAATCCCAACTGGAATCCTCAATTTGTTCACCAAGTCAATTTGTCAAGATTTCTTTAGTCCAATGATCTTTACTCTTACATCTAAGTGCCCTCAAGGGCGTAACTACTCCCACAAACCAATAAATTTTCTCACTCAATTTCTATTACTTATTTTCATCTGTAGGCCCCATGCCTTAGATCATCTTAGTCAAATTCCACTTAGTATATGTTTAGTATAGGGGAATTTAAATGGTTGAGATATTTTCTTGATTTTCTTCACGAATTCTTCTACAACATTATTGTCTTAGGTACACCAGAAGAATCCCAACCGGAATCCTCAATTTATTCACCAAGTCAGTTCACCATGATTTCTTTAGTCCAGTGATCTTTACTCTTACATCTAAGTGCTTCCCTCAAGGGCGTGACTCTACTGCCGCGAACCAATTAAATTTTCTCCACCCTTTCTCCAGTCAGACTGTTACAAATGTCTTAAGCAATACTACTTACTCAAGCAATCTCGAAATCAATGCATCACTGGCTTAGTTTACATATTGTTACATCAGCATTATACAGCAATGAAATCGGGTCCCTAGTGGTTGTTTATAAATTTTAGATGAAGAGCAAGATTATGCAACTCCTTCACGGCTATTGTGTACCAAACATCCAACTCATAAAAATGAAATTCTCACCACCTACCCCTCTATCTACCTTATTTGTCTACCTTTATCTACCAGCCTCTTACAAACATGTATATGTATTATCCTTTTCTGTGTTGGCAAAGGTTGGCTTTTGGTTAAATACATGGAGAGATTCTAAAGTTGTAAATGTGCATAATTGTACAGTATTAAAGCTGCATTTTTATATCCTCAGAGTCTCAGCCTCAGTCATGGGGAGACTGGGCTTCCAGGAGTCTTCTTCAATTATGAACTTTCACCACTCATGGTCAAATACCAGGAAAAGAAAAAGTATGTATTTTTCTTTTTTCTTTTCTTTTGTTTCAATTAAAGCCCTCATAAAAATCACATTCATCAGTGCTCTCAGTTTGCTTAATTTGTTACAAATGTATCATAGAAAAGCTTAGTTTCTCTTCACTTTTATACATTGTATGCAGAGTTTGGTTCATTTTGTATTTTCATGGGCAGTAGGTCTAATGTCAATTATTTCATTATATATTCTTTATAATCTTATGAAGAGTACATTTAGTGCCGCTATTCTATTCCCTCTTTTTTTTTTCTCTCTTATTGATTCGTGTATGGTGGTGGACTGGATGACATGCAACAGTTAGAAGAAACATTAACCCAAGGGTAGAGGGAAATCCCTCAATGGTAATAGGGAAAACACTGCTGCCAGTGTGATCTTATGTAGCACAAATTGGAACAATGACTTATAGATAACAGAATGAAAGCTTCACCTGAGAAAACAACAGTGATGGTACAACAGATAACCATGATTCATGAAGCCACCTTATAGTAAAATTGAATGGCCAAATCCTTCCTTTGGAAAAAAACAACTAAAAACATTTCTCATATTTGATACATATAAGACTTTCAGCCCATATATCAAAGATCTGACAGCAAAAATCAACAAGAAAATAAACCTACATCCATTGCAGGCATTGACTTTGGACAACAGAAAGAAACAATAAGTATCTACAAGCAATTCATGAGAACCACTTTTTACCATGCCTCCACAGCTTGGTTCCCAACAATCAGCAGGGGCAATAGATTGAATTGATTGATTGATCCTATGTATTTACCAAATTTTAGCAAACAGGAAAGGAGCAACACTCATGGAGTCCTGTCTTTTGCTCTCCAGTTCATACTTGGCTACAAATTCACATATGGTTCCAACTTGGGCTATATCTTCTTGTTCTCCAATTATAATTCTTAGTTTTTTATTCATGTATTGTTCCAGCTTGGGCTATATCTTCTAAGGCCATTCCAAGTATTTATGCATCTGTATGGAAAACTGTTTTTCTTCAAATCCTTTAGATATTTAAATTAAACTAAGTTGAATTGGAGGGGTGATTTCAAGTTTGGGAGTATGGTAGGAAGATTGTTGGGAGTTATGAGGAACTGAAGGAGGAAAGAAGGGGCTCTGCTGGTAAGTGATGAGATAAGAAAGCACAACACAAAATTAATCTAGGTGAAGATAAAATGGGATGGGATACATGGATTTTTGTGAGTGTAAATGCACCTGGTTGGAAGAAAAGTGGAAAGGAAAGGTAGGCTGGATAGATTTGAATAAATATTTAGAAAGTTTTGAGAGGAGTAATGTAATGATGTTGGGGGATATTAATGCTAGGATAGGAGATGAGCCAGTAGATGTAGTAGGGAGGTTTGATGTACATACATATACCAAAAGCTTTTTCCCCTTTACAAGGGAGGTAGCCAAAAAATAAAGGAATAAAAAACACTCCCATCCATTCCATCCCCAACATACTCCACTCCCATCCACCCACCCCCTTCCGTCCTCTTATCTTGGCACCTCCCAGATGACAAGTCATCCCTGCATCTCACCCACTGCCCTGGGTCAGAAGCAGTGTTGCAAGACACAGCACATCCACAGCAAGGCCACTTCATTAAATTGGTGACCCCCATCTCCATCCCCTCATGCATAAAAGGAGAAGGCAGGGAGAAATCCCTTTGGGCTGCATCAATTTATTTTTCACACATACTCCCTCACTCCCCATCTACCACATACACAACCATTCTCTATTCAGCCCCATCTTCTGTCCTGTCCCATCCATCCTCAACAGACATTCCCATCTTTCCCAATGCCCCTTTCACCCCATCCATCCACCCACCTTATGTCACCCCCCCACCATGCTCACCCCCCCACCCCTGCCTTCCATGCCTCTTTTACTAAACCCCCCACCCATTCTTGCCATGTACCCAAACCATTCCAACACTCCCTCATCAACCCCATCCCCCAACTCCCCCTCCACACCTGTTCTCCTCCACACCTCCCCAACTCTCACTCCATCCACCCCAGGAACCCCCATCACACCCCTCAGGCACCCCATCCCAGATGGAATTGCAAATTGGGTACTGAAAGAATGCATGGAAGAATGCATGGAGGAATTAACAGATAAAATATACTATATAATTCAATTCTTACTTCAAGAAGGAAAGGTCCCACAGGACTGGAAGAATACAAATATTGTACCGATTTATAAGGGAGGAAACAAGGAAGATCCATTGAATTACAGATCGATTCTCCCTGACAAGCATAGTAGCAAAAATTTGTGAAAAGGTCATCAAAAATAGATGGGTTAAACATTTGGAAGAAAAAACTATACTGAATCCAAATCAATTTGGATTCAGACAAGGCGGATCATGTACAACAAACTTGATCTACTTCTACTCGAGATTAATAGATACACTCACTATCCGAGTTACGACCTAGATCGGTTCCGACCAACCGGTCGTAAGTCGAAACGGTCGTAACTCGGACCGTATACATTCGAGGTGTATACTCAAGGACATATGATGCAGAGCGTAAATCCAGCTCAAATGTTTCGTTTGTGGCCTCATTGTAGAACATTCTCAGTGTATGCAAAATATCCAATACTCTTTGATTGTTATACTAAATAATAAATTAATAATAATAAATTAATAGGATAGTAAAGAAAGAAAATATATTACACAGGATTCTTATTAGAGACCGAAAATACAAATTAACACAAAGATACAAAATATAAAAAATAGAAAATATGCATGTAAAAAACAAAAAAATTAAAATCCACTTTTTGGTTGCACGTCATCTACACTTTCTTCGTGCGTACGGTCGAGGGAAAGATCAGGCAGTAGGTCTGGCGAGGCACCATGGGGGATCCGTTGGTATCCTCTGGTCGAGGCATAATTGATAAAAAGAGGTTGAAGTAATAAAGGTCTAATAACATTTAAAATAATTCCCTCAAATGTACATGAAAACAAGTACAAGATTCGCTTCTATGCACTGGGCTCAATCGTCGCCTCCCATGCGAAAACGTTCGGTCTCCCTTCGTAAGAAAAGAATGATAATCATAGCATAACGTTATTTCATCAAATAAATATTTTATGCATGGAATAGTACAGTGAGATATATTGTCTTATTGAATATAAGATATTATTCTTCAGAACTCCAGGAATATCATAGACTTGGGTTAAAGCTATTTGTATCCATGTTCGTACACTACAGCTTTCGACTTTCGACCAATAGAGAACTCGAACCAGAATGAAAAGCACGAATGTAGGACTACTGTAAACCGACTCTCTGTCTTGGCTTTCGGGGAAGCGTGTATCACCGATCTGGCAAAACTGCCCTTTCTGACCATTCCCACCTGCCCTGATTATCGGTGGGAACTGGGAATCGAAATACGGTATAACATCAATTCCAGTAAAATTATGGTATATGGTAGACATCGTATGGTAGATGGTAGACACACACTAAATTATGGTAGAAATACCATAATTATGGCAGACAGCGCAACCTTGGTGAGATGCTGTGCTGTGCTGCCGTAACTGTCGTGCGGGATGCTGGACGCCACGTGCAAACGCACAGTAAACCAGTAAACTCATAATATGTGCATGTAGGCATCTGCTGAATGTGGTCGTAAGTACGGGTGGACGTAAGTCGCACCGGTCGTAACTCGGATAGTGAGTGTATACAGTAAGTCCTCATTATACGGTACATATGCGTTCCTGAAAACCTTACCACAAATTGAAATTACCCTTTACCAAACCCATTATAACATGTAATAATAGGATATGGCAGATGTACCTTCTCCCTGCTCTTTCCTCTTCAAAACATGGGCGGATACCGTATCCATGAATTTTTCTTGCCATAAATAGAATCGAGGGTAGTAAATACCAAATACCGTAACTGTGAATTTACCGGATAAAGAATTACCATATAAGGAGGACTCACTGTATTACAAGAGAGAGATGGTTGGGAAGACTGTGCCTTTCTGGACCTACAAAAGGCATTTGATAAGGTACCACAGAAGAAACTACAGTATACAACCACTCCTCGTTTAACGACGACATTTGGGACCAGCGCGCCATCGTTAACCGAATTGGTCGTTAGGCGAAAGTGTATACATATACGTACATGTACTGTATGTACAATGTCCAGCAATACATGTATCTTTATTTTCGTGTATTTCCCTCTTTTATACAGTACATTAAAGCTTTATTTACTATTTATTTACGGTGGTTATGTTCCCGAAATTACTGTATATGACCAAATCCGCGTATGCTGACATTCCATATTGAATACCGGGGTATTTTTTAGTTTCGACCATGGGCGCAATATAGCAATGGAAAATTAATTATTAATTTTGTAAATTAAAATGTATCAACGTAATATGCAATTCTGTGGGCGGAAATGAAAGTAAAGAATACCATGCTACAAGAAAATATGCTAATAAACGAAGTTGGTAGCATAGGATCGGGACACCATCTTGTCGTCTGCCAATGTCTCTCACGACGACGACGACAACGAGGACGAGCCGGATGACATTTAATTTGCAGGTAATGATTTGCCATATACATAAATGACATGGATGAAGGAGTAGAGTGTTGTATGAATTTCTTTGCAGATGACGCAAAATTACTCAAGAAAGTAAGAACGGAGGAGGATTGCAACTCATTGCAACAAGACTTGGACAAGATCTGGAAATGGACTCAAAAGTGGGAAGTGAAATTCAATATCAAGAAATGTAGTATAATGGAAATTGGAAAAAGTAAAAACAGAATATCGAGAGATTATAAAATTGGTGAAGAGGTCAAAAAAGTAAACTCTGAAAAAGACCTTGGAGTGATGATCAGCAAAGATATGACACCGGACAAGCATATTAATAAAAGTGGTATTTGTCTATTTGGATGAGGAAATGATAAAAAAAAAATTAACTACACTAAAAAGACCAAAAAAGCCTTTGGTATATGTATGTATGTAATAAGACCAAAACTCGAGTACTTAGCAACACTATGGACACCCAGTACCAAAAAGAATATAAAAAAATTAGAAAGAATACAAAGAGCAACAACAAAACTGGCACCAACTCTTTCCAAAATGACATATGAACAAAAACTATCCAAATTAGAATTACCAACTCTGGAACAAAGAAGGGAAAGAGGAGACCTACTATCTATAGAATTATGAAAGGAATGGAAATCTTAGATAAGAATGATTTATTGAAATGGGACAATGGAAAAACAAGAGGACACGAAAAGAAACTCAAAAAAGATAATTACAGAAGATATCTGAAAAAATAGCTTCCCACACAGAGTGATAGATACTTGGAACAATTTAGACAAAGAAACAGTGTGTTCAAACAATATTCAAGATTTTAAGAAAAAACTCGATGCTGAAAGATACAAAGACGGGTCACCACGAGCATAGCTCCCTTCCCGTATAATATAACGAGGTAAATACACACACACACGTCATTCGTCATAGTAACAACACGCATATATTGGCGCTCCTGAAATACTTAAAAAAATAAATAAAAAATAAATAAACATCTTAACAGTGATACAGTTATAGAATACCTAGAGTGTGATACTTGTATATGGGAAGGGGAGTGCTCATGGATACCCAGAATGATTAATTTACAATATGAATAGTGAGTAATTGAAGTGAAAAGGAAAAAAACAATAGTGGGCCAGAGAAACCACAAGAGTCTGTCACATTACAATGTAAACATGTACCCAGACCCACCTACCAGCACAAGGGTGAAGCAAAATACATAGGTTTTAGGCCACCAAGTGGCACAAAAAGATTTCTGCTTGAAATGAGGGTCATTTCTCTGGATTTAGTGTGTATGAAAAAAGGCTCTTTAGTAGAGCTATAGACATAGAGAGGGATATGAGAAATATGAACAATTCGTGGAGGCAGGAAACTGACAATATATGGAAGTAAACATAGAAATAAAAGAAGAATTAAGTGTGCTATAAAAGAACTGGGTGAGATAAAAGTGAAAATAAGAGGTTGAAAAATAATGAAAATACAATGAGACCATAAAGAAAGAGACTGTGGAAGTGGGAAAAAGCATAAGAGAAGACTATTTGCAACAGCTAAGAAATTATTGGAAAAAGACAAAGAAGATAAAATAATTTTTAAAGAGATAGTTCAGCAGCAAATGCAGGAAAAGGCTGAAGATGCTGTTATTAAGGTAATTAAGGAAAAAGAAAATTTAGTAAGAGATGCAGTAGACAAACAAAAGTGTGTAGTAATAAATTGTCTAAAGAAAAACATAACCCAAATTGGTTCCTGAGAGATAAATAGGACAAAGAATTGGCAAGAAATTTTTAAAAGTAGTACAAGATAAAGAGCAAAAGTTAGAAAAGGAAATAGAGGAAGGGCACAGAATTGGTAAGTATGCAGAAGGAAAAGGAAAAAGTCAACTACTTTAGATTAAATTAAGTTAACAAATGGCAGCAGAAGAAATCTTAGCAAGAACAAGAAAATTAGCAAGTAATAAACACTAAAAATATATGGATAAAAAGAGACATGACTGATAAGGAAAGAGAAAAAAATTAAGACATTAATAAAAAAGCTAAAGAAAAAAATGAGGAAAGAATGGAGACCAAGACAACATAGTTCTATTGGAGAGTGTTGTTGCTTGGAGGTTCAAGACAACACATTGGAAAGTTAAGTAGAAGTTATTAGCTGTGGCTGAAGATGTGAGCGGGGTTCTTCCATGTTTATTGTGTAGAAAATTCCCTGCTCTCGCAGAGAGCATAAACCTTATACATGGGCTCATGGCAAGGTTGCTGATGAGATATTTATTTACATAATTGCTGTTTCCAGCGAGACTAGAGGTCAAAATAGGTTTTCACATTGATTACATAACAAGGATAAACATTATACATTGTTTGTACAAGGTGTCCGAGTTTGGACAGGTGGAAAATAGCCTTAAGGAATATTTATGATAAAGTGGCAATAACATTGGTTAGCGGCATCAGGGCTTGGTGATAGCTGTATGTTTGGGTCATGACCTTGATAATGAGAACAATAGAACTTGACTGCGGCTGCTGACCCTTGCAGTCTCGTGAGGTCAAGAATACCATCTCGTTCTGCTCCTGGTGCAGCGAGATGCATGGTGGAGTGGTATGCATAGTGCACATGTCCTGTGGTAGAGGCGGTAGATGTGGCAAGGTAGATTACGCTGTCTAGAAGCTCTCGGAGTTGTCCAACAGTGTTATGTAAGAGACTGAAAAAAATGGTATATTCAAGAGAAAAAAAAAAAAAAAAAGTGAAAGGTTCAGGTAACGAAATGGAGGGAACAGATAATTAAAATTGGCTTATACCAACATAGATGGATTAATCTCAGGATTGAATGAACTAAATGATTACATGTCAGAAGCAAAACCAGACATAATGGGAATTGTGGAGACAAAAGGGGTCCACTAGTACCAGTGTTGGTCATGGATTATATAATCAGTGGCTTAGACAAAGGGGGGAGAAACAAGGTGGAGGAGTCATGTTCCTGGTTAAGAAAAACTTAAATTTAATGAAAGTTACATATGGAGAGAACAGGGTAGAGATGATTTCAATAAGAGTTGAAGATAGTGATATGAAAAGCAGAAAGTTTACAGTGATTTACATGCCCCAGAAACAAGGTCTTGGAGAGATAAGAGATTATTTCAAGATGATAGAGGATATGAAATCTTCATTAAAAGAGACGCTGAAGGATGGAAATAAAGAGGTACTTATGGGAGACTTTAATTGCAAAGAAATATGTTGGGAAGAGATGATAGTGAAAGGTGAAGAGGATCAATGAGGAAATATATTACTCGACATGACTATAGAACTTACAGTGACACAATGGGTAAAAGAAAACACTAGATTTAGAAATAACAAAGAACCGTTCAGACTAGATTCATTATTTATGTCAGAAACTGAAATAGTAAACAAAATTGAATACAAGACACCAATTGCAAAGTGGCCACATTCTACTTGAGTTAGAATTAAAGGAGGAAATATATATAAAGAGAAATGAAAAACACAGAAAGGGAAGACTGATGTATAGTAAAACAGATTTTGAGAAACTTAGAAAAAAAAATTCTTAAAGTGAACGGGGAAAAATTCTACAAGAAACAAGTGGAAGAAAAATGGATGATTCTTATGAAAATCTACAAAGAAGGAGTGGACAAATATGTCCCAAAGCAAAAACAGGAAAAGGTGTATATTAAGTACTGGTTTGATAAAGGTGCAGGGAAGTGAAAGAAGAGATAAAAATTGGAAAAGATGGAGAAAAGACAAAAAAACCTAGAAAGTGGCAAATATATATCAATCAAAGGAAGGAATATATAAAAATACACAGGAAAGAAAAAAGAAACTGAAAAAGACAGAAAAATGTCAGGATCAGCCAAAAATATTCTATAGATATGTAAATGGTAAACTAAAAAATGAACAGGAAATAGTGAAACTACACCAAGGGAATATGAAATACACAGAAGATACAGAAATGGTGGAAGTAATGAGCAGACACTTCAAGTTGGTTTCTACTAGTGAAAAAAATTAAACACAGGATGAAGGGAGAGAAATGAAACTCTCCCCCATGAGGGAAATAAGAGTAACATGGAAAGCTTAAATAATGGATCAAATAATGAACCTTGATGTCAGGAAATCACACGGCCCAGATGGAATAGCAAATTGGATATTAAAAGAATGTAAAGAAGAACTAACAGACAAAATATATAACAATGTAAGTTGCTCACTTAAAGAAGGAAAAATACCAGAAGACTGGAAAAATACTGATATCGTACCAATTTATAAAGGAGGAAATAAGGAAAGACCCAAAAATTACAGACTGGTTTCCCTCACAAGCACAGTAGCTAAAATTTGTGAAAAAGTTATAAAAAGTAGATGGATAAAACATTTGGAGTAGAACAAGATCCTAAATCTGAGACAATTCGGATTTAGACAGGGAAGATCACGTACAACAAATTATCTGTACAAGAAAGGGATGGATGGATTGATTGTGTGTTCCTAGATCTACAAAAAGCTTTTGATAAAATCCCTCACAAAAAAATATTAAGAAAACTGGAAACCATAGGAGGGATACAAGAAAAACTACTGAAATGGATAGAGGACTTTTAGCATGGAAGAAAAATGAGAGTAGTGCTCAGAGATAAGAGTTCTACTTGGGAGGAGGATTAGTGAAGTTCCATGAGGATCAGTATTAGCTCCAATAATGTTTGCTATATATGTGAATGACATGGAGGAGGGTGTGGAATGTTACATGAACTTCTTTGCAGATGATGCAAAATTGTTAAAGAAAGTGAGTACTGAGACAGACTGTGACTCACTACAGAGAGATCTGAACAGGGTTTGGGAATGGAGTCAGAAGTGGGAAGTGGACTTCAACATAAAGAAATGTAGCATAATGGAATTTGGAAAAAAATAGACAAAAAAAAGGATATCAGGACAATATAAAATTGGTGAATCTGAAAAAGACCTGGGAGTGATCATCACAATAGATATGTCCCCTAACAAACATAAAAAAGTTGTTAGCAAAACCTACAACTTGCAAAGATCAATAAAAATGGCTTTTACTTGAATGAATAAATGGTAAAGAAAATATTAGTCACTGATAAGGTTCAAATTGGAGTATGTAGCTACACTGATCACCCAGTACTAAAAAGAATATAAAGAAAATTGAGAGAATCCAGCGAACTATAAAGATGGCCCCAACACCATCAAAAATGTCATATGAAGAAAGATTGTCTAAACTAGAACTACTGACTCTGGAATAAAGACCATTTACAGAATTATGAAAGATGTAGAAATCCTTGATAGAGACGACTTACTAAATTGGGATAAGATAAACACAAGAGGACATTTTAAAGAAACTCAAAAAGGACAGTTATAGAAGAGACATGAAAAAAAAACACTTTCTCCACAGAGTGGTGGATGTATGAAACATGTAGACGAAACAGTAGTGTGTGAAAAAACAATACAAGAATTTAAGAGCAAATCAAATATGGCAAGATGCAGACAGGATACCACGAGCATAGCTCCCCTTCCCATAAGATACAACTAGGTAAATACATTGAAATTCCTCTCTTCCTCACTTATGTTCCACGCCTCTGCCCTACACAGTGCTGCTGGCACAGCCACTCCTTCACATACACACACAGCAGTCAGAGTTGGATGTCTGGAAAGAGCTCTACTGTGCTAGGCAGCACTTCATCGCTAGAAAAATTTGGAACAACACTAGTTCTATATGCAAACGAGAAGGGAGTTGTGAATCGTGAGTGACCGAAATGGAGTAATGTTAACCACTTCCATACGGTGACGCCTACGTAGGCGGCATGAGGAGCAAGTGGGTACTCGATGATGCCGACGTCGGCATCTTGATTATATTTATTGTAGTCATACCTACGTAATTTCCATTCTCTCTAAACTGGCTTCATCAATTTTCTATGGTTATCAAAATACACGGGTAAAAGAGAACAAACGATTGAGCACTGACTTTATTTTTTATAATGCGATTATTATGATGCAACATCGCATGTCGGGCAGCTAATGCTGCCAGACGTGTGATGTGCCCCGGAGTGAAGAGGTTAATACAATTTAATGCTGATTATGTAAAATGGAAAAAAATAATAGTGAAATATGGAAAAACGAACCAGCAAAGAGATGTCTGGACATGAGTAGGGTGGAATCACCACTGGGGATAATTCCCAAACAAACATGTACAAACTAAACCCCCAAATCATACCAAAGGTTTGAAAATTAAGCTTTTTCTGGTTTCGCAAGAGGTGAAATTTTGGGTAGAGGGGTGGAAATGGATAGAGAGCCTAGGTATATAGATATTTTGAGAAACGGAGATTACTGATTTGTTAGATGAAATAATTAAATTGAAAAGTAAGCACAGGGCGATGTACAGAGAAATAGCTCAACTAAAAAAAATCTAATGAAGAAACCAACAGGGAGCTTGACGAACTGTAAAAGGAACTGAATACAATCAGGGGCGAGAATGAAAGAATGAAAAATGAAAAAAAGTGAAGGAGCAAACACAGGCAGTGACCAAGAAAGTAGAAGAGACAATGAAGGAGACTGATCTCCAAGAGATAAAGAAACAGTGGAAAGTGGAACAAGAAAATAAAAAATTATTGTTCAAAGAAATAGTAGAACAACAAATGAAGGAAAATGTCAAAGAAATGGTAATCAAAGTAATTAAGGTAAAAGGAAATTTGGTCAGGGACACAATGGATAAAAAAAGTGCATTGTAGTTTATGATATGAAAGAGAAACATGATGTACCTAGATATTATAGAGAAAAAGATGAGAAGAGATTGCTAAGGCAATTCTGAAGGAGATTCAAGAAGAGGGACAGGATATGGGCAAAGAAATTGAAGAATTGCATAGAATTGGAAAATACTTGAAAGAAAAACAACATAGCCCATTAAAAATAAACCTTAGGTCTCAAATGATAGCAGAAATACTATCTAAAACAAAGCTAACAAATAGTGAACATTACAAAAATGTATGGATTAAAAAAGAAATGAGCATTGAAGAAAAAGAGAAAGAAAAGGATCTTAGAAATGAAGCAACTGAAAAAAATGACCTGGACCTGAGGGAGAAAATGTTTGATAAAAAAAAAAGGAAACATAAGAAACATAATAGACAGAAAAGGATGAGAAAGGGAAAAATTTGAAATAACGTATACCAGAATAGACGGCATAATTTCAGGACTGAACAAATTAAATGACTTTCTGGCATTAGAAAAACCAGGCATAATGGGAATTGTAGAAACAAAATTAAAAAGTCCTCTACCACCAAACACTGGATGAAAAATAGAAAAGAGAAACATGGTGGAATAATATTTTTTACTAAGGCTATGTGACCAAGATAACAGAAGGAAAAAACAATGTGGAATTGATTAGGATGAAAGTTGAAAAGTGACATGAAAAGCAGAAAATTTGTAGTGATGTATGTACCCCCCAAAACACAGTCTTGGACAGAGAGTGATCATTCCAAACTGTTGGAAGACACAAAGAATGTACTAACTGATTTTCTGAAAGGAGGAGGAAATATAATGATTATGGGTGACTGTAATTCAAAAGAAATATGTTGGGAAGAAATGACAGTGAAGGGTGGAGAAGACCTTTGCAGAATCATACTACTGGATATGACCATTGAATACTAAAAGACAAACAAGAAATAGTAAGACCGCACCAATGGAATTACGAATATACAGAAAATATAGAAATGACTGAAATTATGAATAAATATTTCAAATCTGTATTCACAATTTAAAGTTCACCAAACTTGGGAGGAAATACAGAGAGAAAGATACCTCCCAATGAAAGAAATAACTGTGACACAGAAGGAAATCAGAGACCAAATAAAAAACCTTGATGTCAGAAAATCACATGGTCTGGGTGGAATTGCAAACTGGATATTAAAAGAATGCATAGATGAGTTGACGGACAATTTTTGATAAATTGGGATTTTTTGAATTTTATTTTTCAACTTAGAGTTCTAAAACTCTGATATTTGGATTCCATGTCTTTTTCTGATTCTAAATATATATACATACATATACCAAAGGCTTTTTCCCCCTTACAAGGGAGGTAGCCTAAAAGAAAAAGGCATAAAAACTATTCCTACCCATTCCATCCCTAAATACACTCCACTCCCCTCCACCCTCTTCCCTCCCTCTCATTTTGGCACCTGGATGACAGGTCATCCTTGCATCTTGTCCACTGCCCTGGGTCAGAAGCAGTGTCACAAGACACAGCACATCCACAGCAAGGGCGTTTCATTGAATAGGCGACCCCCTCCCTCTCCGTCCCCTCATGCAGAAAAGAAGACGTGGAGAAATCCCTTCGGGCTGCATCAAATTTTCTCACACATACTACCTTACTTTTATTACCCTAGTTATTGGTCACCAAATGTTAGTGACCTCTCATAGACCTCAAAATATCTGAAGTTATATTTCCTGAATGGTTATTCAGATTGACCTTTGAATTTCAGAAATGTGATTAGGACCCTAAAGCACCTATAAACCAAATTTCAGTAAAATCAGAGAGATGAGGGTGTTAATTTGATTTCTTTCTTTTTTTTTTTACCTCTCAAAGAATGTCCCCATTTTCTTATGAATGCTTCTTTAATGCTGTAGTTTTCTTATGAATTATTCTTCTTTTTCAGGTCATTGGGTCACTTTCTGACAGGTGTGTGTGCAATCATTGGAGGTGTGTTCACTGTAGCAGGACTCATAGATGCACTCATCTATCATTCTAGCAAAGCCTTACAGAAGAAAATTGAGATTGGCAAAGCAACTTAGAGATGGGTGTTGATAGACAGGAAATTTATCTATAAAGATGTGCTTGGTTGTGGATGTACACAAGTCATTTAGTTACAACACACATCATCATCATTTTGTAGATATGGATGTATCATAACTAAAAGACATTCATTTTCATGAGCAGTTAGATTTTATAATGTTTGGCAGATTTGTATGGGTTATAAGTAGGATTTTTTATAAGATAGAGAAACACAGTTACTGCATAAAATATGTGTATTGAAGTATTTTGTATATAAATATTTACTGGTAAATAGTGTCAATACTTTGCTAAATAGATATACAAGCCCATTGATCTTTTCTATTATAACAGATGCATTCAGTCTCATTGTGTGCTTTATGTGTTGTTTACAAATTTTTATTGATGAACATGTTTTTCTCATGTGAATATTGATACGGACCATATGTTATCCATCTCAGCAAAGGACTGTTTTCCATTGCTAAATTCTGTTTACTTTTCCTGTCATACAGCTATTAAAGAGACCATTAGTGAGAGTTTGCATGAGGTTGTCCTCTAAGACAGACATTGGAGAGAATCATCATATCTCCACTGCTTTTCTTCAAATTCCATTCTGGAGATATAGCCTCAAGGGATTGATATCCAGTCTCCAAACCAGACTCAAGGTCTCTATTGGCTAAGACTATCTTTCCTCAACTTTTTCACAAAAAAGAGCTAACATCTGGTGACTACTTCCCTTCTCTTTGTGATGGGAGATAGAAACACTCACACTAACACTGTATAAACAGTTGACCAACATTTCTTCTTGGAGGAATCTATTAAAGAGTCAGATTATTCTTGACTACTGTATAGCTGTGGATTTCTGGTCAAAGAAACTCAAGGCAATCATTATTATTATTATTATTATTATTATTATTATTATTATTACAATTGTTAGATTTATAGAGAATTAATCTGAAAAGGTGGGCACATTTCCATATTGACAACTGGTGGTGGTGATAGGCCATTAATTAATAAATTTTTGTTTTGTGTGGATTTGAATCAATTGTGGTAGTCAGGTAGTGAAGGCAAATGAATGTACATTGATAGGTTATCCTGTGGATAAGAGAATATAGTAAATATTGTATGTGCTGGCATATAAGATGCATCCCTATTTAACAAGGACATTTTGAAAAAAATATGTATTTCTTTTCTTAAGATATCTATCTGGTATATAAATATTTTGAGAAGAGTAAATATAGTTACTTGAGAAAAAATTATTGATAGTAAAAGGATTTTGTAGGGGGGGAAAAATTGTGTGCAATTGTAATAGATATCATTGTTATCAACTATTCCTACAGCAATATTAATTAAGCACATTTTGTATATAAAATGATGGTGATAGTTCCATTTTAATTCACCTGGTAAATTAAAACAGTTATTGACAACAGCATGATGTCATTGTTGCACACAAGACTACTGCTTAACTCACCCCACATCCCCTTAGCCAAACACAATAGATTGATAATTTTGTATCCAGCATGTCATTCAGTAATATGGCCATATAAATACAGTGATTTTTGCATTCCTTAAAGAAGAATGTACATTATACACTGGTAAACATAGTAAATTACTTAAAGAACTCCACATGTTCATTTAGATATTTTATTATTGTTTGTATGGTTTTACATCACAAACTCCCCCTCATTGGGAGGCTAGGATGGTGCCCCTTGCAGAGGACTTTGTAGCATGGAATTTAATGAACCATGCCTTTGGTTCAACTTTACTGGTTGCAGAGTTCGAACCACCATCTCAAGTTTCGTCACAAGAAATGATGCCTAACCCACTCGGCCAGCTAAAAAAAATCCTTGTGATGAGGAGAAAGTACATTGAATAAAGAACTCAAGAAATTATTCATAGTTTTCATGAAATAAAATGTCAACAAATGGTGTATGGAATTCTTTGAAGAAAACAAGGTTTCAGTCACTGATATATTAACTAATGGGGTATACACTGGGATAGGGTACATTCAGAAGATCAAGAATCACATAATAATACAACTTTGTACAAATTACTAAATGTCATGAATGGTGAACCATGTGATGGTAGACCTGGGTAATTGGAAGAGGTGGGATGGAGTCCTGTGTTGTTTCTCGAGTCATTTTGGGGGTGGGGTTTTTACTTGCTCAAAAAGGATGTAGCTGCCATTAGCAGAATATTAACCCCTTCCATACGGTGCCGCACACGTAGGCGTCATGGACTTAGATCTCGGTGGCAGCAGCCAATGCCAGCCGTACGACGTGTCGTAATAATACTCGCATCATAAAATATAGTCACCGCTTATATCGATCGTTCTCTCTTCACCCGTGAATTTTGATAATCATAGAAAATGCGATTACAAAAGAATTAGAAAGAATTTCATTATGGAGGGGCGACTACAATAAATATAATCAAGACACCGATATGGCAGCCTCGCGAATACACTCGCTCCCCATGACGCCTACGTGTGCGGCACCGTATGGAAGGGGTTAATGGAAGATTGCTCCTAGGAATGTGAGTGTAGTAGTTTCAGAGGGAGCAGTTTGTTGAGTGTAGTTAGAGAGCTTATGGGAGGGTTTTAGTTGAGAGGATTAGGAGGGGAACAGAGGGAGTAATTGGTAAAGAACAGAGTAGGTTTAAGATAGGTATGGGTTGTGTGGATCAAAATTTTGTGGTAGGACAGATATGTAAGAAAGCTTTAGGAAAAGGTAAGGATGTTTTTGGGGGGCTTTTATGGATCTGGAAAAGGCATATGACCAGATAGACAGGAGGGCAATGTGGGAGGTTTTGCAGATATAAGGGATTGGAGGAAAGCTCTTAAGGGCAGTTGAGAGTTTTTACAAGAGTAGTAGAGCTTGTATTAGAATTAGAAGTGGAGAGAGCGAGTAGTTTGAGGTAAAGGTAGGACTTCACCAGGGATGTGTCATTTCACCATGGCTGTTCAATATGTATATGGATGGGATGGTGTGGGAGGTAAGTGCAAGGGTAATCAGGGGATTGGAGATAAAGGAAATAAGAGAAAAGTGGAAGGTAAGCCAATTGTTGTTTGCTGACAACACTGCTAGTGGCAGGATCAGAGGGTGGGAATAAGAAAATGATGGAGTTTGGGAAGGTGTGAAAGAGGAATATGTTAAAGGTAAATGTGAGAAAAAGTAAGGTGATGAGATGTATAAAAGAAAAAGATGGGAGCAATTTGGAAATATTAAAAAAGAGAGGCTGGAGGAAGTGGATAGCTTTAGATACTTGGGGTCACATGTGACAGGAAAGGGAGGAATGGAGGTGGAAGTAAATTGTAGATTGAGAGAAGCAATTAAGTGCCTTGGAGGATAAAAAAGTGTAATGAGAAATAAACATTCGGGAATGGATGCTAAGAGGAGATTGTATTTACCTAGTTGTATTATATGGGAAGGGAGGTATGCTCATGGTAACCTTTGTATCTTTCAGCATAATTTTTTTTTTTTTTTAATCTTGAATAGTGTTTGCACACACAGTTTTCTTATCTAAGTTATTCCAGGTATCCACCACTCTATGTGGGAAGCTATTCTTTTTCAGATCTCTTCTATAATTATCCTTTTTGAGTTTCTTTTCATGTCTTGTTTTTCTGTTGTCCCATTTTAATAAATCATCTCTATCTAGGATTTCCATTCCTTTCATGATCCTATAAATAGTAGATCTCCTCTTTCTCTTCTTTGTTCCAGAGTAGTTGGTAGTTCCAATTTAGGCAATCTTTGTATGTTAATTTGGAGAGAGTTGGTGCCATTTTTGTTGTTGCTCTTTGTATTCTTTCTAATTTCTTTATATTCTTTTAGTACTGGGTGTCCATAGTGTTGCTGTGTACTCCAGTTTTGGTCTTATTAGTGTAACTAATATTTTTTAATTGTTTCCTCATCCAAATAGTCAAATGGCACTTTCATATATCTTAATAGGTTGAAGGTTTCTCCAACTATTTTATTGATATGTTTGGTGACATGTCTTTGCTGATTATTACTCCAAGGTCTCTTTCTGAGTTCACTTTTTTTACTTCACCAATTTTATAATTTCTCGATATTCTATTTTTACTTTTTCCAAACTCCATTATATTACACTTCTTGATATTAAAGTTTACTTCCCACTTTTGACTCCATTTCCAGATATTGTCTAGGTCTATCTGTAATGATTCACAATCTTCCTCTGTACTTTTTTAGTATTTTTGTGTCATCTGTGAAGTTCATATAACATTCCACACCTTCATCCATGTCATTTATATATATGGTAAACATGATTGGAGCCAATACCAAACCTTGCGGGACACCACTTATCATTTCTTCCCAGGTAGAGTATTTGTCTCTAATTACTACCTTCATTTTCCTCCCAGTCAGGAAGTCTTCCATTTCAATAAATTTCCTTTGATGCCACCCATTGATTCTATTTTTCTTATTAGTTTTTTGTGTGGTACGTCATCAATTTTTTTTGTAGGTCTAGAAAAGCATAGTCTGCCCATCCATCCCTTTCTTGTATTATTTCTATTAGTCTCGAATAGAAACAGATCAGGTTTGTTGTACATGATCTTCCTTGTCTAAATCCAAATTTATTTGGATTCTGTATATTGTTTTCTTCCAGATGCTTAACCCATCTATTTTTGATAACTTTTTCACATGTTTTTGCTATTGTGCTTATAAGGGAGACTGGTCTGTATTTGATTGGATTTTCCTTGTTCCCTCCTTTATATATTGGTACAATATTTGCATTTTTCCAGTCCTGTGGTACCTTTCCTTCTTTGAGTAAGTGTTTAATTATCTTGTATATTTTGTCCATCAACTCCTCTATGCATTCTTTCAATATCCAATTTGTAATTCCATCCGGACCATGTGATTTTCTGACATCAAGATTTTTTATTTGGTCTCTGATTTCCTTCTGTGTCACAGTTATTTCCTTTATTGGGGGCTATCTGTCTCTCCTTATTTCCTCACATTTTTGTGAACTTTCAATTGTGAATACTGATTTGAAATGATTGTTCATAATCTAAGCCATTTTTACTTCTTTGTATTCATAATTCCCTTGGTGCAGTCTTACTATTTCTTGTTTGTTAGTTTACTATTTACATATCTGTAAAATAGTTTAGGTTCCTTGCATTTTTCTATTATATCTCTTTCATAGTTTCTCTTTTCATCTCTGCATATTTTTACATAATTATTTCTTAGTTTGTATGTTTGCCATTTACTCTTTTTTTTATGCTTTGTCTCTTTTATCCTTAGCCTCACTACATTTTTTGTTGTATCAGCTTTTTATGGTACATACTTGTTCACTCCCACATTGTAAATTTCTTTTAGGATATTCCATTTCTCTTCCATTTTTGTTTCTTCATTTAGGAAGTTTTTCCAATTTGCGTTTTGAAAGAATTTTCTGAGTTTCTCAAAATCCATTTTGTTATACATTAGTCTTCCTTTTCTATGTTTCTCATTTCTTCTTAAGTCCATTTGCTCTTTTAGTTTGAATTCTATTAGTACATGGTCTCTCTTCCCTGTTGGAGTTTTGTAATCAATTCTGTCCACAATTTCAGGTTCTGACATAAGTATTAAATCTAGTCTTGATGGTTTCTCATTGTTTCTGTATCTAGTATTTTCCTTTACCCACTGAGTCATTATGTATTCAATGGTCATATCAAGTAGCATGTTTCTGCAGAGGTCTTCTCCACCTTTCACCGTCATTTCTTCCCAATATATTGAGTTAAAATCACCCATGATTACAATATTTCCGCTTTCAGTAAATTAATTTATATTTTGTGTCTTCCAACAGTTTGGAATGATGGCTTTCTGTCCAAGATTGTGTTTTGGGGGGCACATACATTACTACAAATTTTCTGCTTTTCATGTCACTGTTTTAAACTTTTATCATAATTGTTTCCACATTGTTTTTTCCTTCTGTTACCTTTGTCACATTTAAGTCTATCCTTGTCAAAAATAATACTCCTCCACCCTGTTTTTCCTTTCTATTTTTCATCCAATGGTTGTATAGACCTTGTCCCACAGTATTTGGTGGTAGAGAACTTTTTAATTTAATTTCTACAATTCCCATTATGTTTGGTTTTTCTAATGTCAGATAATCATTTCATTTGTTCAGTCCAGAAATCATTCCATCTATGTTGGTATAAGCTATCTTTAATTTTTTCCTTTCTCATCTGTTTGTGTCTACAGTGTATCCTTTTTCTTGATATACCATTTTCTCAGCCTCAGGTCCAGCACTCTCTCTCGCTCTCTCTCTCTCTCTCAAAAAAAAAAAAAAAATCAGTTTCAGTTCTCTTTTCCTTTTTTTCATTTGCTTCATTTGTAAGTTCTTTTTCTTTTTCTTCATTGCTCATTTCTTTTTTATTCATACATTTTTGTAGTGTTCACTGTTAGTTTTGTTGTTCTAGATAGTACTTCCTCTGCTATCATTTGAGACCTAAGTTTTACTTTTAGTGGCCTATATTGTTTTTCTTTTGAGTATTTGAGTGTTTTTCTTTATATCCTATCCCTCCTCTTGAATATCTTTCAAAATTTCTTAGCAATCTCTTTCTCTTTTTCTTTCCTATGTCTAGGAACATCATGTTTCTCTTTAATACCATAGATTACAATGCACTTTTTTTATCCATGTCCCTGACCAAATTTCCTTTTTCCTTAATTACTTTAATTATCGTATCCTTAGCATTTTCCTTGACTTGTTGCTCTACTATTTCTATAAAAGTTTTTTTTTTTTTTCCCTGCTCTACTTTCCACTGTTTCTTTATTTCTTGGAAATCATTTTCTTTTATCTTTTCTTCCACTTTCTTGGTCACTGCCTGTATTTGGTCCTTCATTTCTTTTTTCAATGCCTCATTTTTATTTATATCTTCATTTTTCAATCTTTCATTTTCTCCCTTGATCATATTTAGTTCCTTTTTCAAACCATCTAGCTCCCTGTAAGTCTCATCATTTGTCGTTCTTAGTATTTATTCATCACCCTATGCTCACTTTTTAGTTCAATTTAATTTGATAAATTGTTGATCTATTTTTCACTATATTTTTATACCTGGGCTCTCTATTTCTTCCCCTCTATTCATAATTCCACCTTCTCTATCAGAATCCAAATATATATATATCAAGGACTACTATTACACAGGACGTGCGCACCCAGATCCCTGGGTCCGCTAGTGGAGCCCATTGCTCTCTTTGTAACCTAACATTTTATATTGGACAAATATATCAAAACTAGAAACCTAACATTGTATATAGAACAAATATATCAACTATTGACTTATTCAATGCAGTATAAGTTAATATAAACTTTTATAGTGAAATAAGAAACTATTTTCAAGGCACTGTTATGCTTTGAAATGCCAATTTTAGCCGGACTTAACAGGTATTATTGTATGAGGTTAGTGGACACCAGGGTTGTCTTTTTTTTTTTTTTTTTTAATCGGATTTATTTGATTTAAATAGCTTTTTTTATAGATTTTAAATATTGTGGGATTGCTATCTGATTTCTAAAGGACATTTTTTAGCATATCAATATAAAGAGCAGTGTTATATAGACTTGCCACAAGTATACAAGGAATGGTATAAGCTGTATGTGAGGACGGTATGCTCAGGTTCACTCGATTCCTCCAAGAGTTTTCTCATCTTAGTGACATTTGCTGCATTGTCTGTCATAACACCTCCAATGTGACAACCAAAATCTTGTTCAGTCTTCTTGATCGAATTTTGTACAAGTTGTAGAAGATATTCAGCAGTGTGAGGTTTCCCTGATGTGTCTATTGTGTCAACTAAATAAATCTGACCAATGGATGTTGTTAGAGTGACACATATTATGGGCTCATTATGGATGTTAGACCACCCATCAATTGAAAGACATACAGTTTCATTATTTAGGTCATCTGCACACTTTTTATATTCCTTTTCATACACAAGATCCAAGTACTTATCAGCAATGTCTTCTCTGGATGGAGGAATATAACCTGGCCTCAGGTTCTGAACCATCTTGAGAAACTAAGGATGCTGAACAAGACGAAATGGTGAATTTGTAGCAAATATAATTCTTGCAACTTTGTCGAGATTTTCCTTTTGAGATGGCTGAAGTTTTTATGATAAATCTGCCCAGAGATGTTGATGACTTTCAGATGAAAATGATTTAGCCGAAGTGGCGCCTGTGGAGGAGTCTGATAGTGACCTTTTTAATGGTGGAGTCAGGTTTGCAGATAATTCAAGTGGAGCCGATGATAAAGGGATTGGAGCTGTTGATACAGATCCTGAAATGGAAACTGAAAATTTTAGTATATTGCATAATTTATAAATGGATAAATAAATGAATGAATACAGTGTGATTTAGGCTACTTTTGAGCACAGTAGTTATTTTTTTAGATGATCATATTCACACAAGCCACTAAATTATTTGGAAATAACAGGATATGAAATAGGCGGGCTTGGAATTCAGCCCACACTGGATTCAGTCCACTTTTAAAATCACTAAAAATAATGGGTTAGGTTAGGCTAAATCTCTTTGGGCTGAATTCCAATGGAACCTATGAAATATATTACACAATGTTGAATGAAATGAATAACAATCATCTAGGCCCCAAAGTTGAGTGGATACAGTATATTATAGTGATATAGTCATTACCCAAATTTAGAAGTAATGGAGTTGAAGTATCATCTCTTTAAGCCTTTACATTTTTATTGCATATGCTCTCCATTGTTCACCAAATTTATATAGTTGTGTATGAAAAGGGAGAAATGCACACAATATAAGTAAAATTATTTACCTGGGTCATCAATTTCTTCTGTATGCTGTGGCTGACCTTGGCATTTATCTCTGTGAGATTTTAATCTTGACACAATGCCCTGTAGTTCCTGGCTGCAGTATTTGCATTTAGCTCGGTACCCTTTGCCAGAAATTGTTGGTAGTTTTTCAAAATAATTCCAGACAGGATCATTTTTTCTGCCTGAAGGAACCACTGCCAGGTCCAGAAGACATCCTGGTTGATTCCAAAGCAGCAACTGACTCATTGAGAAGCTGCTTACCTAGAACAAGTTTCAACAAGAATCTTGTTGAAAGTTGTTGCATGCTGCACAGTGATATCTATATATATTGCATATAGGCTTATACCGTTCTTTGTATACTTGTGGCAAGTCTATATAACACTGCTCCTTATATTGATATGCTAAAAATGTCCTTTAGCAATCAGATCGCATATCAGATAGCAATCCCACAATATTTAAAATCTATAAAAAAAAATCTATTTAAATCATATATATCTGATCTAGATACAAAAAAAAAAAATAGATTTTTTTATATTCTTTAACAAGATAAAAAAAAAAAAAAAATCAACCCTGGTGTCCACTAACCTCATACAACACTTGTGAAGTCCAGCTAATATTGGCATTTCAAAGCATAACAGTGCCTTGAAAATATTTACTTATTTCTTAGTTTTATATTAACTTATACGGCATTGAATAAGTCAATAGTTGATATATTTGTTCATTATATACAATGTTAGGTTTCTAGTTTTGATATATTTGTCCAATATAAAATTTTATAAATAACACTGTTTTTAAAACCCGTCACGTAAAACGAACTTATGAACACAGTAAAATCAATGCAGAACAAGAAATCACTCGATTGCACAGGAATCAATATGAACCTCGTAAAAGAAATTATGCCTATCATCAAAAATCATTTTCTGACATGCAATAATTTATTTGAACAAGGAATATTTCCAGATGCAATGAAAATAGCAAAAGTAATACCGATATTCAAATCAGCCGACAAATCAAGTTATAATAACTATAGACCAATTTCACTATTACCACAGTTTTCTTGAGAAGTTATTCACAATTCGCCTTGACTCATTTCTAAAAAAAAAAAAAAAAAGACGTCATTTACCATAGTCAATATGGATTTCAACGAAATCTTTCAACGTCAACAGCAGTAATGGAATTAATTGAAGAGATAACTAACAATATAGTACAGAAAAAGATACCCGGCATATTTATTGATCTTAAAAAGGCATTTCACACAGTAAATCATGAAATCCTAATTCGAAAGGACGAATACTATGGGCTAAGAGGTAAAGTTAATGACTGGTTAAAAAGTTATCTAAAAAACGGGAAACAATATGTAGCCATTGAGGAAGAAAGATCACATATTCTAACAGTTACATGCGGAGTACCTCAAGGCTCAGTTCTAGGACCTAAACTATTCTTACTATACATTAATGACATTACAAATGTATCCAACCTTATGAAATTTATACTGTTCGCCGACGATACCACCATTCTATGCTCCGATATAAATTTCGACAAACTGATCAAGACAATGAAGGATTATGTCAGCTATCCAACTGGTTTTCAGCCAATAAACTATCCTTAAACGTATCAAAAACTAACTACCTGCTTTTCTACAAAAATAATTAAAGCACTAAGCCGATCAAAATAAACAACGAAATTATTGAAAAAGCGTCCGTCAGTAAATTCCTAGGCGTGTATTTAGACGATCACCTTAATTGGAAACATATAAATCACGTGATAAATAAGATGTCCAAAACTTTAGGAATAATGCATAAAATGAGAAATATCCTCAATGGAAATACCCTACGTACCATTTACTGTAGTCTACTACTACCATACCTAAACTATTGTTCAGAAATTTGGGGTAATACTTATCAAACTAATCTTCAATGCATAATTACCTCTCAAAAAAGGCACTGCGTATAATCTGCAATGTAGGTCGTTTAGAACATACAAATAATTTATTTAAAAAACTAAATCTACTGAAATTCAAGGACTTTATAAAGTACAAAACTGCCATTGTTATGCACCAAATCTACAATAAACAAATGAATCAAAACATATTGAAATTTTACTCAACTTACGAAACTCGCTATGCGACTAGGCATACAAACGACTTCTTTAAAACTCAATACAGAACAACAAAAAACAGGCCAATGCTTATCTATTATAAGTGTTAACACATGGAATAAACTTGAAAAGGAATTACCTAAGACAAAATGTTTATCAACATTCAAACGATATTTAAAAAAGTTTAATCTATAAGTATTAGTATATAGAACATTTCAGGTCCATTTCATGGAGAAACTGTTATGTGCCGTCCAAGTTTTTTTTTCCTGCAGGTGACGGTGACCCGGATCCGCGCAGTAAGCAATTATCGTCCCATCAACAATCGACCTGACCTCTCACCTTTCACTTGACCCCCACAAGATGCGATGCTCGCACGTGACCCTGATTCCTATGTGAGGTCGGAGTTAGCGGGCGTCGTTTCGCATTTCATTGTATTTACCTAGTTGTATTTACCTAGTTGTATTTTGCGGGAAGGGGAGCTATGCTCGTGAGGTCCCGCCTTCATATCTCATTTTATCTAAACTATTTTTAAATTCATGTATTGTTTTTGCACACACCACTTTCTCATCTAGCTTGTTCCAACTGTCTAATACTCTGTGAGGAAAGCTCTTCTTTTTCACATCTCTTCTATAGCTGTCCTTTTTTATTTTCTTTCCGTGTCCTCTTGTGTTTCTCTCGTCCCTATTTAACAAGCACTCTCTATCGAGTACCTCTGTGCCTTTCATGATTCTGTAAATAGCTATCAAATCTCCTCTCTCTCTTCTTTGCTCTAGTGTCTGTAGTTCAAGTTTTTGTAGTCTCTCTTCATATGATAGTTTTGAGAGTGTTGGTGCCAATTTTGTTATTGCTCTTTGTATTCTTTCTATTTTTTTTTATACATTTTTTTGTACTGGGTGACCATATCGTTGCTGCATATTCCAATCTAGGCCTTATCAATGTGATTAGGATTTTCCTCATCATTTCTTCGTCCAGGTATGTAAATGCCACTTTGATTGTTCTTATTAAATTATAAGTTTCTCCAAAAATTTTATTTATATGTTTCTCAGGTGACATATTATTCATAACAATGACTCCCAGGTCCTTTTCATTTTCTACTTTTTTTATTCCTTCTTCTCCAAATGTATATGATCCTGATATTCTGTTTTTGCTTTTTCCAAATTCCATTATACTACACTTTTTTGTATTGAACTCCATCTCCCACTTCCTACTCCAGTTCCTGTACTTTATTTAGGTCTCTCTGCAGTGATTCACAGTCCTCTTCAGTTTTCACTCTTTTCTTAGCAGTTTGGCATCGTCTGCAAAGAAGCTCATATAGCTTTCAATTCCTTCATCCATATCATTAATATAGATATCAAACAGTATTGGGGCCAGCACTGTTCCCTGCGGTACACCGCTGATCACTTCATTCCATTTTGAGTGCTGGTTTCTTATCACTACTCTAATTTTTCTTTCTTGCAAAAAGTCTTCCATCCAATTTAGTAATTTACCTTGTATTCCTCCTTCAGATTCTAGTTTTTTAAGCAACTTCTTATGTGGTACTTTGTCAAAGGCTTTTTTTAGGTCTAGAAATGCACAATCAGCCCATCCATCTCTTTCTTGCATTATATCTATTAGTCTTGAATAGAAGCATATTAAATTGGTGACGCATGATCGTCCTTGTCTGAATCCAAATTACCTTGGATTTAGTACGTTGTTTTTTTCCAAGTATTTTACCCATCTACTTTTGATAATTCTTTCACAAATTTTTGCTATGGTGCTTGTTAGAGAGACTGGTCTATAGTTGGTGGGTTCTTCTTTATTTCCTCCTTTGTATATAGGTACTATATTTGCTTTTTTCCAATCTTCTGGAACTTTTCCTTCTTTCAAGGAGCTGCTTATTATGCTATGTATTTTGTCTGTTAGTTCATTCTTTGCATTCTTTCAGAATCCAGTTTGCTATTTCGTCTGGTCCATGTGATTTTCTGACATCAAGATTACTCAAGTGTATCAATATTTCATTCTTTGATACTTCTATTTCTTCTATAGGGGGGACTTTCTCTTTCCATTCAATCTCTTCAGTTTGTATGTTCTCCCTTGTAAACACTGATTTAAAATGTTTGTTCATAATTTCCGCCATTTCCATTTCCTCAGTGTATTCAACTCCCCCTTGTCTTAATTTCTCCAATTCCTCTTTGTTTTTCAGTTTGCTGTTTACAAATCTGTAAAATAGTTTTGGTTGATCTTTGCATTTGTCTATGACGTCTTTTTCATATTTTCTCTTTTCCTCTCTGCACGTTTGTACATATTCATTTCTATAACGGTATATATTTTCCATTTTTCAGTTTCTGTCTTTTTTCCATTTTTTCCAGGCTTTGTCTCTTTTGTCTTTTAACTCCCTACAACTTTTGTTGAACCAGCATTTTACATATTCTTTTTGTTGTTTTTGTCTTGGGACCTACTTTTCCACTCCTTTTTTGTACTGTTTTGTCAAGATGTTCCATGTCTCTTCCACTGATGTGTCTTCTTTGTATATTTCTTCCCAGTTTTCTTGTTGAAAGAATGTCTCTTATTTTATCAAAGTTTGTTTTTTCATACATCATTCTTCCTTTTCTATATTGTTCATTTCTTTTCATATATTTTTCTTCATTAAGCTCCAGTTCAATCAATATGTGGTCACTTGTACCTATTGGTGTTTTATATTCAATCTTGTCCACTATTCTAGGTTCAGTTGTAATTAATAAGTCTAGTCTCGATGGTTCTTCTTCATTTCTATACCTAGTGTTCTCCTGTATCCATTGTGTCATTGTGTGGTCAATAATCATCTCAAGTAGAGCGTTTCCCCATGAGTCGTCTCCACCCTTTACTGTCATTTCTGTCCCAGCAGATTTCTTTGCAATTAAAGTCGCCCATCATAACTATTCTTCCTCCATCTTCCATTATTTTATTTAATGTTATCTTTGTGTCCTCTAACATACTTTTATGTTCACTCTCCTCCCATGAGGCTGTTTTTGGAGGCACATAATTTATCACAAATTTTCTGCTCTTCTTATCTCTGTCTTCCACTTCTATCATAATCATCTCTACTGTATTCTTTCCATATATGACACCTTTCACGTTTATATCCTTCTTAGTCAGGAACATAACTCCACCCCCTTGCTTTTTCACTCTGTTTCTAATCCAATAATTGTATGCATCATGTCCTACACTGTTGGGTGGTAGTGGGCCTTTTAATTTTGTTTCTACAATTCCCATTATGTCCGGTTCTTTTTCCTTCAAATAATCATTCAGCTCATTCAATCCTGTTATTAATCCATCTATATTTGTGTAAGACACTCTTAGTTTTCTGCCACTTCCATTGTGTTCTCTGTTTCCCTTATGTTTTTCTTTTGTATGTCGAACTTCCTTAGTTTCATGTTCACTACTCTCCAATAGAATCTCTCTTTCTCTGACTCCGTTCTGTTCTCGTTTTTTGCCTTAGCTTCCAGTCTTTTCTGCTTTTCTTCCTCTCTTTCCTCTTTATTCATTTCCCTTTTTATCCATATCTTTTTATATTGTTCACTTGTTGCTAGTTTCCCTGTTTTGGATAAGATATTCTCTGCCGTTGTTTGTGACTTGAATTTAATCTTAATTGGTCTGGTCTTGTCTGTGCTATACTTTCCGAGTCTAAATTTCTCTTCGATTTGTTTCATAATTTCTGGTTCATCTTCCTGAACTGATTCTAGTAATTGGCTTACTTTTTCATTTTCCTCTTTGATTCTTGTGGTTCTATCTGGGTTGTGTTTCTCTTCCATTCCTAATATAATTATACATTTCTTCTTGTCTGCTAAATCTCTTACTATATTCTCCTTTTGTCTCATCACTTTAATAACTGAGTCTTCAGTATGTTCTTTCAATTGCTGTTTGACTATGTCAGTGAATGAAACCTTATTTCCTTCTTGGGTTGTTTTCCAATTCTTAGCTTCTTTAGCTATTGTCTCTCTGTTTTCTTTACTATTCTTCTTCAATTCCTCATTCTCCACCTTTACATCTCTTAACTGTCTTTTTAGGTCTTCTATTTCATCAGTTAAGTTTTTATTCGCCTTTTCTAGTTCTTCCAATCTTTCAACCCTTTGTAAAATGGTGTTCATATGACCTAACCTACTCTCCAAGTCCTCGATCACCTTATCAACCTTCTCCTTATCAACCCCCACCCTCTTTAAATCCCTTGAAAATATTCTCATCACTTTCTACTGTATTGTTCCTATCTATACTTCTAATCTTTACATTCTTATTAGACATTTCGTCGTCTTCCAATTGGGATTGCGGTCGTTTGTTTACTTTTCGGCGGTCTGCTTGGGCCAAGTCCTCTACTTCCTCATTTCCTTCCATTTCCCCAGCAATCCCTCCCCTTCTCCTCTTTCCTTACTTTCCCACTACCCCACGAGCAGTTTCCCCCCCCCCCACCCTGTAAATACAAAAAGGCACTTCTCTTTGCGTTGGAATCCACAATCTGCACTTTTCTTCAGAACGTTATTCAATCCGTCAGTTCGTTGAATGTGTGTGTATATGTGTATGTATATATGTATATATGTGTGTGTATATGTGTATGTATGTATCATACTAACATGTAACAAATATATATATATATATATATATATACATATATATGTATATGTATATATATATATATATATATATATATATATATATATATATATATATATATATATATAATATATTTAGGTTATTTTGTCCTCAAATCACTGTTATGAGGCAGAGATATATGAGAGTAAGAGTTTAAATGTATTTGAGATGAAATATGTGAGAAGTGTGGTATGGGTTACAAGGTTGGATAGGGTGAAAAACAAGGTGAGAAGGAGAGTAGGGATGGAAAAGGAGATGGCAGATAGGGTTGATGAAAGAGTATTGGGATGGTTTGAACACAGAAAGAATGAAGAAAGATTAGTAAAGGCGTGGAAGGCAGAGGTGGATGGAGTGAACATGGGATGTGCTGTGTCTTGCTGCATTTCTTTTGACCCAGGGTGATGGGCAAGATGCAGGGATGACCCCTCATCCAAAAGGAGCCAAGATGGAAGGGAGGGAGGGGTGGTTAATGGGGATGGAATGAGTGGGAGTGGAATTATGCCTTTTGACTTTGGCTACTTCCCTTGTAAGGGGGAAAAAGCCCCTTATATATGTATGTATGGTCCTAGGAAATGAAGACTGGTTGTATTATGGAAAGGCAAAGGGATTTGTTTTCCCTGAAGATTGGTGTTAGATTCCAGCATATTTCTTTGGTGTTATGTTTAATCTATCAGTATGTGCCAAGGGCTTTTTCCCCCTTATAAGGGAGATAGTCACAATATCATGTTTGATAGTATTGTTATATAGATGAGATGTGAAAGAGGATATGGTTTAACATGACACACTCACCCCCTATATCGGGAAGCTAGGACGGTGCCCCTCACAGAGGGCTTTGTAGCGTGGAATTTATTGAACCATGCCCTTGGTTCAACTTCGCTGCTGGCAGGATTCGAACTACCCTCACCTTGACCTTCACCGCAAATAACGACATCCCAACCCACTCAGCCAGCGAGATGTGAAAGGATTGTAGAAATTTAACTAATGTACATAGAGGCACAGTATTTACCTAGTTGTATTATACGGGAAGGGGAACTATGCTCATGGTGACCGGTCTTTGTATCTCACATCTAGTTTGTTCTTGAGTTCTTGTATGGTGTTTGCACACACTATTGTTTCGTTCAATTTGTTCCAGATATCCACCACTCTGTGTGGAATTTTTTTTTTAGATCTCTTCTATAACTATCCTTTTTGAATTTCTTTTCATGTCTTGTTTATCTTCTATCCCACTTTGATAAGTCTTCTTTAGCAAGGACTCCCATGCCTTTCATGATTCTGTAAATGGCCAATAGACCACCTCTTTCTCCTCTTTGTTCCAGGTTTGGTAGTTCCAGTTTAGACAATCTTTGCTCGTATGTCAATTTTGAAAGTGTTGGTGCCATCTTTGGATTCTATTTTCCTTACATTCTTTTTTGTACTGAGTGTCCATAGTGTTGCAGCATACTCCAGTCTTGGTCTTATCAATGTGACTAGTATTTTCTTTACCATTACATTATCCAAGTAATTAAAAGCCACCTTTATTGATCTTAATAAATTGTAGGTTTCTCCAACTATATTGTTGATATGCTTGTCTGGTGACATGTCTTTGCTGATAATTACTCCTAGGTCCTTTTCAGAACCAACTTTCTTTACTTCCTTTGCACTGATTTTATATTCTCATGATATTCTTTCTTTACTTTTTCCAAGTTCCATTATACTATATTTCTTAATGTTGAAGTCCACTTCCCAGTTTTGACTCCATTCCCAGACCATATCCAGGTCTCTCTGTAGCAATTCACAATCTTTTTCCGTACTTACATGGAACATAAGAGAGGAAGAGAGAAGGAGTTTGAATGTGAGATGAAATGTCTGAGAAGTATGATAGGGGTTACTAGGCTGGATAGAGTGAGAAATGAGGAGGTGAGGTGGAGAACAGGGTTGGAAAGGGAGTTGGGAGATAGGGTTGATGAAAGAGTATTAGGATGGTTTGGACACATGGAAAGAATGAGTGAAGAAAGATTAGTAAAATAGGTGTGGAAGGCAGAGGTGGAAGGAGTGAATATGAGGGGGCGTCCTAGGATGAGATGGATGGATGGGGTAAAAGGAGTATTATGAAAGAGAGGAAGGACAGAAGACGGGTGAATGGAGAAGAGCTGTGTATGGATGATGCTGTGGGGGATGGGGGGTGAGGGAGTGTGTATGAGAAATAAATTGACGCAGACCGAAGGGATTTCTCCCCATCTCCTTTTCTATATGAGGGGACAGAGAGGGAAGGTCGCCGAATTAATGAAGCGGCCTTGCTGTGGATGTGCTGTGTCTTGTGACACTGCTTCTGATCCAGGGCAGTGGACAAGATGCAGGGATGACCCGTCATCCAGGAGGTGCCAAGATGTGAGGGAGGGGAGTGGAGTATGTAGGGGATGGAATGGGTGGGAGTGGTTTCTATGCCTTTTTCTTTTTGGCTACCTCCCATGCAAGGGGGAGAAAGTCTTTGGCATATGTATGTACTTTCTTTAGTAGTTTTGCATCATCTGCAAAGAAGTTCATGTAACATCACCATCCATGTCATTTACATATATAGCAAACATCAGAGCCAATACTGAACCCTGTGGGACTCCACTTATAATTTCTTCCCAAGTAGAGTTTTTATCTCTGAGCACCATTCTCATTTTTCTCCCATTCAAGAAATCTTACATCAATTTCAATGGTTTTGTGTGACATCAAAAGCCTTTTGTAAGTCCTGGAAAGCACAGTCTCCCCATCTGTCCCTTTCTTGCATTATATCTATTAACCTCATCTGGAGTATTGGCTGCATGTTATTGTGGCTAAGTAGCATGCAGCTGATACTTTAGGTCTATATGGATGTCCCTATGGACCACAGCCACACATTTTGTCTGTGATAGAGGAAATCTCTGTTCATAGAAAAATGATGACACTTTTATTATACTGCAACTGTCCCTCCGTTATGCTGTCCCCCCACCCTTTGTTACTGTCCTGTACCATTTCTCTGAATATTCAATTCCTTTTTTTTATGCTTAACCCTGTGGTGGGGGGGGGGGAAGAATGCTGCCACAAAGGCTTCCCATTTGAGTCGTATGAGGCAACAAAAAACGGGATGGATAGGACTAGGAATCCTGCTACCTGTAGCCCCAAAGGGAACATTCCTAAAAAAAAGTAAAGGCATAAGAGGGTCTAGGAGTTTTCCAACCAGTGCCTAAGATCTGAGTCTTTTTGTGCATGAATGTGGTATAGATAAGAGTAAAAGGGAAGAGATAGCCAATATGTTTGTGAGAAGAAAGATAAATGTGTTGGCATTGAGTGAAATTAAGTTGAAAAGGAGGGGAGAGAGTGAATTTGGGAGTGTAGTTGGGAGGTTCTCAGGAGTGAAGTGAGGACGAGGGAGAGAAGGGGTTGCTATACTAGTGAGTGAAGAGATAGGTAAGTGTGTAGTGGAGTGGAAGGTTTCTTCAAGGTTAATGTGGATTAAGGTGAAACTGGGAAGGGAGATGTGGGTTTTTGTAAGTGCATATGGGCCTGGTAGTGAGAAGAGTGTAGAGGAAAGGGAGACTTTTTGGATAGATTTAAATGAGTGCATAGAGGGATTAGGGAGAAATGTCAATGTAGTTGTATTGGGAGACCTTGATGCTAGGATAGGAAATGAAACAATAGACAGAGTGATTGGGAAGTGTGGAGTTCCAGGAGAAAATCATAGTGGAGATGTTCTCGAATAAGAGTTGATAGCAAATACAGTGTTTTGGAAGAAAGTCAAGCATAAGTACATATGGGTGAGGGTGGTGGATGGAAGGGTGGTAGATAGGACATTAATGGACTATGTAGTGGTAGATAGGATTATAGTAGAAAGAGTTAAGGATGTACATGTTCTAAGGGGAGAGAGTGAAGGAATATCAGATCATTTTTTGGTATAAGGTAAGTTGAGAGTGGAAGATAGGTGGAGAAAGAGGTAAAGGGCAGAAGGTAGGGAAGTGCTTAGAGTGAACTACTTAAATGAGAAAGAAAATGAGGTGTAAAAGAAGCTGAGTGAGGAGTGGGAGGGAGTAAAGGATAGAGTAGAACTAGGAGTGGAGGAGGAATGGGGATGGTTCAAGGAGGGAGTCAAAAGGTGTGCAAAGATGGTATGTGGAACAAGGAGGATGGGAGGAAAAAGAAGGAAGGGTAGTGAGTGGTGGGATGAGGAAGCAAAGAAGGGTGTAGAAGAAAAGAAGCAAGTTTTCATAGATTAGTTACGAATTTGGACAAGGGAATCATATGAGAGGTACAAAGTGAAGAGAAGTAAAACACAAGATAAAGGAGGCAAAGAGGAGAGCAGATGTGAAATGGGGTAAGAGTATGACAGAAAATTTTGAAATTAATACAAAAAAATGGAAAGAAATTAAGAGAGGACGAGGAGGCAAATCAAGTAGAAAAGAAAAAGTGCAGGTGGAGAGATGATAATGGAAGAGAAGGCAGCGAGAGGAAGTGGGAAGTGCAAAGAAAATGACTGTGATAAGTGAGGAAAATAGAGGAGAAAAAGAGAAAGATGAAATGAAGGCAGTTGTTAAGACGATGAGAGCAGGTAAGGCAACTGGGTTGGATGAATGCCATGCAGAATGTCTGAAAAAAGGAGGTACAATGGTGGTGGACTGGCTGGGATGTTTGTTTAAGAGAGGGTAGAGTGTTGGAGTGCCTGTATAGTTCCACTTTACAGTGGGAAAGGGGACAAGTGTGAGTGTTGTTTCAGAGGGATCAGCTTGTTAAGTGTAGTTAGGAAGGCTTATGGGATGGTCTTGATTGAAAGGATAAGGAGAGGAACAGAGGGAGTAATTGGTGAGGAACAGTGTAGGTTTAGGACAGGTAGGGGTTGCATTGATCAAATTTTTGTGGTAAGACAGATATGTGAGAAAACTATAGGAAAAGGTAAGGATGTATTTTGGGCTTTTATGGATCTAGAAAAGGCTTGTGACAGGGTAGACAGGAAGGCACTGTGGGAGGTATTGTAGATATGTGGGATAGGAGGAAAGCTGTTAAGAGCAGTCAAGAGTTTTTACAAGAGTAGTAGAGCTTGTGTTAGGATTGGAAATGGAGAGAATGAGTGTTTTGAGGTAAAGGTGGGACTTTGTCAGAGATGTGTTATGTCACCCTGGTTGTTCAATTTATACATGGATGGGGTGGTGCAAGAGGGAAATGCAAGAATAATGGGTCAGGTATTGGAGATGGTTAAAGAAAATGGAGAAAAGTGAGAGAAGCCAGTTGTTGTTTGCTGACAACACTGTGCTTGTAGCAGGATCAGAGGAGTGGTTGAGGAAGTAAGTGACAGAGTTTAGGACGGTGTGAGAAAGAAGGAAGTCGAAGATGAATGTGGGTAAAAGTAAGGTGATGAGAAGTACAAAGGGAGAGAGTGGGAGCAGACTGGAAGTGACTAATAAGGGAGAGAGACTAGAGGAAGTGGATAATTTTAGATACTTGGGTACAAATGTGGCGGGAAAGGGAGGAGTGGAAGTGGAGCTAGAATGTAGATTGAGAGAAGCAAGTAAATGCCTTGGTGGATTAAAAAGTGTAATGAGAAATAAACATTTGGGAATGGATGCTAAGAGGAGGTTGTAATTTACCTAGTTGAATTTTATGAGAAGAGAGCTATGCTCATAGTGACCCACTTTTGTATCTTTCAGCATCCAGTTCGATCTTAAATTCTTGTATAGTTTTTGCACTCACTGTTTCTTCATTCAGTTTGTTCCAGATATCTATCACTCTGTGTAGGAAGCTATTCTTTTTCGGATCTCTTCTGCAACTTTCCTTTTTAAGTTTCTTTTCGTGCCCTCTTGTTTTTCTTCTATCCCACTTTAGTAAGTCATCTCTATCAAGGACGTCCTTCCCTTTCATAATTCTGTAGATGGTTAGCAGGTCTCCTTTTTCTCTTCTTTGTTCCAAGGTTGGTAGTTTGAGTTTGTCCAATCTTTGTTCCTATGTCAATTTGGAAAGTGTTGGTTCCATCTTTGTCATTGCTCTTTGAATTCTTAATAATTTATGTTCTTTTTAGTACTAGGTGTCCATAGTGTCACAGCATACTCCAGTTTTGGTCTTATCAATGTAACTAATATTTTCTTTACCATTTTTTCATCCATGTAGTCAAAAGCCACTTTCGTTGATCTTAATAAATTGAAAGTTTCTCCAACTAATTTTTTGATATGTTTGTCTGGTGCCATGTCATTGGTGATAGTTACTCCTAGGTTCCTTTCTGATTTGACTTTTTTAATTTCCTTTGTACCAATTTTGTATAGTCCCAATATTCTGTTTTTGCTTTTTCCAAATTCCATTATACTACATTTCTTGATGTTGGAATTCACTTCACTCTTCTGACTCCAATTCCAGATTTTGTCCAGGTCTTCTTGTAATGATTTGCAATCTTCCTCTGTATTTACTCTCTTTAGTAGTTTCATATCATGTGCAGAGAAGTTCATATAACATTTCACACCTTCATCAATGTCATTTATATATATGGCAAACATAATCGGAGCCAGTACGGAGCCTTGTGTGACTCCACTATAATCTCTTCCCATTTTTCTCCTGTTCAAGAAATCTGTCCCTCATTTCAATAACTTTCCTTGTATTCCACCTATTGTTTCAGTTTTTCTTAGTAGCTTTTTGTGTGGTACTTTGTCAAATGCCTTTTGTAAATCTAAGAAGACACAATCTGCCCATCCGTCCCTTTCTTGAATTATTTCTCTTAGTCTCGAGTAAAAGCATATTAAGTTTGTGGCACATGATCTTCCACATCTAAATCCAATTTGTTTTGGATTTAGTATTTTGTTTTCCTCCAAGTGTTTAATCCATTTACTTTTGATAACTTTTTTGCATATTTTTGCTATAGTACTTGTAAGGAAGACCGGTCTATAGTTGGTTGGCTTGTCTTTGTCTCCTTTGTATATTGGCACAATATTTGCATTTTTCCAATCTTGTGGTACTTTTCCTTCTTTGAGTGAGAAATCAATTATCTTGTGTATTTTGTCCATGAGTTCATCTATACAATCTTTCAATATCCAATTTGCAATTCCATCCGGCTTGTGTGACTTTCTAACATCAAAGATTTTTATTTGTTCCCTTATTTCTGTGTGACTGTTATTTCTTTCATTGCGGGAGATCATTCCCTCTGGTCTACAAATTTTGTGAGTTTTTAATTGTGAATACATATTTAAAATAAATGTTTGATCATAATTTCCGCCATTTCTACATCATCTATATATTCTTTATTATTTTTTTTTGCGTAGTTTCACTATTTCTTGTTTGTCTTTTAGTTTGTCATTTACTTATCTCTAGAATAGTTTAGGTTGGTCCTTGCATTTTTCTATTATGTCATTTTCATAGTTTCGTTTTTCTTCCCTGTATATTTTTACATATTCATTTCGTAGTTTGATGTATGTTTGCCTTTTTTTTCCATCTTTTCAGGTTTTGTCTATTCTACAGCTTTACTACACTTTTTGTTATACCAGCATTTTATGTATACCCTTTCTTGTTTCTTCTTTGGTACATATTTATCTGTTCCCCCTTGTATTTTTTTTTTAATATGTTCCACTTCTCTTCTTTGTTTCTTCATTTAAAATTTTTCCCAGTATGCATTTTGATTGTTTTTTTCAAAGTTTTTCAAAGTCTGTTTTGTTGTACATTAGTCTTCCTTTTCTATGTTTCTCATTTTTTTTAAATTTAATTTTGTTCTTTTAGTTTGAACTCTATTAGTATGTGGTCACTCTTCTCAAATAGTGTCTTGTATTCTATTTTGTCCACTATTTCAGGCTCTGATGTGAATATTAAGCCTAGTCTCGGCAGTTTTTCATTATTTCTATATCTAGTATTTTCTTTCACCCATTGAGTCATTGTGTATTCAATTATCATATCCAGTAGAATATTTACCCAAAATTCCTCTCCACCTTTTACCGTCATTTCTTCCCAACATACAAGGTGCGAGTGCTATTTGAGGACGTATTGTTTTAGGTTCACTACACACTCAAATCATCCATAATATATATATATATATATATATATATATATATATATTTATTTCAGATAGCCCAGTCAGAGGAAGATGTTAACCCAAGAAATGAAAAGACATGCAGTCATTGTTGCTTTAGCTGCAAAACATAGTGATTTAAAAATCTGTAACTTTTTACATGTTGCCAGATCATTTGTTCATAAGGTTCGGTTGGAGCTAGAGGGATGTGATGGTAATGTTTCACCTGTAGCAAAAAGAACACCAGAATTTATACGGAATGTTCAAAACATCATCCATGAGAACCCTGGAAAATCAATGAGGTCCATCACCAAAGAACTCCAGATATCAGAGTGCACTATCAGAACTGTGGTACATCAGGATAATTGGTATAAGTCATATGTAATGAGGAAAGGCCAATTCATATCAGTGAAGACACAGGAAAACTGTCTCATGCATTCAAAACGGTTGGTGAAAAAAGTAAAAAATTCCCACGAACATGGCATGCTTTGATTTTTCTCTGACGAAAAAAAACTTTGACCAAGATCAGAAAACAAACAGATGGAATGACAGGTGGCTATGTGCATCTCCTTCTGAAGTACCAGGGTGATGCACACCAAATATCCAGCTACTGTGATGGTTTTAGGAGTTGTGAGCAGTGAAGGTGATGTCATGCCACCTTACATTTTCCCACAAAGTGTTAGGGTCAATGCTGCTGGATACATTAATGTTCTTAAAATGGTTGTTAAGCCCTGGATAAATAAAGTATGCAATGGAAGGCCATATGTCTTTCAACAAGACTTTGCACCTTCTCACAAAGCCATTGTAATCCAGGATTGGTTATTAGAGAATTTTTACTATCATGTGACCCCCAACATGTGGCCCCCTAACTCACTAGATTTAAATCCTATGGACTATTACGTGTGGAGCACCATTGAAAGGGAGACTAATCGACATAGTACCATAGCTGCACTGGAAGCCGCCAATGTCCAGGTGATGTCCAAGTAGAAGCAGTCATTGAAGCCAAAGGTGGTTTCATAGAATAAATAGATAAAGAAGTATCATGAAGGATATTTGTGTCAATTTGAATTAGATATATACATTGTTTGCTAAGATATTGCTGTTTATTTAACATACTAAAAATGTCCTCAAATAGCTCTTGCACCCTGTATTTCCTTTGAGTTAAAGTCACCCCTAATTACTATGTTTCCTCCTTTCATTAATTCAATGTATTCATTGTGTCTTCCAGTAATTTGGAATGATTACTATCAGCCCAAGCCTGTGTTTTTGGGGGCACATATACTACTATAAATTTTCTACTTTTCATATTTCTGTTTTCATCTTTATTCATAATCAATTCTACATTATTTTTTTCCTTTGTTATCTTTGTCACATTTAAACATTTTTAAGTAAAGAACTTGATTCCACCATGTTTTTCCATTATATTTTTCGCCCAATGGTTATATAGACCTTGTCCCACAGTATTTGATGGTAGTGGACCTTATAATTTTGTCTCCCTAATTCCCATTATGTCAGGTTTCTCTATTAACAGATAGTCATTTAGTTTGTTTAGTCCAGAAATCATTCTGTCTATGTATATGTTATTTTTAATTCCTCCCTTTCTTCTCTTTTTTGGTTTATTTATTTATTTATTTATTTATATTATTTTTATGTACCAAAAAAAAAAAAATCATTATTTTCAGTCTCCATTTTTTTCATTCCTAAGTGCCTTTTCTTTTTCTATATGCTCATCGCTCATTTCCTTTTTTATCCAAACATTTTTAAAATTTTCATTATTTGCTAGCTTTGCTGCTTCTGATAGTACTTAAACTATCATTTGAGTCCTTATTTTGATTTTTAGTACACTATGGTGCTTTTCTCTTGAGTATTGTCCCATTCTATTCACCTTGTCAATGTCTTTGTTGAACTCTTGCCCTTCCTGAACCACTTTCAGAATTTCCTTTGCAATTTCTTTCTCCTCTTTTTCTCTTTTGATATATGTATACATTATGTTTTTCTTTAATACTATAAACTACAATGCACTTTTTTTTTATCTATTGTGCCTCTTACCCAATTTTTCTTTTCTTTAATTACTGTACTTTAATTACCATTTCTTTAACATTTTCCTCTACTTGCTGTTGTACTATTTCTTTAAATGCTATTTTCTGATTTTCTTGTTCTTGTTTACATTGATTTTTTATTTCAAGGAGATCTGTCTCCTAAATTGATTCTCCAACTTTTTCAGTCACTCCTTGTAATTGTTCTTTGACCTCTTATTTTAGTTCCTCATTTTTGTTTCTGTCTCCATTTTTCTTTCTTTCATTATCACCTCTGATCATGCTTAGTTCATTAAGCTCTGTTCATTTCTTTATTAGCTTTTTGTGGATTAGTCATTTCTCTGTGCATTGCTCTATAATCTATTCTTAAATCTATTAATTCCTCCATCACATCATTAATGTCACAACTTCTTAGTATACTGCTATACCTAGATTCCCTCTCTGCATCTAAATATTTACCTAATATTGTTCTATCTCTTTGAAAACCTGAGAAAACATTATTACCCCACCTTTGAGTTGAGTTTGATGTGTCGTTTAAACAAGTCCTTTTTGGTATCACTCCAAGTGGTGATTCTTCTCTACTCATTATTCTTTCTCCTTTTCCTTCATCCATTCTATATGTTAATACACTTTATCAAACTGGAAACTTTGTCATCATAGTGGTCACTCAAAAGCCATAACTTCTCCATAAATATAAACAGAGGCGTTTCCTTGAACCTAGCAAAAAAATTGCTTACTTAGAACTCATTCGCTAGCCTTCCGTTTGCTCTGAGTGATTGTGCTGAAAGAACTGTGTGGGGCAGAAACATGGAATATAAGGGGGGAAGAGAAGAAGAGTTTGAATGTATTTACCTAGTTGTACCTAGTTGTATTCTATGGGCAAGAGCTATGCTCGTAGTGACCCGTTTTACTATCTCTCCACATCCAGTTTATTCTTAAAATCGTGTATAGTTCTGGCATTCACTGTTTCTCCGTTTAGTTTGTTCCAGACATCAATCACTCTATGTGGGAAGATTTTTTTCAGTTCTCTTCTGTAGCTGTCTTTCTTTAGTTTCTTTTCATGTCCTCTTGTTTCTCTTTTGTCCCACTTTAATAAGTCGTCTATCGATAATTTCCAACCCTTTTATAATTCTGTAAATGGTCAACAAATCACCTCTTTCTCTTCTCTGTTCCAGTGTTGACAGATATAATTTCTCTAATCTTTGTTCGTATGTCAAATTTGATAGTGTAGGTGCCATTTTTGTCGCTGCTCTTCAGATTCTTTCTAATTTTCTTATGTTCTTTGTGCTAGGTGCCCACAGTGTTGCAGCATATTCTAGTTTAGGTCTTATCAGTGTAACCACTATTTTTTTTACCATCTTATCTATGTAGTTAAAGGCCACTTTCATTGATCTTAATAAGTTATAAGTCTCTCCAAATAATTTATTGACATGTTTATCAGGTGTCAAGTCACTTGAGATGATTACTCCCAGGTCCCTTTCTGAATCGACTTTTTTGACTTCTTTGTTTCCAATTTTATATTGACTCGATACTCTGTTTTTGCTTTTTCCAAATTCCATTATGCTACATTTTTTAATGTTGAAGTTCATCTCACATCTCCGACTCCATTCCCATATTTTGTTTAGGTCTTCTTGCAGCGATCTGCAATCTTCTTCTGTTCTTACTTTCTTTAGTAATTTGGCATCATCAGCAAAGAAGTTCATGTAACAATTTACTTCCTCATCCATATCATTTATATATATGGCAAACATTAAAGGAGCCAATACAGAGCCTTGCGGGACGCCACTCTTCACATCTTCCCAGTTCGAATTTTTGTCTCTAAGTACCACTCTCATTTTTCTCCCAGTTAAGTAATCCTTCATCCATTCCAGCAGCTTACCTTGTATTCCTCCTATTATTTCAATTTTTCTTATTAATCTTTTACGTGGTACTTTGTCAAATGTCTTCTGCAAATCCAAGAAGGCGCAGTCTACCCAGCCATCTCTTTCTTGTATTATCTCAATTAATCTCAAGTAAAAGCAGATTAGGTTTGTGGTGCACGATCTTCCACTTCTAAAGCCAAATTGTTTAGGGTTTACTATTTTATTTTCTTCCAAGTGTTTGGTCCATTTGTTTCTGATGACTTTTTCGCATAATTTACTGTGCTTGTAAGGGATGCCGGTCTGAAGTTTGTAGGATCTTCCCTATTTACTCCTTTATATATTGGTACTATGTTTGCATCTTTCCAATCTTGTGGTACCTTCCCTTCTTTGAGTGAGAAGTCTATTATCTTGTATAGTTTATCTGTCAGTTTGTCTACTCCTTCAGTATCCGATTTGCAATTCCATCTTGTCCGTGCAATTTCCTGACATCTAGGTTTTTCATTTGGTCTCATTTCTTTTTGTGTTACCTTTACTTCTTTCATTATGGGTGATCTTTCTTGTTGTCTATCTTCCCAAGGTTGTGAGCTCTCAATTGTAAAAACAGACCTGAAATGTCTGATCATAACTTCAGCCATCTCTGTGTCATCTATATATTCTTTATCTCCTTCACGCAATTTCACTATTTTGTGTTTATCCTTTAGTTTTTCACTTATATATCTGTAAAAGAGTTTAAGTTGATCCTTACATTTGTCTGTAATATCTTTTTCATAATTTATTTTTTCTTTCCTGCGTATATTCACATATTCGTTCCTAAGTTTTATGTTTGCCATTTGGATATTTTTTGTCTTTTTCCCATTTTTTCCAGGCTTTGTCTCTCATGTCTCTAGCCTCACTACACCTACAAAGTATTACAAAGGCGGAGCATGCCGACAGGAGACCTTTTGATCCATATCTAGGTCGGATGCGAAAAAAAATCATATTAATAATAAAATAATAAATAAAAACTATAATAATGTAAATAAAAAAAACATAAATAAATGCATAGGTATAGTTAAATAATAAACAAACAGGTAAATAGTAAATAATAATAAATTGACATATAACTAATAATAAATGAAAATCAGACAGACAAATGATAACAAAACAAAAACAAATAATATAAGATAAATTATAATCATTACAGCATCTTACTTAGGTATTTATCTAAATGATTCTTAAAGCTTCGAACCGAACTACATTGCACTACCTGTGCAGGAAGTTTATTCCATTCATTAACTACACGGTTGGCGAAGTTGTTTCTACCTACTTCCAAATTGAATCTATTTCCGGACAGTTTGAGACCATTGTTTCTTGTCTGATTCTCATTCAATGTGAAAATTTTGTCACTTTTGATGTCAATTCCCTTTAAAATCTTAAAGACCTGTATCAAGTCATTTCTGAGTCTGCGCTTTTTTTAGGGAAAATAGATTCATGTGTTGTCGTCGATTTTCGTATGATTTATTTTTGATATTTGGAATCAGTTTTGTGGCTCGCCGTTGTACTTTTTTCCAGTCTGTCAATGTCTTTAATGAGATTCGGTGACCATACGGAAACAGCATATTCCAAATGTGGACGAACTAACGATTTATATAGCTTGTTAATGAGTGTCTTTTGAAATCAAAAGATCGCGCAATCAGTCCCAGAATCTTATTTGCTTTCTCAGAGGCTGAAATACACTGCTTGGATGATTTGAGGTCGTTACTGATAATTACGCCGAGATCTTTTTCACTATCCACTTTTGTTAACGAATTTCCAAATTACTTGTAATCGTACTTACTGTTATTTTTACCTATGTGTATTACCTTGCATTTACTTGTGTTAAATTTCATTAGCCACTTTTCAGACCATTGCTGTAATTGATCTAAATCTTCTTGAATATCTAATTGGTTTGTGATCATTTGCCACTCCGCACAGTTTTGTATCATCAGCAAATTTGGAAACAGTAGATTTTAGTCCATGGTCTATATCACTTATATATATACTATGAATAGAAGTGGCCCAAGAACGGAACCCTGAGGAACTCCACTTGTAACATTTTTCCATCTAGAAGTTTTTCCATTTAAAACAACTCTCTGTTTTCGACCATTCAACCAATTACTAGTCCAACCTAATAGGCTACCACTTATTCCGTGTAAAGCTAATTTAGTAAGTAGTCTTTCGTGTGGGACGGTATCAAAAGCTTTTGCAAAGTCTAGATATATTAAATCTATATTGTTTCTTTTGTCATAATTCGAGATAACTGTGTTGTAGAATTCGAGTAAGTTAGTCACGCAAGAACGTTTCCGTCTGAAACCATGCTGGCTATTATTTATCAAACGGTTACTTTCTAAATGATGTTCGATAGCATCTCTGATGATAGTTTCCATTATTTTTCCTACGATTGAAGTCAAACTTATAGGCCTATAGTTATTTGGTTTCTTTTTGTCACTTTTATTATACCTGAGAAGTATGATAGGGGTTACGAGGCTGAATAGAGTGAAAAGTGAGGAGGTGAGGAGAACAAGGGTGGAAAGGGAGTTGGGAGGTAGGGTTGATGAAAGAGTATTGGGATGGTTTGGACACACGGAAAGAATGAGTGAAGGAAGACTAGTAAAAGAGGTGCGGAAGGAAGAGGTGAAAGGAGTGAAATGAGATTGATGGATGGGGTAAAAGGGGCATTGGGGAAGAGGGGAATGTCTGTTGAGAAAGGATGGGAGAGGACAGAAGATAGGAGTGAATGGAGAAGGGTTGTGTATGGATGATGCTGTGATGCATGAGGGGGAGTGGATGTGAGATGAGGGTTGAGGAAGTATGCATGAGAAATAAATTGATGCAGCCTGCCTGAAGGGATTTCTCCCTGTCTTCTCCTTTTCTGCATGAGGGGACGGAGAGGGGGGTCGCTTATTTAATGAAGCAGCCTTGCTGTGGATGTAGTGTCTTGTGACACTGCTTCTAACCCAGGGCAGTGGACAAGATGCAGGGATGACCCATCATCCAGGAGGTGCCAAGGTTAGAAGGAGGGAAGAGGGTAGAGGAAGGTGGAGTATGTTGGAGGATGGGATGGATGGGAGTGGTTTCTATGCCTTTTCCTTTTTGGCTACTTCCCTTGTAAGGGGGAAAAAGCCTTTCGTATATGTATGTATGTAGAAACAGATCAAATTTGTGACACATGATCTTCTGTGTCTGAAACTGAATTGTTTCAGATTTAGTATATCGTTCTCCTCCAGATGTTTAGTCCATCTACTTTTGATGACTTTCTCACAGAGTTTAGCTATTGTACTTGTAAGGGAGACTGATCTATAGTTTGTTGGGTCTTCCTCGTCTCCCCCTTTATATATTGGCGTGATATTGGCATTTATCCAGTCTTGCAGTACTTTTGAGTGAACAGTCTTTTATCTTATATATTTTATCCATTAGCTCATCTATACATTCTTTTAGTATCCAATTTGCAATTCCGTCCAGGCTGTGTGATTTTCTGATATCTAGGTTCATTATTTGGTCCCTTATTTCTGTCTGTGTCACAATTATTTCTCACATTGAAGGAATCTTTCTCCCCTTCCTTCATCCCAATCACACACTGTTGACTTGGTGTAGGGTAGGTGGGAGGTAACTGTTTTCCATGGTCAGGATATTAATTTTCATTAATAATAAATGAGTCTGACTGGTGTAAGAGTTATTTGGAAGGATTTATATATATATATATTTTTTTTTTTGGTAGGAGGCCATGTTGTATACATGATTTCAAGAAATCTACAGCGACAATGGCGTTGTTGAGTTTATATTGGAGCTTTAATTTCTCTCGTGCAACAAGTTTCTGTGGTGACTCCAAATAGCTGAGAAGGTGTCCAAAAGACATTGGGTGTGGTTTTCTCTTTTTTAATTCTCCTATACGTATTTCGACCTTACTCGGTCATCCTCAGGGAGGGAGTAACAATAGTTGGTGATTACAGGGTTTAAATACAGGCCGTACATTGGCCGAACACTGGGAGAGGTCATTTCATGTAGCCGTGATCCGTAGCGCTGCGTACGTGGAAGTAGCAACTTCCTTGTGGATTGTGGAAAGGGGTGTTATTGTTTGTGTTATGTGCGTCTACTGCTTGGGAGTGTGGTTGTGGGCATGAGTTGTATGTTAATGGAAGGTTTCTCGATGTATATGTTCACTGCTTCGGCCATCTTAAGGCGAAGGGGGTCGTGGGCTTTGTAGATTATTTTAGTGTTTTCGTTTAGTGTTTGTCTGGTGATGGTGGTTTTGTGTTCTTTTGTCATATGTGTTTTGATGGCGCCATTCTGGAGGTGGTATGAGTCTTTTGGAGAGGGTCATAGATTGGCATGACTTCTATGACCCTCTCCAAAAGACACCTTCTCAGCTATTTGGAGTCACCACAGAAACTTGTTGCACGAGAGAAATTAAAGCTCCAATATAAACTCAACAACGCCATTGTCGCTGTAGATTTCTTGAAATCATGTATATATATATATATATATATATATATAGATAGATATATATATATATAGATATATATATATAGAAATATATATATATATATATATATATATATATATATATATATATATATATATATATATATATATATTTCTCCACCTTGAGTGCGAACCACAGGTGGGAATGGACGGATAAAAATGAGCTCTGATGTACAGCGCTTTTTTTGATAAATTCGAAGGAAACACCTATCTTGTATTTACATTCAGGAAAGAGAGCTGTGTTTATTGAGTGACTGAAATGATAAGATAGAGTAAATTCAACATTGTTAAATACACAAAATGGAGAATGATGAAGAAGAAAGATGAAAAAGTGAACCAACAAAGAGAAGATTGGATGTAAGCAGAGTGGAATCACTGCTGGGGATCATACAAAAAAAAATCTGGTATGATTAATACCCTGATAGCTAGTCAAAGGTTTAATGATAATGTATTTTCAGGGTTTATAAAAGAAAGTGGAATACTAGGTAGAGGTTTAGAATTGGAAAGAGAATCTAGGTATAAAAATGTCCTAAGAAATCAGGAGATTCCAGAATTGATAGAAGAACTAATGGATCTGAAATCTGAATACAGTGTAATGTACAGAGAGGTGCACCAACTAAAAAGAGCTAATGCTGAGACTAACAGAGAACATAATGATCTAAAAAAAGGAATTAAACATGGTCAAAAGTGAATATGAAAAAGATTAAAAATGGAGATAAAAAGAAAAATGAGGCTTCGAAAAAAGAAGTGGCAGAACAAATACAAGCAGTGACCGAGAAAGTTGAAGACACAAGTAAAGACACAGATCTCCAAGAAATAAAATACCAATGGAAAATGGAACAAGAAAAAAAACTTTCAAAGAAATAGTACAGCAACAAATGGAAGAAAATGCTAAAGAGACAGTAATTAAGGTAATTAAGGGACAAGAAAGTTGGATCAGAGATACATTGGATAATAAAAAAGTGCATTTGTAGTTTATGGTATTAAAGAAAAGCATAATGTAGCTAGATACCAAAGAGAAAAAGAAGAGAAAGATATTGCAAAAGAAATTCTGAAAAGAGATACAAGAGGAGGGACAAGTAATGGACAAAGAAATTGAAGTACCTAGGATAGGACAATACTCAAAAGAAAAAATTATATATAGACCACTAAAAATAAAAGGTCTCAAATGATACCAGAAGTACCATAAAAACAACAGGTCTGGCAAATAGTGAAAATTACAAAAATGTATGGATAAAAAGAAATGAGCAGTGAGAAAAAGAGAGGGAAAAGACTAAGAAATGAAGCATTTAAAAAAAAATGAGAGAAGAACAGAAATTGAAAAGAATTAGTTTTTGGAGATGAGGCTGAGAAAATGGTATATATTAAAAAAACAAAAAGGAAATGTAATAAACAAAAGAGGAGAAAATATTTTTTTTCTTCTAAATAATATATACCAACATTGATGGCATGATTTTAGGGCTAAACGAATTAAATGACTATCTGGCAATAGAGAAACCAGACATAGTGGGAATTGTGCAGACGAAATTAAGAAGTCCACTACCACCTAATACTCTGGGACAAGGTTTATACAACTATTGGATGAAAAATAGAAAGGAGAAACAGGGTGGAGGAGTCATGTTTTTGACTAAGAAAGGCTTAAATGTGACAAAGATGACAGAAGGAAAAAAATAATATGAAATTGATTATAACAAAAG